>NC_135616.1:73112142-73420357 GCF_053574225.1 Canis aureus | reverse complement strand
ATCTTTGGCCACTTGTCCTGTTGTAGATCCCCATGTCCTGGCGGCTCCATGAGGGGCCTCGATGAACACTGAGTCCTGTGTCAGCTCTCATTTCTCTCCCAACTGCAGGCAAAAGCAAAAACCCAGGAGGACAGAGTACAAGCTTGGATAGACAGGAAGCATTATTCTTGTGTCTTTATTCCTTAAAAGGGTACTGCCTACTATAGAACTCTGTGGCGGATGAGTAGAGACGAGTTCTTAGTGACGGAGGACAGTATCTTAATCAACTTTCTTGGGTTTTTAAATTTTTTTTAATTTTTGACATTCAAAATATACTATAGAAAAGCACCGAGAGTAATCCACCAAAAGCCCATGCACCCAATGCCAGAACTGATAAATTTAAATGTGTAGGACACCTGGGTGGCTCAGTGGTTGAGCGTCTGCCTTTGGCTCAGGGTGTGAGCCCCAGGGTCCTGGGATCGAGTCCTGCATTGGGCTCCCCACAGGGAGCCTGCTTCTCCCTCTGCCTCTGTCTCTGCCTCTCTGTGTGTGTCTCTCACCAATAAATAAATAAAATCTATAAAATAAAATAAAAAATAAATTTAGATGTGCATCACACATGGTTTTTATAATAAAACCTTACAGATGTGACTAAATCTTCTGGGTCCGCCTCTGTAGTTCCGGTCACCCCCTTCTTCACCAGAAGTGGTTGGTATCCTCTGTCCTTCTTGTACTTACACTTCCACACATAGTGTTTTATTCTTAAAAACTTACATAAATGTTGTTATATCCCACATATCTGTATGTACTTCACAATACTTCTCTCACCCAACAGTGCAATCTTAGAGACGCATCCAAGTTGATATATATAAATTTAGTTCATTAATTTTAATTGCTAACTGGAATTCTATCCTATAGTACACTGTACCATATACATTACAATATATCCAAATTCATTTTTCCCCTAAATTAAACCCTCTTTAATTGCTCGTTTATTTTTAAAAACTGCGTGGAACATCATCATATATATTTTTCTTTATATATGACTAAACCTAAGAGGGAAATTGCTGGGCAATCAGGTACCTCTACGGTGTCAATTCTGCTAGATATTGCCAACTTGCTCTCTACAGTTTGGGTGCCAATTTGTACTCCCTTCCGCAGAATATATGAATACCTATTTTGTCAAATCTGCTCACCATTTGGTATTCTCAGACTTTTAAAAATGTTGCCAATCTGATGGGTTGGAAACATGAAGGTTTTAAATTGCATTTCTGTGATCAGTGAGGTTGGGCATATTTTCATCTCTCTTGGCAGTTCTAGCCTCTTTCATGAAACATGATCGTATCGTCTGCCTGTTGTTCAGCTGGATTTTTGGTCTCTTTTTGGTGGTGGTGGGGCGGGGTGGGGGGAGCACATTTCCACATACTAGTTAGCAGCAAGTAATCTGGTGCTGGGTTTCAATTGAATGAGCATGAGTTTCAATTCCAAATTTGTCACTTAATAGCTGTTCATCCTTGGGTGTGTTACTTAACCTCCCTGTGGCTCATTTTCTTCACCCCTAAAACAGACATTAACATAATATCTCATACTATTATTATGGTGGTTGAGACAGTTAATACAACTAACCAGCTAGAACAGACTATGGGATATAGTAGGCATTTAATAAATATTACGCACTAACATTATTTTAGTATTGAAAGTAGTCTTTATATATATTCTGGATAGATTCTTTGTGTATGTGGTATGTTGCAAGGATCTTTGTCCTTTGGTCTTGATAACTTCTGTTATGTAGGTATTTTACATTCTGATGTAAATTTATCAATTTTCTTTATGATTTGGGTTTTTCCATGAATCAAAACATATTTTTCTTCACAGAATCATAAAGTTGTCCTCCTATATATTTTAAAACCATTTTAACAAGTTTAGGCCTTTAATCTACCTAAAATTTATTTTTATATAGAAGTAATGCTCTAAATCTCTTTCTTTCCATACAAATAGCCAGTTATCCCAGTAAATTCTAATTTTTCAGGTGACCTCTATCATAAATCAAGTTCCCATGGAAGCTAGGGTTTATTCTGAAATTCTTAAGTCTGTGTAATTAATCTATTTTAAACTCTGCTAATATCATAGCATTTAATTACTATAGCTTTAGAATAATTCTTGATATCCAGGAGAGCAAATTGTCTTAATCGTATTGTCCTGCCTATTCCTGAACATCTACTCATACACAAGAATTTTGAAATAAGTTCATCAAATTTCCTTTAAAAATCTGTTGGGATTTTTATTGAAATTATCTCAAATGTTTAGGTCAGTTAGGGGATAATTTACAGCATATATTTATGATATTGAACTTATATATGCATAAACAGGGTTTTTTTGACCTTGTAAGGTTTTATAATTTTCTTTTATAAAGTATTAAATGCCATTTGTTTGTTTGATTTTTCCCCCCTAGGTACCATGTAAATTTGAATGAAATTGTAAATGTAATCTTTCTAAAATAACTTTTTCTATTTTTAAATTACTCTTAAATAAAATATCACATTATAATCATTTTTGTATGTTGATCTTGTTTCCATTAAACTTCCCCAATTTTTTTTATTCTAAATGGTTTGTCTGTGAATTCTTTTGCATTTTGTATGCAAACAATGATATTATATGCAAATAACAATTGTGCCTCTTTCTTTCCAATAATTATATAATGTAATTCTTTTTATTGCATTTTTGAATTGACTAGAGCTTCCAGTAACTGCTATATAAAAATGGTCTTAGCAAAGAATTTCTTGTCTTGAGTTTAATGTGAATTCTTCTAAAATCTGACCGTAAAGTATGGCATTTGTTGTGGATTTGGGATAGATGCTCCTTATCAGGTTAAGGAAGTTTCTTTCTATTATTAATTTACTATTTCTTTTTTTTCTTTAATTTATGAATAGGCATTGACCATATCCATTGAGATGATCACATTTTTCCCTTTGTTCAGTGAATGTGTTAAATTATGTAAATATATTTCTTCTTATTTATTTATTTCTAATGTTGATGCATCTGTTTTCTTGGGATAAACTCTGGTTTATCATTATGTACTTAAATACAATTCTTGCTAATATGTTATCATGATTTGTTCATCCATGACAGAGTGAGATTGAAAAGTATATTTCATTTCTTATACTCTCTGTGCCTAATTTTGATATCACAGAATAGGTCACTTGCTCTTCTTGTCCATTCACTGAAACAAGTGGTATGAGATAGGGTTGAGTTACAATTTTTGGTAAAATTCTCCATAAAATTGTCTGGAGTTGATGTCTTTTGTAGGGAGAAATTTTAATCACTGACTCAATTATTTTTACCATAGATGATTATTTATCTAACAAGGGCTTAGGAAAATTCAGTTGTATTCATTTTATTGTACTGTACTAGGATAAATGCTTTGTACGACATCAATTACTTGGCAGCTTATGAGACCTTTTATAAAATCAGATATGATCAACTTTTTAAAATAATGCATGCATGCTTTTGAATCTATGTGCCTCTACTCCTTGGACATAAGGCTATGTTACTTGTGTTACATTACCTTATATTGCATATATTAAGTGAGAGAGAAAACAATCATGTTGTTCAAATCTGTATCCTTACAAATATGGACTCCTTGATCTATCAGTTTCTAAAATAAATATTAAAGATGTTACACAAATATTATATATTTTTAGATTTCTTCTTGTAATTCACCCGCATTTACTAAAATATATCCAAATGTATCACCTGGTTGCTAAATATATTCCTCTTTCTCTAACTGTATAACAGCATCATTACCTACTCCTGCCAAGATGGTGATTCATTTTACTTGCTGGTTCTTTGGCATGAGCTTCCAAAGTGCAGAGGCAGCAAACAAACCTAGAACCCATCAAAGCTGGTAGGCTTTCATATCACCAGGTACGTGGGTCGGGCTAGTATTCCCAAATATGGTTCCTAGGGATGAAATATGCTCCCTCTAGAACTCAAATAGGCATCCCAGGAATTTTACTTCTTTCTTCATGCTGAGAAGTTTCAATAATCGGTTCTTTATTGGGGGAAGAGGTATGATTCTCACGGTGCCATAAACACCAGACACCTAAAATTTTACTGATGTGACAGGCCCTGAATCTTCCTAAGGTTTATCTCTAACTCTCTGGAACACATGCTTCCCAACAAAGCCTCCAACTAGCATGTGCTTTTTGCTCATATGGCTTCATTAGCATGATGTTATCAATATCATGAACAAATGTAACACACAAATAAACAAATATAATTCTGTGTGGATATCCTGATAGTCTCCGTATCTTTAGACTATTTTGAAAAAGGCCCAAAGTGTTAGTGCAGACCTAGCACAAACCTGTTATGTATCCTGTTGTATGTTTTAGACAAATAAAAACTCTTTTCCAAAGGATGGAAAAGAATGTGTTTGCCAGGTCAATGCCTGCATACCATATATCCAATGCCATGTTAATGTGTTCTAACAAAGATACCAAATCTTCCATCAGTCTAATGTCTGGCTGTGTTTGCAGTAATCCACTATAATGCTTCAGGATATGTGTTGCTGTTGCAATATCTCGATTGCTGAATTAAATGGAGACCAATGAACATCATCGCTCTTGCGTCCTTTAATGTATCTTAATGGTAGTAATAATTTCAGCCATTCATGCTCAACTATCATTTTTTTTTAATTTACTATCTTGTAACAGGGATGGAAGATGAAGTAGTTTCCTAAGCTTCTACTTGGCCTTTCCCATAAGAAAGTTCTTATCCTATAGACCAAAGGCCTAATGTAGGGGTTGTGCTAACTCCTAAGTATATCTATTCCAAATATAATCTGGGATTTGGGGAAATGACCACAGATATTACTTAGATTTACTTGGGTTTACAGATATTAGGTTCACCTACTGTTAACTTATCTTGGCTATCACGTGTCCCACTCTAACAGAGGGACCATGATGACTCCTTGGCATTGATATCAACTTGGACCTTATATCCAACATTCTCCAAAACGTTTGGATATTTCCCTCTTTCCCTAGTTATCCAATAAATGACAGTAGGTCCCTTTGGGAAAGGTCTGAAGAAGTCATGGTCACATGTATTTGCCACGATATTGCAGAAGACTTCCTCTGAACCAGTGTCTTCTTTAGTCAATAGGTCTGAATCTGAAAACTGGATATCGGACAGAGGATTATCATTGAAATGATTGCCCTAAGCCTTCTGATCATCATTCTCAATTTCTTTGTGTTTTACAGAGAGGATAGTACTCATGTTGGTGACCATCTATGATGCCTTTAGGGATGCCACATTCTTTTCACTATCGCCCCAATTTTCTGAAAGTCAGCCCCCTGGCTGCCCTTGTAATCTTGCCACTTACTGTACTAATTGTGCTTACCTGGCTTCTAAATATAAAACACAGCCATGTGGCCTCTATTGTGTGCAATCAGAGTATCCTCGGTTTTCCTATGCTCTGTGTTAATGAGCCTCTTCTGGAAAGGCTTCTTCTGTGATCTTGCCTGACTTATGGAAGAATCACCATTGAACTTCCTATTAATGCTATATTTCTCATCAGGTACCTTCCTTATTTTTCTGGTAAGTGGTGTATTTTATTAGCCTTCATATGAGATACACTCATCTAATAGGAATTCTGATCTTACATCATGTGTCCCCTCTAACTTGTCCACTTCTCTTCATCTTTTCATATTTTTCCATCTCCTATCATGACCATTCTGGCTTTTCTTCTTAATGGAGAGCATTATTTTTTCTAGCCATCATGTCTGCTTGCTCACAGCTTCTCCTGAGGTCCTGGCCAGGGTATTAGTGCCTACATCCCTGCAAACCCAAAATGGACTCCCATATCATTAAAGTTTCTCTCATCCAAACTAGTGTTTTTGTTTGGGGTTTTTTTGTTTTGTTTTGTTTATTTTGGTGTAGTAGCCTCAAAGTGCAGTTCTAAGTGTACCTTCCCAGCTCCTATGCTACTAGATCCTGAAGTTCCTTCGGGAATTAGTTTCTTTCCCCTTACTAGTAGCCTTAAGTATATTATAACCTAGTATGGCCAGGTTATGTTTTGATTTGTTTAATCTTGGTTATTGCCCTACTGACCTGGAGAGGAGATTAGGGGTAGAACCTGGGGGCTGGGAGGAGGATACATATGTTCTCTGTATCATCTTCAAGCAAGGGGGAAAACCAGCTTTTTATAAGGAAGGACCATTTCTGAAGGCTTGTCATGTTAAGGCATGTCTGGGAATTCAAGATTTTCAATGCATCAACCTGGATGCTCCATGCCTTATGTCCCAACTAGAGCCCTGACCTTGGCATAGCAGACTTACCTGGGTTACAAATTTAAACTTCTGGAGCTTGGCTACTCTTACAATTAAGTCCTGGGACTGGTTCTTAAATTTCCCTGCCATCCTGCTATAGAGGATGAGAGCCTCCTTGGTAGCATCCAAAGAAGCTCTCTAGCTTTTACTCTCAGTTTTTAATTGCTAATTAATCACTCTTAGCTTTTTGTTCCGTTTTTCAGAGCAGTCAATGGAGTATAGTAACAGCCACCAAATTCTTCTCTCCCTATAGTTAGGATTTTTCCCATATTTTTCCAAACCCCATACTTCCCACCAATTAATGCATCTATCATTATTATTATTTCTTTTAATTAATATTTGCCTGGTATATTTTTTCTAGCTTTTAAGTTTTTGTACGTCATTTTATTTTAGAAATTCTTGCATATAGCCGATTTTTTTTTATTTCCAGTTTCCAATCTGCCTCTTGATAGTAAATATAAGGAGAATATAAAGTTGATCCTTGAATAATGTGGGGGTTAGGGATACTGACAGCCTGCACAGTTGAAGATCTTTTGACTCCCTCCAAACTTAACTACTAATAGCCTACTGCTGACCAGCAGGCTTACTGATGACATTAACAGTCAATTAATATGTATGTTGTATGTTATGTGTATCATATACTGTATTCTTACAATAAAATAGAGAAAAGAATGTTATTAAGAAAATCATAAAAAAAGAAAATCATAAAGAAAAGAAAATACATTTACAATAATGTACTATAAAAAATCCACATATAAGTGGACCCATGAAGTTCAAACCTGTGTTGTTCATGGCCAACTTTAATTCATGCAGATTTATAGCAATTTTTTTAATTAAAAATGATTTAAAGATTTTCTTTATTTATTTGAGAGTGAGAGGGTATGACTTTGGGAGGGCAGAGGGTAAGGGGGAATTAGACTCCTTGCTGAGCAGGGAGCCCAACTCAGGGCTCCATCCCAAGACCCTGGGATCATGACCTGAGCCAAAGGCAGATACTTAACTGACTGAGCCACTCAGGTGCTCCTACAGTAATTTCTAATATATGTGTACCTATGTATATTGTCTCGTTTGACAGTCTCTATTTACTAGGTTTTTTTCTTGTTGGATTAGCTGCATTTTCCTTATATCCTTTCCTTATATCCTTACTTCCTTATATCCTTATTTCCTTATTTCCTTATAACCTTTCCTTATATCCTATCCATAAAAAAATCCCCCTCCTTCAGTTTTGAGGTTAAATATTCCATTTCGTATCCCCTGCCTTTTTTTTTTCTGTATTTACCTCTAGAGTTTTAATGCACAAAGAGCCAGACCTAAGACTAATCAATATCTCTATCATGTTACTGGACAAAATGAGGAATGTAGTGTTTTAACTCTGAATTTTCCCCTCGTAGCATCCACGATTGATTGTTGTGCCCCAGCTTGGTTCTACTTTGGTGTGATACCACCCCCATCAACCCTAGATGCATATTTGGTTCAATCCCCACAGGCATATGCCATTCTATCACTCTTGCTTTGAGTTTCCATTTTCATTACTAGAACGTTGTGATTTTTTTTCCCCTTCTTGATTTCAATTTCAGCTATGTATGTACTCCAAAGGAGAATTTGTGCTCTATCTTATTCAGCATTTCTGTGTATTGAGAGCAAGACAGGAAGTTTCCCATTTCTGCTTAGCCTACCATATTGGCTAGAAGTTTCCTTTTATTAATCTTTACTGCTTTTCAATCCTTGAAAGCTACCTCACATGCAAAAGATCATCAAGGCCACTCATTCAGTCAATAGTTATTTATTGAACACCTCCTGAGTGCTGATGCTAAATTGTGAAGTTAGGAAAACCTGCTTCAGTATGTCTGGAAAATGTTTATTCTGTAGTTAAAAAGGGTATGAGAGGGTGTGCTTTTCCCAGGAGGCTCTTGTCATCATGTCTTTTAGTTAAACATTCCCGGGGACAAATGCTTCTCCTAAAATGAAGTAGACTGACTGACTAAGAACTTCCACTCTGTTAGAAATGACAGCAGAGTGTTGATTCTCTGAAGTAACAGGCCTCAGGGAAAGCCTGTGTAATTGAGATTCACCAAGAAATTGAAAATTCATTTCAGCCAAGAGATTCCACCTCACTTTTCATCCACCCTTCCCCTCTCCCCTATACCCTCTAATGCACCAAGCCTTTCGGCAGGGTATCTCTCTCTCTCTCTCTCTCTCAATCTCTCTCTGTCAATCTCTTTCTCTCTCTCTCTCTCTCTCTCTCAATCTCTCTCTCTGTCAATCTCTTTCTCTCTCTCTCTCTCTCTCACTCTCTCTTTCTCTCTCTCTGTCTCTCTCTCTCTGGAAGAGCTCTAGGGAACAGAGAAATGGTTAGGAAATGCCAGTGTTGGAGAAACTTAGGGCTCTGGACAATCTACATGAAGCCTAATGACCAGACACAGTCTTTGAAAAGGCTCATCCTTCTATGGCTTTTGTGTGGCCCCACATCAGGGATCTGTGCACAGCCTGGTATGAAGTCAACTCAGGTGTCATTTTACTTTCATTTTGTGGTTCTCGTTGTTCACAGTGTTTATTTCTCTATCCCTCCCAGAAGCCTTAAACCACTGAGTAATAACATACAGGAAATCAATGTGTCTTGAGTCATATGCTAAGCCTCTCTGGGAAATGCAGCAAAGCAACAGAAAAACAAGGAGAGTTGGTCTCCCAAGATTTCCTCTCTCCATACCTGCCTCCAGAAACACTTGACCATCTGAGACTCCTGAAACTGGCCCTCTGGCTTCCTAGAGATCCTCTCAGGTCCCAGGTGGTAAATATCATCAGCTTCTTGTTAGAATTCTGCTCTGTCTGAGCAGGTTTTGGAAGCAGCCTCTGAGAGCTTGTTTTCCATCAGCCCTCAAAACTTCTGACTCCTTTACCAAGACCCAGTAATTGGGACCTCCTGGGTCTTGAGCTACAAACATTTCCTCACTTACTTTACGAAGATTTTCTTTTTTCTTTTACAAAACACAAGTTTGTGACTGAGCTGTGCTTTCTCCACACTCAAGACAGGCATAAAAAAATCATCAAATTTTCCTTCTGGTCCTTGGTTCAAAAATAAAAGTCCTGATTTTCATATGTTTCTGGCTCTGGTGGCCTAAAGAGCTTTAGGTTTACCAAGTGAACTAGTCTCTTACTAGACATTGTTTGAAACTATACATTTAAAAATATAGAATGAGGGATCCCTGGGTGGCGCAGCGGTTTGGCGCCTGCCTTTGGCCCAGGGCGTGATCCTGGAGACCCGGGATCGAATCCCACATCGGGCTCCCGGTGCATGGAGCCTGCTTCTCCCTCTGCCTGTGTCTCTGCCTCTCTCTCTCTCTGTGACTATCATGAATAAATAAATAAAATCTTTAAAAAAAAATAAAAATTAAAATTAAAAAAAATAAAAATATAGAATGAAATGTCATTGTAACTCTTCTTCCACACTCAGATTTGTTTAATATTGTGATTAATATTGATTATAATAATGATGAAATAACAATGGGATGATAAAAGCTAAATGCTGAATATATGTGTACCTGGCCTGCTCAAAATGCTCCCCATGTGTTGTTGACATTGATCCTCACAACAATCCTATGAAGTAATTACTTATCATCTTTTTAAAGACGAGGAAAACGAGGCTTAGAGAGGTAAGTTACTTTACCACAAGTCACATCTGCAGTAATTAGTGAATCTCAAAACCACCATATTATGCCACCTTCTGAATATCAACAAATGTTTTAGGTTGGATGCAGTACCAGAGTCACTGAAATTCAATTCAAAAGACAAAGCTGATTGCTGGCAAGGAATTTATACAAAAATAGACTGCTTAGTCTTGGGAGAAGTTAAGGAGGCAAGCATTGTCAAAGCATTCTATGGGAAAGGCTTAAAGGCTGGGGATTTGGCTGGAGGGTTAGATAGGAGCAAAATAATGAAGGGCCTTATCTGGCATGTTGGCCCTCTAGGAATCTTTGAATATAATCAAAGTATAAGAGTTATTCTGATTTGTATCTGAGAGATGATTCTGGAGTAAATGCTACTACTGGTCCTGATATAGTTCCCTACTCCTGAAATAGCTATAACTGCTAGCAGAGAAGCTAAAAGTTTCATCTTGAGATTGTGTATCACCCTACTGGAGGCTGGAAGACTGTGGATGGATGGCTTCTTGTCTTTCGTGGGATATAGAATGACAATGAGACCAGAGTTCTAGGCTTCAACCAAAATAGAACGACTTTTCATTCAACAGACTTGAAAAAAAAAAAAAAAATGTATGTATATATAGTATGGGCACCTGAGGGCCCAGTATCTGCCTTTGGCTCAGGTCATGATCACTGTGTCCTGGGATTGAGCCCCATGTTGGGCTCCCTGTTCAGCAAGGCGTCTGCTTCTCCCTCTCCCTCTGCCCCTCCCCTGCTCCTTCTCTCTCTCTCTCTCTTACTCACTCACTCACTCACTCACACTCTCTCTCAAATAAAATCATAAAAAAATAGTTCTGATGTCTTCTGCTCTATGACGGTTCTGCTCTATGACGGTTGCTTAGGATGCTAAGTCAAATAAGAATGAAAGCTACCATTAGGCAATTTAAAGATTAATAGAGGATGCAAATATATAAAAGAATAAATAGACTACTTTGTGACATGTTCATTGATAAGAAGTAAGCTTACATAGCATAGGAGCACAGAGGAGAGATACAGCAGAACTCTGGGGAGGCGGGCTCCATAATAGGTTCAAGCTCTGACTCTTACTAATTATTAGTTCTATGTCTTTAGGCAAGAAATGTAATTTCTTGGGGCCTCATTGCCTATATCAGCAAAATGAGAACATTGGATGATATCCAAGTAAACTCTCAGTTTTAAAATTAAGTGATTAAAAATGCAATCATTTTTATGATACTAATGACTTAAAAATCTTGATTTACAAAATTCAGCACATAGAAATGTAAACTAAGCATCAATTTCTTTTCTTAGCCCCCACCCATTCTGGAGGTCAACTGTCTTCATACATTTGAAGAAAATGCTCTCTAAAGATGTTTCATAAGTTGAAAGTTTGAGTTTCCAAATTCTAAGTTGCAGAGTCCTTGTCTAGCCCACAGAAGTACAACATAATGCTTTTAAGCATAAGCTCTAGAGATCAAATGGTTTTGTGACCATGGGAAAATGACTTCACTTTTCTATGCTTCAATTTCTTTATCTGTAAAATGGGCATAGCAATTGGATACAGGGACACCTGGGTGGCTCAGCGGTTGAGCGTCTGCCTCTGGCTTAGGGCATGATCCGGATTCCGGGATCGAGTCCCACATCAGGCTCCCTGCTAGGAGCCTGCTTCTCTCTCTGCCTCTTCCTCTACCTCTCTGTGTGTGTCTGTCATGAATAAATAAATTAAATTAAATTTTAAAAAATCGGATGCAACTTTTTTCTGATCTTTGGAGCAATAAATTAGTTAATGCATGTAAAGTGTTTAGAATAATACCTGGCATAAGATAGGCATTCAATAAATGTGAGTTACATCAACCTGTAATAAAGCTCAGTGGTTTTCGATCTGTTTTAAGGCATGACAACTTTCTACCAAAAAGAAATTCATGCAATTAAAGTTGTACATGGTAAGCCCTATGGCAACCACTAAAACCATTTTTAAAGTGATATAAATAATAAGTCAACTGAATAAACAAAATGGAATCATAAAAGTGTTCAATCAACCCAAGAGAAGAAATATTTAAAAAAAAGAAATAAAGAACAGATGGAGGAAATGAAAATCCTCTAATAAAATGGTAGATTTTAATCCAGCCATATTAATAATCACATTAAATATGAATGCCTGAGTGTACCAGTTTAAAAAAAAAAACTGTTAGATGAGATAAAAAAAAAACAAGTCCCAACTATATTCTCTTCTCAAGAACCCAAATTTAAATATAAATGTAAATATAAGTATGTATGCAAGGTAATTACCAATATAATATAAATTCATAATAAAAGAGAAAATATACCATGAAAATATTAGCCCTAAAGAAATCTGAATAACTATTTTGATATCAAACAAAATAGACTTCAGGAAAAAGAATATTATCAGAGATAAAAAGAGACATTACATAATAACAAAGGAATCAATTTTCAAAAAGATATAACAATGCTAACCATATATACCCCTAACATTGAGCTTTAGAATACATGAAAGAAAATCAAATAGAACTGAAGGCCAATGCTAGTTAATACTGTATTAAAGTATCAGGAACACAGAGCTTGTCTGGAGCCAGAGCAGTAGGAATTGAAGAGGAAAAAATGGCACCAAGAGAATGTCTAAATTAATATTACCTTTGTCAAAGTTATTATTTGGACCAACTCTGAGCTCCAAAGAATATGGCACGAGTGCTCTCTTTGGTTTGTGATAAGATGTCCTAGTCTTCTCTTATTCCCTGGAGTGTAATGGAGATTCAAATATTTAGGAATTTTCAGACTGAGGCTGCAGAGCCCTGCAGACCGGACTTTTAGGTTTACTTCTCTGGACCCACTAGTGTAGTGACACTTGTGTCTGCTTTATACAATGGGCTTCTGCAGAACCATTTGTTTAAAAAAGAGTTCTACTGAAAACAAATATATCTATAGCTTTCTATATAGATATATATGTAGAAAGAGAGAGATGGATATGCAGATAGATATGTAGACATCTAGAAAGAGGAACAGAAAAAGAGAAAGGTGGTAGGTTGCTTCTAAAATGCCTTCCAATGATCCCTGCCCCCTGCTATTTGTGTCTTTATGTAATCCCCTCCTCTGTGTATGGGCTGGAACTGGCCTTCCTTATGAGGAATTAAATATAGAAAAATTGATGAGATGCCACTTTCCAGGTTAGCTTATAACAAACTGTGACTTCCTCTTGCCTGTACTTTCTCTGTAGCTCTTCTCGCTTATTCACTCTGATTGAAGGCAGCTGCCATGTTGCAAGCTACTTAACAGAGAGATCCACCCCATGGTAAGGAACCGAGGGAGGCCTCCAGCCAAAGGCCATTGAGGAGCTGAGTGCCCAGTGCATCTAGCCATGAGAAACTGAATCTTATCATCAACCATATGAGTGAGTTTGGAAACAGATGCCTCTCCAGTCAAACTCACAGATGAGACTACAGCCCAGCTTGCCTGGACTACTATTTCACAAGATACATTGAACTAAGTTGTGCCCAGATTCCTGATCCACAGGAACTATGAAATAATAAATGCTTGATCTAATCTACCAAGTTTTTGGGTAATTTATTATACAGTGATATAGATAATTAATACAATTGCTGGTAAATTATGTAAACTAATATATATAATATATTATATATTATTATATATCCTCTACATATATCCAATGTCTCATCTTTTCCCAATCCATTCCCTGCTCCACTTGCATTTTCCACACACTGGTCATCTCCCACTTATTTGCCATATTCCAACCCAAAAATTCTACATATTTTGCCCTTTTGGCCAGGAATGGCTTTTATCTCATCTTCTGGAATTATATTTTATAGTATTTGTGACAATTGCAATTTTGCCCTTATTTGTGTTCTCATTTATTAGTCTATCTGTCATTCAACAAAAAAATTCATGAGAAAATAAAGTGTCCTGTCTCTGCTCACCAGCACTCAGAAGTGAATGGATGTCTTTCAGTCACAGGAGTTTGCCTATTAACTATATTTCCTAGTTGTACCATGAATGGTAATTCTCCATTACAGAAGTTAACATGTGAGTACGCTGGCAGGAAGGGTATTTAAGGACCAAAAGGTATAGTCTGAGGATAGATTTGATTAAGCTTATTTAGGGTCCACTGGAAAAGATGAAGTCCTAGAATCTGTATCTATCATGTACTACCATCACCCCAAGCCTCTAACTCTGGGGAACATAAAAGAAGACATGTTGATTGGTAGATGAACCTACCTTTGTAATATAGTTTTGAATCATATTAGCTAAAATATACTGAGTACTAAACACTGTTCTAAGTGGGTTACATGCATCACCTCAGTCCTCATCATAGCCTTTTGAGACAGTAATCATTACATGCACTTTACAGCTAAGACAGAGGCACACAGGGACCCCTGGGTGGTTCAGCAGTTGGGCGTCAGCCTTCCTCTCAGGGTGTGATCCTGGAGTCCCAGGACTGAGTCCCACATCGGGCTCCCTGCGAGGAGCCTGTTTCTCCCTCCGCCTATGTCTCTGCCTCTGTCTCTCTCTCTGTGTCTCTCATAAATAAATAAATAAAATCTTAAAAAAAAAAAAAAAGACAGAGGCACATAGAGTCACATTCTCACAACTAGGAAGTGGCAGACCAGGCATCAAGACACAAACAGTTCAGTTTAGTGGCCAGACTCTTAAATCATGCAGGACACTGGCTGTCTTCTATTGGGAGGGAAGGATCTTGAAAGTCCAGCAAAATTTCTTCCAAGAACTAGAGCCACTCTGTGTCTAAGATCAAGATTTCCCATCCACTGTCTCACCTGAACCCATTCCTCTCTTGCATCCACATACTTCTAGATGTATACTTTATTTTCACTGTCAGAGAATCCTCAGCCTGAATTCTGGGGCCAAATTACCTAGATTAGAATCCCAGCTCTACCATTTACAGACTCTGTGAGCTTGGGAAAGTTACCTGAACTCTTGGAGCCTCAGCTAGCTATATGGAAATGAGATTAATATCTGTAGAGTGGTGTGGGGAATATTAAATTAATCAATGCATAGAAAGTTTTTAGTGCAACACCTTCCTCATAACAGGCACTGAATTAGCTGCAGTGATTGCTGTTGGACAATCTCCTGTCCCGTTTGTAACTCAAGATTTTGGCAATATCACATTGTTGGGGGCATATCTCTTCCATGACCATAAGAATTACTGTGAAAGAACACAGGTGTGTTTACTAGCAGAAATTCTTTTCACTCTAAGTTATTGGATTCATGTGTCCTTTCAGTCAGCAGGATCACTGAAGAACTGGAGTTCAGGGAATGTCACTCCAAAATATGCCACTCTGGCTGAAGGATTATTCTGAGATGAGAGCAATTGAGAAAAAGCAGACACAGAAAAAGACCCTACAGGAAGGACAGGATAATACTTAATTATTGGAGACAATTCTGAACTCTTATCAGCCCAGAGAAGGCATGACTTACATCTACATAACAATCTTTACTAAAACAACCCTTATCTTCTAGCTTTTCCCTGATGCTTCCTTTCCCAGTTTGCCACCCTAAAAGCCTAAACTCCTTTTCTCTTGTCACTTGTCCACAAATGCACTGTTCTTTTAAGCATGCAATGTGAGCCCCAAATTCTAAACAACCCGTGGAGTTACTCATCACTGTGTTTCTCCCATATGTAGACAGGTTAATAAACTTCTTTCTTTTTTTTCGTATTAATCTGTCTTTTGTCAGTCTAATCTGCAGGACTCCAGTTGGATAACCTAAAAGGGTAGAGTAAAAAGTTTTCTCCTCCCCCGCAGAACAAATCCATAATCCTGGTCTCACGGATATTTTTATATTTATTTCTAGAAGTCACTTGCAGTTTAGAAGTACAGTGACTTTTCTGATGACCAGTGGTTGAGTGTGGCAATCTAGATGCTCAAGTTCTCATTTCTCCACCAGTGCCAACTGGGAAGGTTGCCTGGACTAGTCCCTTTCTGTCCATCATTGCCGATTTCTGATGTGTGTACCCTTCCTGGAACCAGGGAGCAGCATCAAAGAAAGGTTGTGGAACTTATTACTGTGTGTAAAGTACCTTGCAATCCTTGATTGAAAGAAGCTATAGAAACACAGAGAATTCCCTATGATTTTATCTGCAGAGTAAGTTCAGGTCAGCACATCAGGCAGGATTTAAGCCATATCTCTTCCTTCCTTTGCCATTGTGGATTAAAGTTGTTCCATTTTAATGTACCTAAAATGTATTTTTTTTTCTGAGAATAGCTAGACATGTGATGCTTAGAAGGATTTAATTCACTGTGTTGTCCCGGGGATGATGATGTGGCTCAATTTTGAATGTGCGGAGAAAGCCATAGGACACTAAACTCTCCCACGGTTGCAATCCTCACAATACAATATAATTAAGGGGAAGCAGGAGGGCACCTAAGCAAAATGTTAGGATGCTGGACAGTTTGAGAGTGGGGTCAGAGAAGGTTGAACTTGGCAGAACGACTCCCTGGTGTGGGGCGTTATCAGGCCAGAATGAATGAGGAAGAAGAGACACAATCAGCCGGAGGACTGCAGAGTGCGGTTAACTGCCAGAGGGCAATTCTGAACCAACCACAAAGTATTAAAAAAAAAAAAAAAAAAAAAAAGGACACCCTGGGATTAATTGTCATTCCACTGGCCTGTGAGGCAACTGATACCAAATATAATTGAATTACTTTGTAATTATTTCTTTTGGAGTATTTAACCTAAGCTAGGCTTTGGAGATGGATTTTTTCTCTCTCTTGCTTTGCACTGCAAATGGTTTTGCATTACGGATATTTTTCTGCTGTACTGTATTATCTTGTGCAAACTACTCTGGTTTGTTTTCCCCCTCTTCCTTGCCAATGGGGTTGTTTACTTATCGGAATTAAAGTCAGAAGTGAGCGTCTCTTGCCAGCAGGACAGAATTTCTAATAAATATGTAAATAACACCTCTCTCAGCTGTGGCTGCGGGCTCTGCTCTCACGTGGCCCACCCAGGCCACAGTCTGGGGCTCAGGCAGGCTTGGAGAAGATGAAAGATTTTCATCAATCTGCAGATCAGAAAGAAATGAAATTAAATCCAACCTGAGAGGGCAAGGGAACAAAGGTGAGGTGATAGAAAAGGGCAACTGTCCTTGTGGTTGCAGAAATGGGTCATTTTCTTCGGCCTGTGGGTGAAAGCATCTGAAGGTTGACATGGCTTGTCATAAGAAAGGGACTAGAACATTCAAGAGTGGCTCAGGATAGAGAGAAATAGATGCCTCCTCCGCAGGCAGGCCATAATCATTTTACTAATAATAGTGGCAATGCTGTCATCAATTGCCAGCTACACCTGCCGCATGTCCCAATTCCATGCTGGTGGTAATTAACACCTGGTATCTACATTGCACCTTGAACTCAAAAATATTTTGAGGACATTTAATACATTTATCCTCGGCTGAAAAGGAAATCAAATCAAACTTTTGCAGAAGTCAAGGACACACCACTGAGTGATACTTAGTATCAGCTCTGGAACCAGAATGCAAAGGATTAAATTTTACTTTGCCACTTACTAGCTCTGTGCCTCAGATTTCTCATGTGCAAAAAATGAATATTCACTCAACAAATATTGATTGAATGCCTACTGTATGCAAAGCAAGTTCTAGATGGAGATACAGAAAACAAAACAGAGGTTCTTTAATTAACAATAGTGGTACCTACCTCAGTGAGTTGTCATGAGCATCAAAGAAATGAATAAATCCCTGGCATGTAGTAGATTTTCAATAAATGTGAACTAAATTAAATTTATCATTTAAAGTCATACAAAAAAGTGGGCTACAGGTTAGCATACTGCTGATCCCAGCACTAGTCACTGGGTGATGTCCACTCTCCCATTATGCAGGGCTATAGCCAAATTATGGAAAGACCCTTGTTGAAGTGCTCAAAGATTTGGATATGCTTGGATGTGGGCAGCAGGCTCCAAGAGAGAGTGGCTGGGTGGGGGGCCAACAAAGTGATGCTCTGGGAAGGTGTGTAATATGCAAAGATGTGCTCTGCAGAGCCACTAGATTTTCTGCTGCCTTCTCCTTTTCCTCTTGGGGACCAGCCTCAAAGCCTTAGTAGAATATCTGTTCTTCATGCACATGCCTTGGCTGCAGTTACAGGCCCAAATGTAAGATGTAGCCTCAGTTAAATGACACGGTTTGATTTCTTTTTTTCTGTTAGTCCATTTCTTCATTAAATAAAGCAGAAAGATGCTTTTCTGGATCTTTTGCCAGTTTTAATGGGTTTTGCAAGATGACTTTCCAGCAAGGAAATCCAGGGCTTGAGTGGAGTAATGTGTGTGAGCTTTGTCAGAGTGGCATGCTGTGGTGAGTCTCTCTCCACGAGAAAGGGAAGAATTAATTAGAGCCATAAATTATGGATTACTAATCATTGTGCATTATAATGAAAAGATTAAAAAAAAAAAGAAAAGATATGCAGCTAGGTTTGGGTTTTCTAAGGGCCACATATGTTTGCAGACTTCAGCATAGCTTTCTCTGGGGCTTTTTGACTTTCCCCTCTTCCCTTCTCTCAAGGTGTCTGACCTGAGTGGCATCCTAGAGACACAATTGGCTTATCCACTAGAAAACCAAGAGTGCATTAGCTTTAGAAGCCTCAAGGAGTAAATATTGTTAGAAAGTGCTGGAATCACCAAACAGAATTGCTGCTACCTTTTGGATTGAGGCCATAGCTAGAGAAATGCAATTTTGTTAAATATTTAAACAGCAACCTCCAAGTGCCATCAAGTCATCGAAGCAGACCCCCCAAACTGCCACCATCACTACCTCCCCCGACACAAAAAAAGTAAAATAATTTGTTTTAATATTGGGCAAGAAGACGAATTTCAAAATGAAATTTCTAATATCATAGAATGTTAAGCAGCTATTAAAATGATATTTACATAGAGTTTTTAATGATATGGAAAGAATCTTATAACCTTAAGCACAAAAATGGGAAAGAAAATTACATTAATATACAGAAGGATCTTAATAAGGCTTTAAAAGCATTGGGGTGAAAGTTTGAAAGAAATAAGCCAAAATTTCAGGATGGAAGAATTAAAGATGATTTTTCCTGCTCTTTAAAAACTGTACATGTTTTCCAAATTTTTAAAAGATGAGCATGTATTGCATTTAAAAACAATTTGAGAGTATGAATTAAAAAAAACAAACAAACATATGCAACTCCAAATCAGCAAGAGTAATCAAGTTGATCAAAGGCCACTCTCCCAATCTTCAAATGGTGGCCTTTGACATTGTTCAGGGTGGAGGTAATGAGCAGCTGAGGAGAAGACCTGGTCTTATCACTGCATTCTCTTTGTTGTTCCTGCCTTTGGGAGAGTTCTGGCTGTCTGGGGATCCATGCCAGTGCTTCTAGTTTAGAACTGGTGATTAGTGAGTGTTTTTGAAAAGATCATCCTGACAGCACTGTGAAGAGTGTATCAGAGGGGTGCCAGAGTCAAGCAATTACAAGGCCATACAGGCAAGAAATAATGGTAGTTTAGACAAGTGTGGAAGCAGTGAAGATGAGAGAGAAGTGGACATATCTGAGAGATATTCAGGAGCTGAAATTGATAGGTCTTAATAATGGATTTCAAATGGGGAAATGAGTAAGAGAGCTAGTGGATGGGAGTGACACCTCTTTTTCTGACTATGTGAGGGATAGATAGCACTAGCATATTATCTGTTGGTTTATTGGGTGGAGAGAAGGAAAATACTATCTCTCTATTACTACATAATAGACTGTCCCAAACTCAGTGGCGTAAGATAATAAATATTTATTATCTCAGTTTCTGAGGATCAGGAATTTAGGAATGATTGTGTGATTTTGGCTCGGGATGGTGCAATCAGGATTGTGGTCAGAATTGCATTCATCTGAAGGCTTGCCTGGGGCTAGAAAATTCATTTCCAAAGTTTCTCATGTGGCTATTGGTTGGAAGCCACACTTTCTTACCACATGGGCTTCTCCACGGAGGGCATTACAGCTGGTTTCCCCAACGTGAGTAATCCAGGGAAGAGCTAGAAAGAGGGAAGCTGAAGTACTGAAGTATGACCTGATCCCTGAAGTCACACAATATCATTTCTCTTCTTATTGAAGTGAGTTGCTAAGTCCAACGCACACTTACGATAGCATTAAGTCCCACTTTTGCAGGGTGTGTCAAACCATTTATGGATATATTTTAAATCATCACCACCATCATCAAGAGGGGAGTGCTAAGTGAACTTAGTTCTTTTTTTTTTTTTAATTTTTATTTATTTATGATAGTCACACACAGAGAGAGAGAGAGAGAGAGGCAGAGACATAGGCAGAGGGAGAAGCCGGCGCCATGCACCGAGAGCCCGACGTGGGACTCGATCCCGGGTCTCCAGGATCACGCCCTGGGCCAAAGGCAGGCGCCAAACCGCTGCGCCACCCAGGGATCCCTGAACTTAGTTCTTGACATAGAAAGTTGAAACGGCTTTTTTAAAAAATCAAATCTAGGGGCCTCTGGGTGGCTCAATGGTTGAGCACCTGCCTTTGGCTTGGCTCATGATCCCAGAGTTCTGGGATCAAGTCCCACATCAGGCTCCCCACAGGGAATCTGCTTCTCCCTCTACCTGTGTCTCTGCCTCTCTCTCTCTCTCTGTGTCTCTCATGAATACATAAGTAAAATCTTAAAAAAAATTCAGATCTCAAGTAGATGTGAATATGGAGTCAAAACAAAACAAAACAAAACTTGGGCTGATGATACAAAAGTCATGAATCTTCTAGATTTGCATGGTAATAGAAACTTTGGATGAGATTCCTTAAGAAAAAAAGTATAGAATGAGATAGGAAAAAATAATCAAAGGTTAAGGTATTCTAACACTTAATGTCTATATAGAGGAGAATGGATTTGCAAAGGAGACAGAGAACAAAACAAAAACTAGAGAGGGAGGGGGAAGAAAACCAGGAGGGGCTTCAGCATGAAAGTCAAGCAAATGGGGGCCCCTGGGTGGCTTAGTCAGTTAAGTGTCTGACTCTTGATTTCAGCTCAGCTCATGATCTCAGGGTCGTGGGATGGAACCCTACCTTGGCCTCCATGCTCAGTGCAGAATCTGTTTGTCCCTCTCCCTCTGCTCCTCCCCCTACTTGTGATCTCTCCTTCTCTCTCTTTCCCAAATAAGTAAATAAATAAAATCTTAGGGAAAAAAGAAAGAAAGAAAGAAAGAAAGAAAGAAAGAAAGAAAGAAAGAAAGAAAGAAAGAAAGAAAGAAAAAAGAAAAGAAAGAAACAAAGAAAGAAAGTCGAGCAAATGATAGTATCATAGTATAAGAACAGAGTATGAGCAATTAGCTCATAATTACCAAATTATGGTGAATATGAGGCTAAGGACCAGACTGGGGTAGATTGAATGTCTAAATGTAGGTACTGATTGCATGTATTTTTTTAAATCCTTTTGCTTTGAACTAAGTCTAGACTTACATAAAGTTAGCAAAATAATACAGCTAATTTCCATACACCCTTCACCTGGCTTCTGCTCTTCTTAATTACTTATATAACCACAGTACAGCTATTAACTCCAGAAAGTTAACACTGGTGCAATAATATTAACTACCTACAGGTCTGATACGAATTTCCCCAGTGGTGTTGGCAAGAATGTGACACAAATGATGCTGTGTTCTTCTCAAGGGCACCATTTTGTTGCTAGGCCTTGTAATTGGTGATATGAATCTTAATCACCTGGTCAAGGCAGTGACCAGGTTAGATTTTTCCTCTGTAAAGTGACTTTTTCCCCCTTTGTAATTACCAAACATCTGTAGGAGATACGTAGAGACTGTGCACATATCTTATTTCCCCTAGAACTTTCTCCTATTGTTTTTAGCATCTACCAGTGGATCTTGTTTGCAACAATTATTGCTTTGGTGTCTTGCCTAATGGTGCTTTTCTTTCCCCCTTTCCTTCTATATTTATTCACTGAATTTTTTTGCGTGAGGAAGAACTGTCTCTTTCCCCCATCAATTTATCCATTCAAATATTTATGTCAATACGACTTATGGGTATTGATTTTATTCTATTGGTTAAAATCCAATACTGTCATTATTTCTTTTTATGCTCAAATATTTCCAACTTTGACCATTAGGAGATCTTTCTAGTTGGTTCCACTATCTTTTATGAAAAATCCACTCCATTTGTTTGAGCACTTCTTACTTTGTGGCATTCTAAAATCCTCTAAGCTCAGATTTTTTTTTTTTTCCTGGCCCTGATCTAGATCAAACTTTTCTCAGAGAATCATGTTCAGAAAAGATCAGGACACTAGGTGTGTTCTAGCAACTGGAGTGTCTTTGCTTCTAGAACTTCTTACTGGGAAGAGTAGGAAATGCATATATGCATGCTAACCCACATACACATACACATACACATCTATATTTACCTGTGTGTTTGTGTCATGTGCATGTGGACATGGGTTGGTGTGTGTGTACATATGTACACTTGTTTATATACGTATGTACATGTAGCGTGCTTATTTATTTACACACACAAACCCTGAATTTATAGTGACAACTGATTTCTATTCGTTTCCATAGGGTTTATTTTAGTTCTCCCCCTTTCTTTGTTTGTAACTTCTCTCTCCGATGGCAAGGAAGCTGGCTCTCACTTATACAGTATGTTTACTGATTTCATTGATTCTGGTGTGCCCCTAAAGTTGTTTTAGAATTGTTAACCCATATTCCAGTGAGAAACAATTTGATTGATGAAATCAAGCACTTGGGCACAGTTCTTTTTGCCAGTGGTCTTGTGGTATCAAGATACTATTTACCGAAGTTAGTTCTTTTCTGCTCTACCCTCTCCAGGGTAGACTGTAGACTTTATAGAAGTAAGTGAATTTGTTACCTTTTGTATTCTCTTTGGTCCCTCATCCCCACCCTGGTTGGTTTGTTTATTTTGGTGACATCTAGAGGGTGTGTGTAACATTAGTATAATTTTAAGATCCAGAGTTATGCTCAGAGAAGTAAACTCCTTCCTCAGTCCTATAAGCCCATTCCCACTTTTTTAAACATATTTTTTTAAATTGGAGTTCAATTTGCCAACACATAGCATAACACCCAGTCCTCATCCCGTCAAGTGCCCCCCTCGGTGCCCGTCACCCAGTCACCCCCACCCCCCATCCACCTTCCTTTCCACAACCCCTTGTTCATTTCCCAGAGTAGGAGTCTCTCATGTTCTGTCTTCCTTCCTGATATTTCGCACTCATTTTTTTCTCCTTTTCCCTTTATTCACTTTCACTATTCCGTTCCCATTTTTTAAAAAAACAATTCTCTTCTTTTCACCCATTCCTCATTGCCCTTCCCTTCTAGTGGGTAACTAATTTCCTGAATTTGTGAACTATCCTTCCGTTATTTCTTTTGTATGAATGAGTAGATACATGTGCATTTACTTATATCCTCTTCTTTCATACAGAAAGGCAGCATATTGTACATACTGTCTTACACTTTACTTTTTCACTTACCACCATGCCTTGGAAATCATTTCATATTTGCTTTATAGAGATCTTCTTCATTTTTGTTATGGCCGTGTAGCTCTTCCTTGTGTGGATGTAAGATAGTTTACACAACCACTATTTTATGAATGGACATTTGGGTCACTTACAATCTTTTGTCATTGCAAACTGCTACAATGAATAGCCATCTAAAGGTGCATCTTCCTATTAATAGAGGTTAATTCCTAGCCATGGGATTGTTAGCCAAAAAGCACATGCCTATGTAGTTTTGTTAGATATGACAATTTTTCCTCCAGATAGAATGAGATTACCTATTTTTCTCCATTAGCAGAATTGTGGTCCTTTTTTTTTTTTTTTTTAATTTTTGCTACTCTGCCCGGTGAGAAATAGCATCTCAGAGTTGTTTTAATGTCAATATCACCTATTATGAGTAAGCTTGAACATTTTTCATCATCTAAGGATCATTTTTGTTAATTGTCTTTGTATGGCTTTTTCCATTTCTCTATCAAGTGTTTGGTCCTTTCCTCTTCTATTTTAAAAATTATTTATTTATTGGGGGTATTAGCTCTTTGTGTTACCTGTCTTGAATATTTCCACCCAAGCCAGCACCTTGCTTATGGTATATTTTATGATGCAAACTTTTTTTTAAAAAAATTCAACCTTTCCTTTTGTTATCTCTAGAATTTTTGCACTCATTATGTATTTATTGACTTAAATCATGCCTCTACCCCCAATCCAAGCTAAATTCTTGCACTATATATTCTTAATCACTCAAAGAAGAAATATTCTATATTTAGTTCTTAGAATCCTGCTCCCACCTTCTCTAAAAACAAACTAGAATTGTCCTAGTCTCTACACAGAAGGTTCATCAGTTTGCTTACCTCTACTCAACCATTTCTCATTTGCTAACTAACCTTGAATTTCAGCTCAGAGAGATTTCTTGGCTCTGTTTAATGATTTCACCTGTGACTCAGAGACATTCTGCTGCCTGGAAGAACAGAAATCTCTTAGCAGTGAACTGCCACCTATCCAACTACGAGTGGGAAAATAAACATTTAACACAAATTATAGCTAATAGATTTCATGTATGTATAAAGGCACATGTTTTACAGAAGGCCATAGTTTAAGCAATAGTCAATGAATTGCAGCATGACTGATTGTGCTTACAAATGAGCTCTGTGCCAGGTGCTATAGGCCTGTAAGAGAATTATAACTAACACACAGCCTCTGTCCTTATAGAACTCATGGTTTCCTCCAAGTGCTAATGTGAACGCACATCGAAGTAGATTGCAATAGAATATTATCTATAAACAAGAGCCTATCTGTAGGTTGCAGAGCACGGACTCCAGGCATAGTGAGCGTTAATTAAAAGAAGGGAAAAATCACTGAGGTCTGAAGTCATATGGTGAATCTTGAGATGAACTTTGAGGAATGGGTAGGATTTGGATAGGTGATGTCAAGAGAAAACATGCAATCATTTCACTAAAATGTATTGAGCTGGACACCCACTGTGTGGAAAATAGTAAATATGAGCTCCATATAAAGTGCAAAAATGTTACAACCCAACTTCCCTTTTATTTTATTTTTTTTTTCCAACTTCCCTTTTAGAAAGTAGACACACATCCCTAGGCCACAGATTTCTTCCTCATTTTAATCTTTTTAAAGTACTTTTTGCTGAAAAGTTTGGATGAGATTTACCCAAGAACATTCTCGAAAATATTAGAGGTGGTCTGATCTGATGTACTCGCAAAATGTATGGCAAATAACTTCTTTCAATTTTTTTACTCTTCAAGGATCTTTTCATGTGTGGTCCCCTTGCCTTTCCCTTTTCTCACCCTTCACAATAATACTGAATAGTGAGTATTATAGTCTCCATTTCACTGTTGAAAGAACTCAGATGTATGAAGTCCAAATTGTCTTTAATAGAAAAGATGAGAAGATCCAGAGCCGGAGTTGTGAACTCCTAGCTCACGTTAGTTCAATTTTTTTCCATTGGAGGAGCTGATTGTGGAACTGAGATGAGCCTAGGGTGTAGACAAAAATCCCCAAGCACTAGCCATGGTATCCATAGACCTACCGACATGGTTATTAACTACATCTGTGCTGTGAACAAGTCCCTTTGTTTTTCTTTCTAGAGCTCAGTCTCTTCATCTGAAAAATGAAGGGTTTGTCTAAACATTCTCTAATGCCCCATGAGTATTAACAGTCTCTGCTTCTAAGTGCCTAGCCAGCTCATGCTGCATTCTGCTCTGCTTGGTCATCAGAATGTTCCCACAGGGTCCAAATATGAGACGGCACCTGGCCTGCTGACCTCTAGAACTATCCTCCACCTCCACACTTGTGCAGAGAAGTCCCCGCAAGAATGCTGTATTCACATCACTCCAGGGGTCTTTGATGTAGTAACTGGAGGCATGTGGGCAGTGGAAGGAAAGTAGTAGCACAGCAGAGCTAAGAATTTCAGGAAAGGATTTGCCTGTGATGTAGATATCTTAGGTTAGAGAATTTTGTACTCGAGTAGCAGGAAATGTTATAAAAGAATCACTGGGGAGAGTGAGGTCTCCTAGCCCCTGCTCTGAGCAGCACTGTGAAAAATGAAGTGGAAAAAGCCAAATTTACAGATCATCTAGGGAAGCTGAAATCCAGCAGTAGGATATTAAACACAAAAGAGCTGAAGTTAACATGAGGCGTTATTGGTTTGGGGAGATGGGCTATTTCCCCAAGGTCCATAATTAGAACCGGGAACCTTTTGCATGTAATTAAGAGTAAGAGATTGGTTTAACAACCACAGCTGAGCAAGTCTGAAACATTTTTTTTTCCCAACTACCATTTGGGATTAGGAATTTTTTTTCTTTCACTTGTAAAATGTGAGAGTTTCCTGACTCTTTAGGAAATTGAGGCTAATTCTACTTCCACAAGCATTTTTGTTGCTAATAATAATAGGAAATGTTTTGCATATGTGATGTGAAATCAACAAGGTGCCCTACAGAAGCAAGATGGCCTTTGAGGCACTTTTTCCCCCTCAAGGAAGCTGTCACTGAGCAGCTGATTAATTACTGTAATAATCATAATTTTTAAAAATTAAAAATATCCCTCTTTCCATTCATTAAGTACACTGAAGATAGGTGCCAGAGGTAATTATTGTCTAGAAGTACTTCCGAATTATCTTTTCTAATCCAGCTCTGCTGACATTTTTGAGAGAAAAAAAGTGTTTTGTCTTTCCTCTTATGAACGGGGTGACATTTGAATATGCAAACAGTGTCACAGTCTGCCCTGTGGATGTTTTCTGGAGGTATGATTTATGAGGCCAGCCTATTGTATTTGTTATCACACTATGAAAAAGGTCATTAGACAAAAGAGCTCTACCTACTGGGGTCTATGGCTCATCTTGTGATATTTTAATTGTTGCACTTGTGCTGACTTCCAGGCTTGCCTCAAGGTGTGAACTGTGTGGACAATAATTTGCCTAGGCTTTGCATATAGTCCCTGACGTCTGTGGTATGTTTTGTGCCAACCTTCAGCCACTCCTGGGATAGATTACAGATGTTGAAGAAGGAAGCCCATGAAAAAATCTAAAAACCTTATTTTAGTCAATGGTTTAATTTCTTTCCCCTAAAATAATTGTTTCTGAAGTATGCCATAGAGTCTAAACTAGAAATGGTAAAGCTGAGATATCTGTTGGTGATTCCTCATTAGGGAGACTGACTAGGTGAAGTGCCTTCCCACAGGCTTATGGTGAGTACAACCAGAGTTAAATCATTCTATCTTAGAGTTGGAAAGACCTCAGGTGGCATTTTCTTTATTTTCTCTTCTTGTAACCTTATGCCTTCTCTAACACTCAGAGAGTGGTCGTTCAATCTCTGCTTAAACATCTCCAATGACAAGGGATTCATTTCCTTGTCTTCAAGAAGCCCTGTCTATTTTTGGGCAGCCCTGAAACTATTATTTTACTTTTTAAAGCACTGAAACCTGCCTCCGTGTCATTTTTGTCAGTTTTATCCTAGGTACATTCTCTACATGGGATAATCTGTATCCTATATTGCAAAGAAGCTCAAAGAAAACTAAGCCATAAATCCATCCATCTCTTGGTTAAATGTTCTCTTGGCTAACACTGGTTTTGTATCCTATCCTCATGTCTTAATATATGGACAATACTTTTTCTAACCACTGCTGTAGACATAATGGATCATAGTCATAAGGGTGTCCTGGTATTACAAGCACTTCGTAATGTTCTAGATATAATTCTACCCTTTGATCTCCCACACACCAAAAAGGTTTATCAGAAGGCAAAAAACGACATTTTTATGAGATATCCTTGAATGTATGTGTGTCTATTAAGGGGATTTTAGCTGCAAGTAACAAAAATCCAACTTGAATTAGTTTAAACAATAAGAAAATGTATTAACTCATATAAAGGTGGCATAGAGGTAGGGTGGGGATCTCAGGATTGATGGATTTGGTAGCCCAGTGATTTCCTGAAGCCCTCTGGTTTTTTTGTTTTTGTTTGCTTGTTTTTTTTTTTTTTTTTTTTTTTAGATCTCTGTTGGCTATCTACACTGACAGCTTTAATTCCAATTCCTCCCATACTTGCAGAGTAGCAAGAACAGTAATGTGTTTTCTCGAGTATGTATGACAAAAGAGAGACTGGCTTCTCATCTCTCTCAAAGAACTAGAAAAAAACCTCCTCCAGCACATTTTCATGTAGTACCATTGACCCGAAGTGGCTCACATATGTAGCCATAGGCCTAATCACTGGGAAAACTGATACCAGAACCAGGCTTAGATCATCAGAGTCCACTCCCAGAGCTGGGCATGGATTTTGCCTTAGGTCTCATGAGGGTGTGTGACTGGACAAGCGAAAAAAAGATTATGTCATGGACTATTGTAATGAAAAGCTAAATATTCACAAGATTCAATTTCTTGTAACTATGAGGAATTTTTTCTTTCTTTCTTTCTTTTTATTTTATTTTATTTTTTATTTTTTGGTTTGTCCCTTGAGTCAATTATTTGTTGGCTCTCATCTCTACTTTTGCCCATCTTTGAGTTCTTTTGTAACACAGTGGTAGGAAGAAAGCCTATAAACTACATTTCCAAAACTTTTTTTTAAAGATTTATTTATTTATTTATTTATTTATTTATTTATTTATTTATTTAAGACACAGAGAGAGGCAGAGACACAGGCAGAGGGAGAAACAGGCTCCATCCAGGGAGCCCAATGTGGGACTCGATCCCACGACTCCAGGATTACACCCTGGGCTGAAGGTGGTGCTAAATCGCTGAGCCACCAGGGCTGCCCCTTTTCCAAAATTCCTTTCCCAGCTGGCTTACAGTCCAACTCTGTCAGTATGAGGAAGTGGGGGAGACTGGAAAGCAGTATCTCTGGCAAAAACATTTGTAGATGTGGGTATATTGGGGGAGGGGGGTGCTCCTAGGTTGAGATACAACAATCCCAGCAATGGTGTCTATAGCAACAAGTCTGCAGCCTCCACAGCAAGACATCCAAGGCATCACATTAGTCAACTGACCTGCTTTGCTTCTCAATCAGTCCTGAATAAAGTTTATGGATGATTTATGCTCTCTATCTACACTATTTATATCTGTTTTGTTACTCTACATTTATTAAGTTACAGCATAAGGAAGAAGATGTATTCATCACCAAACATAAATTAAAGATCTTCCAATAAAGATTTTATTTACAAAAGAGAGGTCTTCTCCACTGAAGTTAATAATCTGTAAGTCCACATTTATCTTCAATCCTTTTGATAGTGGGAAGACTTTTTCTATCAAGGGCACTGAGTGAATCTCCAGGTGTCTTTCTGTTGAGCCATAATCAATTGGGAGGTGTATATGTCAGTATCCAGCCAGGAAAAGAGAAGCCAGTTTAGATTTTTTTTTAAATTAATTAATTAATTAATTTATTTATTTATTCATTCATTCATTCATTCATTCATTCATTCATTCATGAGAGACACAGAGAGAGGCAGAGACACAGGCAGAGGGAGAAGCAGGCCCCATGCAGTGAGCCCGACGTGGGATTCAATCCCGGGACCCCAGGATCATGCCCTGGGTGGAAGGCAGATGCTAAACCCCTGAGCCACCCAGGGATCCCCGACAGTTTAGATATTTAAAGCAGCAGGAATTTAATACAAGAAATTGGTCACAAAATTATTGGAATAGTTTAATCCTTAGGAAAGATCTGGCACAAGGAACTTCAGTGCCTTTTCTGAGCTAGTCATACTGTGTCTGTGTATCAGGGTGTCCCACTGAAAAGCATATTATGGAGGCAAGTCCTACATACATATAGATTCTTAAGTTAATACAAGTTGGGGTGATGTCCATGCTTTAGAGACCCTGCAAAGTGGCACCAGGCGTTCTAACCACAGCAGAGCATGCTCCAGGAGCCTCCATGACCAGCATGTTGAGCTCCGGATAACACCATCTTCCGTTCTACTCCTCCAGTGCAAGGAGTAGTAACAGTTCCCCACAATTATTCATCTTGAGGTAATCCCTTTCTCACTCTTTTTGCATCTTCAATTTTTCCAATAATTTTGTAACAAAGTCCCTGAATTAAATTCTCTTTGTAAAAACCTGGACTGGTTTCTGCTTTCCTGCCCGGTGCTAACTGGTCCAAACTGAACATTATTCGGTGAGTCACAATGGGATCCACAGCCCTGGAAATCAATGTGCTTATCACAAAACATACTTGAAATTTAAGGCCTAAATTTCCTACTTGACAAGAGGTAACAAGAAGTTATCATTTGTGCCCATATCACCTCTGTTTTATTTGGGTTAGCTTTTGTGTTTTGTGTTGGTGGTGGGGTTGGGTGTGAGTTTTTGGAAGCGGGGCATGTATGGGACAGAAATACACAAAAGCACCTTAAAATAATAAACAAGGGATTTGCGCTAGTTATATTTATATATGTGGGCTAATCTGAAACTGGTTCTGTCATTCTATCAGAAGCAGCGTCATTCTTGGAACCTATTGCTGTCTTTCTTGTTCAAGGGCCACATGACCACTCCGTCATATTTTTTTCTTCTATGCATTTGCATCCTTTTCCTCTGTAACTTGCTCGTTTTTTAATGCAACTCTCTATACTTTTCTTATTTCATTACTTTTCCACATTTTATTTGTTTCCTCAGAATTTAGTTTCTACCTGCCCCCTGTAACTCCAACTCTATTGGATCCCATCTTTCTCAGTTTGAATTCTAGAGGAAGTAAATCTCATTGGCCTAGCACCTCTCTTTGCCAAGCAATGTGAGAGGCCTTTAATTATGCTGCAGATTGACTACCCCTGGGTCAGAGTCTATCTGTGGCCCAAGCAACTATGCCCTGGGGTAGGAAGAGGGGTACTAGTTACAGGATCTAAATAAAGCCCAAAGGCTCCTTTCTCAAGGAAGGGACAAAAACAATGTTGACATGCCCAAGGTAAGTCTCAAAACAGACGGAACATTACCTCTCCTGCCTCACATTCACAACCACACAGAGCCCAAGTTGAAAGCTATGATTTTGTCATTTTTTTTCTCCTTTAGGACTGACATGGTGACATGAATAAAATCCTCCTAAAATGGAGGCAGATAGCAATTATTTTCCCCGAGCCATTAAACATGTTAGGAAATGTCCTGGACCTCATATCTCAGCAAACATGACCTTGATGGCAGGTTTCAGAAGATGTTAGGGAGTGTGGAATAGTAAAAACAAACAAAATGGATGTTCATTTGTTTTGTTTCTTAAATTCCACATATGAATGAAATTATATAGTATTTGTCTTTCTCTGACTGGCTTGTTTTGCTTGACATAGTACACTCTAGCTCCATCCATACACGTACACAATGGGATATTATATATATATATATTAGGATATATATATATGGGATATGTATATATAAATGGAATTATATCTATATGTTATATATATACACAGACATACACAATGGAACATTCATCTGTAAACAAAAAAATAATGAAAGCTTTCCATGTACAATGACATGGGTGGAGCTAGAGTGCACAAACATCAGGGAGAAAATAAGAGAGGAAAATCAAGAAATAGACTCTTAACTATAGAGAACAAACTGAGTTACCAGAGGGGAGGTGGGCAGGGGGATGGGTTGAATAGGTTCAAAGAGTGTACTTGTGATGAGCACTGGGTGTTGTATGAAAGTGTTGAATCACCTGAAATTAATATTATACTCTGTATGCTAACTAATTGGGATTTAAATAAAAACTTTAGAAAATAATCTTCTGAACTATATAGCAGTTACCCCCACTGATGCTCAAATCTTAATTTAAAGGGGAGACATTTTAATATATATTTTACGTCGAGGTAAGGGTCTCATGTTGGATCAACTTTTAAAAATGAACCATGCTTAGAAGATAGGCATGATATCCTAAAGATCTTTTAAAAGAGCTCTGCCAAAATAAAGCAACTGATTAAATTCATTCAATTGATTATTTTTAAAAGTTTTAGAAGATCAGAAGAAATCTAGATGTGCAGGATTGTATGTAGACAGTTCAGCTGGCCCACCTATACCTCTCCTCTTTGTCTTTCCTTCCTGCCACCTTATTTTTCTCAGGTTCTTTCCCTTGATCTGTAGCCATGTCTACAACCTCTTCCTTTTCTCATACCCACTAGTGTACCCCTCGTGTCACTCCCACATAGCCACTCTTACCTTCTGGACTGCCTTAGCCTTTCCCTTCTTTTCCTTTGATTTCTGTTTTTCTGCTCTTTGCCCCACCCAGTGGCTGGTTTGTGATACAAAAGTATTAGTGGATGATTGAAAACCTCAGAGCTGTTCCCACGAATGTGGAGACGATCAATCTGGCACCAGTTCATGTTTTAAATACAGCTTCTGGATGAGGTCAGAAGAGACCTTTTTAAAGATACTGATTGACACTTGAAAACTTAAAAGCTGAAATCTTATTCAGGGCCTGGACTCCATTTCTTGTCTTGATTTAAAGGATCTTTGTTTTGTTCTTCTTCTGTGTTCTCTCCATTAGGATTTCACTTACACAAATAAATATTTCAAAAATCCACAGTAAAGATCTTGAGGCTGTTTTTCAATTCTGCATGCCTCTTTCCCTCCAACTCAAGGCTACCATCCATTTTTTTTTAGAAAATATTCTGATTTCTTACCCTGCTCAGAAGAATAAAGGGTCTTTGTTCGCTTTCAATATTTTTCTCTGATTTTAATCAATATTTGATTTTTTTTCTTCTCACTTGCCTTCATCCCTCTCCCTGAACATCGACATATCCTGTTCATTATCTCCTTTTTTTTTTTTTTTTTTAATCCAAAGAGAAAAGGTGGCTGTTTTTGCAAGCAATGTAAATCCAACTTCCTGGTCATTCAATTGAGATCAATTTCCGCCTGGGAGACTGAACATACTATATCCATGAGGCGTGCAACATCTGTCAATAGGAATGAGATCGGCAATCTGTAAAGCAGCAAACAGCCAGCACATGGACCAATGCCACAGACAGGCCCACTGGGAAGCCGGCCCCTACCTGCTGCTTCCCCACTATTCCAGGAACACAGGGTATTTACATGTTCTGCAAACCCCAGAAATTATGCCCATAATCCAAACATAAAAATTCATTAGGTAAATAAAACACAATGACCCCTGCCTAGAAAAGGATTTTCACCAAAGTGACTTTGTGTTTTTTTTTTTTTTTTTTTTTTTGACTTTGTGTTTTGTCAGTACACTCTGTTATTTCTAGGGTGGCAGGTTGGAGCAAAAGGAAATAAGGGAAGAAGAATGGCCAGTGTGTGGACAAGATTTGGGCAAAGAACCTCTTCATAGAGAGCAGAAAGTCTGGGTAGTTCCATTTAAAGGATAAAGATAAGGGATCGGGCTGCCTTGATTTCTGGTTTATGCCCTGCAGAAATCTCTTGCTTGGGGCTCCCTGGACAAATCACTTAAATAAAAAGCAATGATCAAGCACTTAGAAACCTGTGATTGTATACAAAGACCTCATATTCATTTATCTCTTCATTCATTCTGATATTATTTATTGTGAACTTACTACACAGCAGACACTGTCCTAGACACTAGAGATAATGAACAAAACAGGGATAATCCCTGCCTTCATGGCAATTATGTTGGTCCCTGAATTACATGAGTGTTGGGGGAGACTACCTCTCAGACCTCTCGCAGTCAAAACCCCACACATAACTTTTGACTCCCAAAAAACTGAACTACTAATAGTCTACTATTAACTGGAACCATTACCACTGCCATAAAAGGTCGATTAACACATTTTGTATGTTACATGTTATACATACTGTATTATTACAATAAAGTAACCAGAGAAAAGAAAAGAAAATGTTATTAAGAAAGTCATAAGAAAGATAATATACACTTACAGTACTGTGTGCATTTATAAAAAAAAAAATCCACATGTAAGTGGAGCCACACAGTTCAAATTTGTGTTGTTTCAAGGGTCAACTGAATATTCTTACAAAGAAGACAAACAATAAATAAAAAATTACAAAAATATCATTTCACACGTGTTCCACAAAGGGGGAAAAAGCAAAGTAAGCAGAGAACAACAGCGTCAAGGTAGTTACTTGAGACAAGGTTGTCAAAAAAACCCTCTGTGGCACATGAGTAATGAATGGAGGGAACCATGTACCTCTCTAGGGGAAAAACATTTCATAAATAGGACTAGAAAGGGTGTATGTACTTGTTGCATGTAGCAGCTGTAAGAAATAAGTATGAATGAGTGTGGAAAAGAGTGGAAATAAGGGTAAAATGTTTAGGGAACAAATGAGAGCCTTCCTGGCCCTGATAGAGTTTGGATTTTATCATTTTATCCTGATGGTATTGAGAAACCATAAAATATCAGCATCAAGGCACTGAGATAATGATGATGGTAATCACAGAGTCATACTTGCCAGACCTTGTTCCAATTCTGTAAAATGGAGCCATATGACAGCCCTACTCCCTAGATTTTTAGGATAATTAACTGATATTGCATGCAAAGCACTTGAAATAGTGCTCAGTAAGAGTACTACAGTTATTATTATGGTCATCAGGGACCAGGCTATTTGTGCTCACCACTTCAGCCCCATTTTGGCTCCCAAGTACATTTCCAATACAAGTATTTTAATCAGAATTATGCTAACATCCATACATTTTTGTGGAGAAAGTATTTTTCCAGTGAGCTCCATTAAGCCAATTTAATTCCTTGATCAATGTTCCATATTCCACAATTTAATCATTTGTAATTTTTTCCCATTTTCATTAGCATTATTTCTTTTCCATTTCAATTTTACAGCAAGATTGAAATATCTCAGAGGTTTAAATGATGGAGTCAAACGGCAGTTTCAATTTGGTATGGTTAAAATATCCTGCTGCTTAAGAATCCTGAGGCTCAAGGAGGTTAACTGATTTTTCCAAAGACATACAGCTAGTTATCAAAAGAGATGAGATTCCAACCTAAATCTAACTCTAGTACCATTGTCTTTCACCACAACACTTTTATAGAAAAGAGAGGAAAAAGGAGAGAAAATAATAACACTAATACCTACCTATAAGGGTCAACATGAGGCTTAATGTAATATAGAAGAAAACACTTTTGCAAACTATGAAGCAGTATGTTATTGCTAGTAATAACAATAAAAGTAAGACCCATTTCTGATCTAGAAAAGCACGGTGAATAAGTTCATTCTCAGCTGAGTGCATTCGGTTAGATAGGTGAATTTCATTTCCTAAAGGTTTTCATTTGTCAAACACATCAGAGACCCACTTCAGCATGTCATAAGAGCCTCCATCAAGGAGGAAGATAGATTTGGGAACCTGTTTGGATAGGCTCAAGATGAGTCTAAAAACAATTGACTACAGTGGCAGAGATGGTCTTTGAGAGGATCTAGAGATCTAAAACAATTTCAATTAACACTTTAAAGTCCAATTGGGACCCATTGTCTGTTAAAGAAGATCTCATTCAAAGAATTTAGCATCATGACTTTGGGAAGATGATAGTTCTTGACATAAGGACCATTCAATAGTCCTTCTCTGAGAACTTAATATCTTGAGACACTGCACTAGATGGCAATGGTATAAAAAGACACTCAGCCTCAAGAAGCTCACCACTTCCTAGGAATGATAGTCATGCTAAAAAAAATCCCAAGCATGATACAGTATCAAAGCCATGATGGAGGCATGGAGAAGGAACAACAATCTCAATATGAGAAGACTTCCTGTAGGAAGTAATAATTTTCAAGGAAATAGAGAAGTAATCAGACAGGCCAGAGAGAACATTCCAGGAAATAAATTACACATGCCAAGGGATAGTGGTGGAAGAGAATGGTGCCACTGAGAGAGCATATGTCATGGCTTTAGTGCAGAGGGAAGGAAGCAAGAAATGGCTCAGATGTAGAGACTGAACAGGTGAAGCAAACAATGATTCAAGTACAGAGGGAATGGACAAGACAGAGAATGGCTCAGGTGCAGAGGGAGTAGGCAGGTGAGGCAGGGAAGAGGCTGAGTGCAGGATGCTGCAAGACAAGGTGGAGGCCACAGAGAAGAAGACTCCTGTCTTAGGGAAGTAGACTGGCAGAGACTAGATCTGGTCAAAATCTACTGCAGACACCAAAAGATGAGACAATAATCAAGACTAAAGGTCAATTTGATGAGAATGGGTGAGTTAGATAAAGTAAATGTTGCAAATGCTCCTAGACTGACTAGAAAACTAAATCCATCCCTAGACACTGGGAAAATGAGCCCAGAGTTGCTATTTGTTCCTGGAGGCCATTCTGTCGGGCACAGTCTCCCAAGAGGTATTCTAAGACTGAGAGGGATTGAGACACCTGGTAATAGACTTCTTAAAATGCAGCTGAACTAGGGCCGAGACAGCTAGGAGTTGTAAGGTTTATACCCAATAGTATGTAGGGCTCTTGGAGACACAGGTTTTTACTGACTTATTAATAGTAACACTTACCACTTGCTAAACTCCTTTTATTCACTCTTCACTTTGAGTCTGTGAAGTAGCTGTTATTATTTCTGTTCTGTGGACAAGGAAATTGAGGCACTATAACTTGCCTGAAGTGAATTCAATGAGGCTCCTGGAAAAGTGTGTCCATGTCCTAAACTTCAGATGCTGTGAACATTACTTCCTATTGGAAAAGAGTCAATATTATCTTATATGGTAAAAGATGAGTTTATGATAAGGATCTTGAGAGAATAAGCTTATCCTGGATTATCCCAGGGGGGCTTAAATACAGTCACAAGTATCATTAGAAGATAGGTACACAAAGGAGGAGACATGCAAAGAAGAAGAAGAGGTAAGGTGACCACAGAGTCAAGGATTAGAATGATGTGGCCATGAGCTAAGGAATGTTGGGCAGCCACCAGAAGTTGAAAGAGGCAAGGGATGGAGTCTTCCTCAGAACCCGTCAGAGGTGAGGCTCTGCCAACACACTGATATCAACCTTTTAGCCTCCAGAATTGTGAAAGAATAAATTTCTGTTTTTCTTTTTTTTTTTTTAGTTTTATTTATTTATTTATTCATGAGAGACACAGAGACAGAAGGAAAGATACAGGCAGATGGAGGAGAAGCAGGCTTCATGCAGGGAGCCTGATGTGGGGCCCTATCCTGGGATGTGGAGATCACAGCCTGAACCAAAGGCAGATGCTCAACCACTGAACCACCCGGCCATCCCAATTTCTGTTGTTTTAAACCACTGAGATTATCATAATTTGTTACAGCAGCCACGTGAAACCCATATATTGCCCAAGATCACAGTCCTGAAGTTAGAGCTGGCATTCAAACCTCAATCCCTCAAACTCCAGAGCTCTTGATTTCTCTCAGACCTCACCACTCTGTAATAGCACTAAACTGATTCAAAGTTTCTACAGAAAAAAATGGAAAATGGTGCTTTTGGAAGCAGAATCTTGTGGAGAATGACTAGCAGGGCTGGTGTCTGTTATGCTGGACTTGGGCAACAAGCAGGGCAGCTGCAACTTTGCAGCAAACTAGGAAGGAGAACTGAAGGTGGAGGCAGGGGCAGAGGCTTGGAGGTCAACCCAGACTATATGGCTAAGGTGGGATGAAAGTCAAAGAAGCAGGTCAAGTATGCCAGAGCTGGGATACCATGGAGCTGCTGGGAGTCATCCTATTAAATCTTTATCAATAAACAGGCAAAATACACATGTGTTCAAGGTTCCAACAGGGCCATAAAACCACAAAATAAATTGGAGGTGACATGAGGGTAGAGAAAAATTTGCTATTTTCTTTTTTCTCCCCCCAACATCAAAACAATCACCATGGGTAAAATCGGAAGTTTGTCAGACTTCCTAACAGAGTTTTTTTTTTTTTAATTTCAATTATAGGTGCCTGCAAGACCATAATTCTTTTTGGTATCAATCCATTCTTGCATTACAACTACAGAAGGAAGAATTAGGAAATGGTGCCCAACACCCATGTCTCCACCCCAGGGAGGCTGGGAGGAGGGAAGAAGGTCCATCCGTTGTGGTCCTGGGACCAAGCAAGGTGGGAGGTGGAGGAGGAGTCTGTGCCCACACTCATGATGTGTGTCTGAATCTAGTCTGAATGAGGCTGAGATTAAGCAGGCTCAAATAGATAAAACAGGGCCCACGAGTTTGTAGGTATGTGGAAGCAAGTACGTGAAGCCAAGAATATTCATTTGCTAGGGCTGCCAGGACAACAAACCACCAACCAGGTGGCTTAAATGAATTTTCTTGCAGTTCTTGCCATGGGCTCCATGGTCACAGAAGCACAAAAAACATGACTGCTTTTGCTCTCAGGACCCACCTTCAGTTCATCTGCACCTTCTGACTTAATTTCTGCTTTTGGAATCATTTTATGTTCACTGGTTGCTACAGCATTTATATTTAGATCTTGATCTAAAGCAAGGCTGGAAGTTCAAGATCAAGGTGCTGGCAGGGTGGGTTTCCTGTAAGGCCTCTCTCTGTGGCCTGCAAAAAGCTGCCCTCTTGCAGCTCATCCTCCTGTGCATGAGTACCCCTGGCATCTCCCTCTTCTTATAAGGACACCAGTCATACTGAGCTAGGTCCTTCCCAACCGCTTCATTTTAATTTATTCACCCTGTTGAAGGCCCTCTTTTCAAATAGAGTCACATTCTGAGGTACTGGGGGTTAGGGCTTCAGTATATGAATATGTAGGGGGAAGACAAAATGCATCCTATAACCCCAGAAAACAAATGTCAGTGTGGCTTGACAACCTGGACAGCAGAAGCAGTAAGTTACAAGACACAAAGCACAAGGAAGTCTGAACACTTCTGAGAGGGGAAGATAATGTAGCAGAGAATATCCAAAACCCAAATTTTACGTTCTCTCAACAAAAGTTGATTAATATGGATGTTTTTACTTAAATAAAAACACTGGAATTAATATCCTGTACCCCAAAGCTCCCAATTTATAAAATGGCTTTCGTGGACAACAGTAAAAAATAAAAAACCTTGAGTACTTACTGTGTGTGAGGCTTTATGCAAGGTACTTTCTGTATATTCACTACTTAACCCTCTGAGATAGGGATTACTCTGATCCTCACCTGAGACATGAGATAACAAAGGCACAGAGGGGTGAAGGAACTCCCCCAGCGTCACATGGCCAAAAGAGGTGGAGCTCTTATTTGAATTTAGGCAGTTCAACCCAAGAGCCGCTGTGTTCAAGGACTATCCAATACTGACAGAAGATGTTGTGTCAGAGAAGCTGCAGAATCAGTGAGACCTGGGTTTGAAATAAGCTTTGGCACTAATCTGTAATTTGGTCTTGAACCAATTGTTTAACTTCCAAGAGCTTTAGTTTCCTAATTGTGTAATGAGAATAATACCTCTCTCTCAAGGCTATTACAAGGAAAATATAAAATCGTAATAACAAATAAAGTAATGTCACATACGTGTCAGGAATATTCTAAAGACTCTGTATTGTATATACTACTTCAATTAATCCTTTTGTCAACTCCATAAATTCATGTTCTATTATTATCTGCACTTTAAAAATGAGGAGACTGATGGGGCACCTGGGTGGCTCAGTTGGTTAAGTGTCTGCCTTTGGCTCAGGTGATGATCCCAGGATACTGGGATCGAGCCCCATGTTGGATTCCCTACTCAGCGAGTGTCTACTTTTCCTCTCCCTCTGCCCCATCCCCCAGCTTGTGCTCTCTCTCTCTCAAATAAATAAAATCTTTTTTTTTTTAATAAATGAGGAGACTGAGATAGAGGTTAACTAAGTCTATATGGCCAGTAAATGACAGAGTTGGGGGGTAAAACCAACCATATCAAATCCAGAATTCTCACCCCTAGTCTCCTCATGTAAGACTAAGGAAGAGGTCAGCAAATAGGAGTTACCACTACTGCTGCCACTACCGTACTATTACTAATTTTATTATACGCTCACTATTATCATTCAAACACATGTAATTTGGAGACATAGAAGTATTAACTTCCCTGGGCATTCAATTTATGGTCAGGGACAAATTGAAACATGAGGACTAGTATTTTCCAATATTTGTTCGACGTTTACACAGAGGGGAATCCGAATGCTCAGCTAAGGAGGATGGAGAAGTAGAACCAACGACAGCATCACTCAACCTTGCCTCTGTTGTCAGAGCAAACTTGGCTCCAAAGTTGCATAACCCAGCAAGGAAGGGAAAAGTGAGTCCATTATCGGAGGTGGTGTCTCACTTGTCTGTTGGTTCTTGCTCATGATCATCCCAAGTGCCTTAGTCATCTTCCTTCCTTCTGCTATTGCAGAGGATGAAGCTGAAAGTTGATAAAGGATTTCTTCAGCCTAGGCTTCCCAGAGACAATCACAATATATCTAAACAAGGGAGAGGAAGAACAGCATTCAAGACTACTATACGTTGCACACAGCCTATCTTAGATGGGAGATACTCTCTGAATCTCTAGTGAAGTTAGATAATTCATCTGATTATATAGAACACCGAGGCAAAGCTCTGGAGGTTGGGTGCTAGCAGGTAAAGAGGCCAAAATGGGAGATTGGACTGGAATGTCCTAACCATTGGCAATATATATATATATATATATATATATATATAAACATATATATTTTTAATGTTAGCTGTGATCACTTTGACCAAGGAATTAGAAGCCATTATTTCATACCATGGAAATTTTGTAAAATCTTCCCATCTACTTATTTCACTTGCTCAAAGAAAGGAAGGCTTGAAGCAACCGGATGGCAGAGACTGCCTATATCCCTTTCAAGCCTGAATGGTACCAATGTCAAGGCCGTCAGCAAAGCCTAATTGAGTGCAGTTTTCATAATGTGGATTTGGCACCGATTCCATCATGATAGGCAGCGCATGCTTGATCGGAGTGATACAAAGACTCGAATCATGTCTCTCTCTGAATGTTGTGGGGCTTACTCACAAAGGGAATTCATCCTAAAATTAGAAACCTTTCTGAACTGAACATGCTATAAATTAAAGATCTCTTTTACTTCCAGGCATTCAGAAATTAATTCTCATGTGCTCAAGTATTTTCATGTTTATGCTATATTATAAAATAAAAAAACTGATTTTTACTAATTTAGCTTATTTGGCTTATTAGTACCAATTTTCTATTAATGAACACTAGGCTACATACTCCTTGTGGGCAAGGAATGCATTAAGTTCTCTGTATCCTGAGGGACCCACACATAGTAGATGCTCATTAAATGTTCATTGGATGAAAGGAGGAATGATTTGGTCTTTTATTTTATATGTACTATATTTCAAAGTGGTCAAATTATAATCCTTATAAAATATTGCTAAGCAGACTTTCCATGAAGTTGTATTTTGCCCTGAGCTACATTTCATCCTTTCAGGATTTCCAAACAGTAAACTTTTCATAGAATTTATATAGCAGCTTCAAGATTTCACAATTGAATTCATTTTTATTTCCACAGTGTCCTTTGTGGTCTAAAGAAGTAGTGACTGAAGTCACGAGGACCCCCAAATTGAGCCCATGATGAACACTTCGGTGGTAAAATGAGCATCTCCAGCATGTTTTCTGCCAATGTAAAGTCCTGCTCCGTGGCCCTGCAAGCCTGGCGTTGCTCCTCAGGAAAGGGTTAAGGCAGCATTTGTTCTCAGAGCATTTTGTTTTCCCCAAGACCTCCATTACTGCTATAAATTTTTCAGTGTGGCTTTTATGTAAATGTAGCAAGAAAAGCAAGACAGAAAAATTTATTTGTAAGCTTTAGGGGGAGAAATAAGGAATCTGAGGATGTTTATTGAAAATAAATGAATATGGAATGTAGAATAGAGGCCAAAGAAGAACTGAATATTTTGTCTTAAGTACCACAGGAGCAAACCCCTAGAGGGGCAGAAAGAGGCCGAGGATGACTGTTTCAAGGGCAACCAGGCATGAGCTGCCTCCTCCAGCTCCAGTCTCATGCACGCAGAGAAATCATGGACCCCACCAAAAACCAGATCCTGGCCTGGTGGTCAGAAAGCCTTGAATTTGAGTCCTCCTTGGTGCCATCCTGCTGTGTGTCCCAAAGCAGCTCATTTACTACCTCCGCGGTCCTCCTACCTCTCCATCTGCCATAGAGAAATTTTCACAGCCTGCCCCCACTTCTGATAGGTTGCTGCTTTCTTTATTCTCAATTAGGTTCTTTGAGAGGAGGAACTAGGTATTATTCATATCTGTGCAGCCTGGGACTTCGCACGTAGCAGGTCATTAATACATTATGTTATAGGAAGGAATTTATTAAAAACCTTTATGCATGAGGTCCTTTGTCAAGCACACTATGTTTTAAAATATAGCTTTTATTATGACTCAGGTATAGTGAGGCCAATAGATTGGATGGTTGTCATTGAAAAGATAATTTGTTACTCACAGATCCCAAGGGGTGAGGGGATTGAAGGCTGAAGCCACGCTGGGGGAAGCCACAGTGGAAGGACAAAGATGGAGACGCAAAGGGAGGAGGGGAAAATCTAGGCAAGAGCCTTAATTGTCATTTCCACTAGAAAGAAACGACAAGGCAGGGTAAACAGATTTAAGATTGACTAGTTTGAAGAACTTCAGAGGTTCTGGATCACAGGGGCCGTCTCTACATGTCTGACACCTGGCTCTGGAGTGATTAGGTTAGAGGAATAGTGGTCTAGAATGGGAGAGCCTAATGAAGGAAGTGGTTGAGGGTATGGGCTCTGGATTGTTTGGTCTGTCTATGAAAGGTTACTCCGGAGTAGCGAACCCTGCGAGGGACAATCCTTCCATACTCAGGAAGGCCCCAAGATGTTGAAGCATTAGACAATAGAAGATATGGTTAATATATTAATTCTGTATATTGTATATATTCTTTTAAGACAAAACTGAGCCACAGTCACATAGTAAGTGGAAAAGCCAGGATTCATAACTATGTCTGTTTGAACCCAAAGTGAGTGTTTGTCTAACTCTGACATGCCGCCTCCAGCATTTCCTCTTATCAGCTTGGATTGCTATATATCTCTCGTAGCTACATGCCCAGGGTTAAGAAAAACACACACACTCTCACACTCAATCACATACCAGTTTAGAATTTATAGACCAGCAAGATATGATAATAACCCAAACTCTAGATTCAAATGATGGAAAGAAGACTGACAAGGGAGTAAAGTCCTTTAGTTTTCACTTCTGTCACCCAATCCAATAAGTTGTGAGACCTTTAAATGTCACTAGGGTATTATGCTGAGTGAAGTAAGTCAGTCGGAGAAGGACAAACATTATATGTTCTCATTCATTTGGGGAATATAAATAATAGTGAAAGGGAAAATAAGGGAAGGGAGAAGAAATGTGTGGGACATATCAGAAAGGGAGACAGAACGTAAAGACTGCTAACTCTGGGAAACGAACTAGGGGTGGTAGAAGGGGAGGAGGGCGGGGGGTGGGAGTGAATGGGTGACGGGCACTGGGTGTTATTCTGTATGTTAGTAAATTGAACACCAATAAAAAAAAAAAAGGAAAAAAAAAATAAATGTCACTTGGTTCAGAGAGGCTGAGCACATTCCTTTACAAACAGTAGGTAGTCAATACATATTTGCCAAATTGATTTAGGTCTCAGTTTTCTTACCAGTCATAGGAAGGAGTTAAAACAGGTGAGTTTCAAGGTAATTTACATGATTAAAAATAATGATCCTCTGACATTGTGCAGTGCCAGAAAAGGCTACTATTGAGATTCTGAAAGATTTGAGCAAGAATTCCATTATCTCCTCTAAGTTATTTCCCTCTCTGTGCTCCTAGACCAGCAAGATTTGGTCAGCTTGGGTTCTCCAGCCCAGAGTTCATGACTGCAGACGTGCCAGAAAGCCTGGGCTGTCTTATGAGTGAGCCACTTGGACAGGTGGGCATCCGGGGGTTCCGTCTCACCCAACGTCCAAAAGCCTGCTTCTGTAAGAAGCAGTCTTGTTAGCGAAGTGATTACAGGAAGTCATTTGGCACCGAGCAGTCCTGTTGAGTCATCACTCTTATTCTCGTACAAGACTGGATTTTTCCTTCTTTTAATTAAAAAAAGAAACTGGCATTCCATAAATAACATCATCGGTGATGCAAAGAAAAGAAGGCACAAAGGAAAAAGACACAGCAAGAACCTAACCCTAGTATGACTTGTCCTCCTTCAACTGCCTCCTTGTCTTCTGTTCACACCTCCCTCAAATATTGCTGCTGGGCGGTCCCCCACTGAGGGTGCCCTGCCCCTGGTGATGCAGTGGAGAGACAGTCTGTATCATGGAGGATAAGAGACACCTCGTTTGCATCCCATATTCACAGATAGCAGACGGACAAGGCCATTGATCATTTGAGTTGGAACTCGGGCCATCTTTGTTATATCATGAGGATGGCTACAGAGACAGAGCAAAGGATAAGAAGTAAGAGACTGAGGTTGAACGTTTTATTGCTGTTGAGGAGTCACCATGACATAAGTGAGTGTACAAAGCCCTAGAGTTTTCTCCTGACTTTGCTTTTGCTTTTACCGTGTGACTTTGGGCAGAAACCTTCACCATTCTGAGCTTTGTTCTTCTTACCCATGACAAAGAAGGTTAATCCTGATTCTTTCCCATGTCCGTTCACAGATACTCTTTGATCATCTAACTGCTTCTTTTGGGGAAATCATGGCCCTGAGGGCATGGAGTCTATTCATTGAGATCTTCTGCATTTTCCAGATGACACAGTGAGCCGTAGACCGAAGCTGCTCCCTCCAAAGAATGTGGATGATTCAGAGGCCCTTCCAGATTTCATGGTCTGTTTTGTTTTGGGAAGGTGACTTTGTTAATTCTCTTGGGCTCCTGTAAATGTCTTGTAAAAGCATCTTATTAGATCATTTAATCTTTTTAAAGAAATTAAATGTTCTAATAATAGAATCATAGGTAGAATTCTGATACATGAAATCATCAAAAGAGAAGCTGCCATGGTTGGAGTTGAGACAGCATGCCTGCAGCTTCCTGCTTGGGTTGCCTCTCCCCTCCCTGGGCACCTTCCTTTTTCCTCAGGCACTGTAGAGCACAGTTTGAAAATACTATTCTCTTACCTTTCTTAGAGACTTGGAAGTTGAAAAGTTTCCAAAAAAAAGTAGGGCCTGGACATCGGAAAAAGAATGAGTTAGAGCAGAGTATCTTGTTTTCAGCCTGTGTCCCTATCTTTTGTTTTTCTGGTATATTGGTGGAGACCCATATCACATATAGACTGTGGTTCACAGGACCTCCAAATGAGTCAAGGGCCCAGGAGCCAAGAGTGGAAGAACACCAGGGGATCTCTCCATGAGCCTTGGGCAGAGGTCTAGACATTCTTCCAATTTAACACTTGACTCTCACATGGTGAGAGCAAAACAACAAAATGAAACCCCAGCCTTAGTTTTATTGAGAAAATGGCCAGGGAGCTACTTGGGTTGGAGTGGGGGAGGCAGCGAGGGTTGGAGGGGAAGGGGTGGGTAGCTTGCAGGTATGAGAACACATTTCCTACACTCTGGTTCTTTGTGGGCAGGATTAATGTCAACTTTATCATTGTAAACCTCACAGTTCCCAGGAAAGATATATGTAGTAAGGAAACACTTAATAAATAGTATTGATGGAAAAAAGGAATAAACAGTTAATTGCAATGTTGTGTTAGAACATATTACAGAAAACCAGCAAATACAGGTGGTATCAACCCACAGGGTTAAAAGACAATGTATCATAAAATTACAAAATTGAGACCCTGACATATTTACTTTCAAATGCCAACATTCTGCATAGTGTCTAGCCCACAGTAAGCTGTTTTAGATAGGCTGGTTTTGGTGGTCTTTAATGATACTTTCTGAATTCTTCTGCTGCCCAGCTTCTAGACACATGATAGGGTTGTACTTTTTAGCCTTGACTAGGGCCATATGGCCAAGTCTGACCAATGAGTTATTGGTAGGAGTGAGGTCTGGCTGGCTGCTTGTTTAATGGCTAATGAAAACCCTCTAGGGATCTTTTTGCTCCTTCAGAGTAACCAGGATGATCCAAACGGTGGATGTTCCATGTGGCCAGGCCCCAGAGCGAGAGTGAAAAAGTAAGAACAATATGGGAATATATCCCTCAGAAAACCCCCAAAGATTAAATAGCATGGATAAGAAACAAACATTTATGGTTTAGACCACAGAGTTAAAAAAAAAAAAATCATAACCTAGCTTATCCTAATTGATGTAACCAGGCAATAATAATAAGTAGATCCAAACACTAAATGGCTTAATAGCTTAGAAGTTTAATTTTTGCTCACTAACTGTGCCAGATTGGTGAGGTAAAAGTGGAGGGCACACTGGTCCACACAGTTATTCACCACCGAGGATGATGGCCACTTTGCCTTATTAAACCCATAGTTTCAAGGTCACTCAAGGGCCTCTCCATCCACGTCATACCATATTAGAGTCTAGTCATTTGGTCACACCTAATTGCAAAGGATGCAGAAAATGTATAGCTACACCCAGAAATATGCAGTGGATCTGGGTAAATAGTCAACAGTCTCTGACACATTGATACCCTATATGTATTTGTTGAATAACTTAGTGCAAAATGCATAAAGCCAAAAGAATGTCTACACTGATAAGAGGATTTTTTGAGTTTACTGACCAGTGAACCATTTGACCTGAGTAAATATGTATAAAACCACTGATGGTTTTGAAGTGCCCTTCAAAGTTCCCTAACCTACTGTGTAAGTTTCTACTTTTCTGAACCCAACTGATATTTCTGCAAATGCCCTATCACCTAGAGTGATATTTGAAATAGTTAACCTACACAGCAGAGGCTCCAACCAGTCAGAATAGACTTTTCCTAATCACTCAGTATGGGTGCCAATCATCAATTGTTGGTGGGTCAGTCATTTCGAGGGAACACGCACTTTATCTCTGACTCTAGCTGCAGTCACCACATTGTCCAAAACAAAGGTGAGGGTCAGAACATGTGGTCTAATGAGCGATAAGGTCTAAAGATTAAACCATACAGATATTAAAAGCATTCTACTACGAAAAAAGAAACACAGCTACATGAAATTAACTGTCCAGAAAAATCTAGGTGAACACTCATCAGGTTAATACTGGGAATTAGAATCTTCATAACTCCTCAAACACACACCATGCCATAAGGAAGTTGTAAACCAAAGGTTATGGGGCCAGAGAGAGTCAGAGAAGACTTCATAGGACAGGATACTTTGGAAAGAAATCCATATTTTGACAATCAGAGATTGGTGATGATGAGAAGGAATTTCTAAACAGAGATGCCAGCATACCGAACACTTTGTTTTTACCTTTCTTACACCACTTATTCTAGTCTATCTTATATCAATTTTTGTCGTTATTTGTCTTACCCCATCTGCTAGATTGTGATGTCCTTACGGGGAGAGAACTCTATTCTCTCCATCTTATTTGTTTTTAACAAGGACCTAAAAATTATAGGTGTCCAGTAAGTGTCTATTGACTGGATAACAAAGGATAGAATCACTGAACAGTGAATGAAGTGAATTTAAAACACAGTAGCACAGTGTGGGTGGAGATGGAACCATATCTCGGAAATCTATACTTTCACAAGTCAACTTCAGGGATTCATGCACTTAGGGGAGATGCAAGCCCTTAGAAAATAAGATCTTTAAAAATAACCACTATCCAAGGATACTCCACCCCACCACCTATATCTACTTCCTATCCTTTGGCTGCTCATTGGTTTACGTGGGCCTTGGTCTCATGGGCATTTGCCTTCCTCAGCCTTTGGCCCTCCTTACTTGCCTCCTGGCTAAACTCACTCCCCTTCTCTATTCTCTGCAAACTCTAGCCTCACTGTTTTGCTTTTTCTTCTCCCTGCTTTTCTTTTACCTGGTCTTCCTACTGATCAGTGTATTTCTGGTTACCACTGGCAGCTCGGCCCGGCTACCTAATCTTTGTGGTGTTTCTGAACATATAAATTGAACTTGGTAAAATAAAATTAAGAGATGCAATTATTTGCACTTTCAAAAAGGCTTTGACTAAATTATATGCTAAGTGATTTTTTTTCCTAAAAACACATAATTAAAGAGATTTTTTTTTGTAGCTAGAGAACTGGCATAGATCCAGGAATGAAAGGATTGAAATAAATGAGCATTTTGTGATGAAACGTTAATGGTAGGATCACCAAGATATTAGACTCTTGATCACTCTTATTTAAAAGTTTAGCTAATGAAGCAGAAGAGTGAATATCTAGTGAAATTTCCAAGTTTGCAGATAACAGAGAATTTCTTCATATGGGGAAAAGAAAACTCCTGTGATGTACTTGTGAAAAATGTCAGGAAGACCAAGTGGAGGTCAAAAGGTGGAGGCACATTTCCACATGAACAAGAATAAGGCAATGACTTTAGGAAAAAAAAATCCATCTATACTCAAAGGACACTGGGCTCTGAGTGATCATTAGAACTTGATAAGAGGATTCAAGAGACATTGCAACCATTCCCTGAAGAGAGCCTTTGGCCTTCAGGGGCAAGAAGATATTGTAATAAGGCAGAGAACATTGTTGCAGCCTTGTCCAAACCATAAATCTTCCACTCTTGGAATCCTGGATTCAGCTCAGGCTGTCTAACCTGTCCTTATTTTATAAAAGATGAAATAATACTGCAAAGCTCCAGAGAAAACAACTAAAATTATCAACAGGATGCAATACATGAAAATGAATCAGAAAGATTAGAACCATCTGGAAAGAAAAAAAAAGTTGAGAGGGGATGTGCTATATGAATCTTTTAAAAGAGTACAGAGTGTGAAAAAAATGTGTCATATAAGGTATCCATTGACTGTACTGTGTATATATATGAAGTAGGAGCTAACTCTTGAACCTTAAAAAAATGATATTGGAACCTGTAAGAAACTCAGTGTTTGTCAATACTTGATTCTACATTGTTTCTTTTCCCAAACATTTGTGGAACACCTACTATGTGCCAAGGACTCAACTAGGCTCTTAAAACACCTGGATAAATAGAATATGACTCTGCCCTTGATGGGAAATTTAACAGAAGAGAGAGAGAGCTATAGAAAAATAGGCATGATTGCATTATCATAAGTATGTGGTAATTCAAGAAAAGAATCACTGGACTTCACGGCTGAGGTGACATTTGATCTGAGCTTTGAAGAATGAGTAAGATTATGTCATCAGACAAAGTGAAAAAGATCATTTCAGACACAGACAAAAGAGCATAAGAAAGCATGGGGATATGAAAATAGGTAGTCTATTACAGGAAGTGGGAAGTACTGGAGGCGAACCTGCAAATTGGTCTCCAACCAAGGTAGGAGGAGCCACCTGAAGCAACCTGAGAGTTGCATGAGAGACAGAGCCGCTGGAGTTGTAAGAAGGGAAATGACACAATCAGACTCACATTTTGGAAATGTAGTTGGGCATTTGTTACTCTGCGGGAATAATGCAGCCTAGAAAAGAAATATGTAAGTTCAAAAGTTTTGATGAATTAATATATAGGAAAGTAAAATAATTCACGTATCTCCCAAATCTTTTGAGGTTGACATCACCAGAATGTTAGGACAGACTAACAAATATCATGGCTTCATCCCTACCAAGCCCCAGCCAGGGCCTGACCAAGATTGAACGTACAGTTCTCCAAACCTTGATCACCTAAAACAAAGTCAGTTTGGGCTTTGCATGACCATGAGTGTTATAGAAAATTAGATGCCTCTTACAAAGAGAAGGAAACATTGCCCTTTTTTATCTTTAAACTTTTGTGAACTTGAGTGGCTTTTGCCTAGCCAGACAATGTCACCTGTGAGATGTCACATGGATATTTGGCTGCTGTCCAAGCCTGTCAAAAGTGCAGCAAATACAAGTGCAACAAAGTTATGGTTCTTAAAAAAGCATCTACTCTAGGACAAAGAGGCTGGTACAAGGGTACAGAGCAAAATCATCTGGCTACTAACTCAGGACCAGTTTTTAAAATGTAGAACACATTCTTGTATTTAGGATGGAATGTAATGGATCCTGGGTGTGCTCATGTTTGCCAGAATGGGTGGTGCTTTTACCTGGGTGAAATGGAAGCTGGAGAGAACCAAAGGATTTTCATCTCCTGAAGGAAAGATTTGCCTTTAAGGGTTTTCATACTCAGATTGTGGTTGGAGGATGGATGGTAAAAGAGTGTTTTTGAGGAAATTTTAGAAGGAGAGCTTACACCAAGATCAATGATGAATCATGAAGCACATGAGTGAGATCCCGATGAAACCAGGAAACTGTTCTCAGAGAGAAAAAAAAAATTGGTTTGTGACTCACCTATCTCATAATAGTATTTTTTCTATTTATAGCTTACATAATGCTTTCACAGAGAGGTTTTCATCCTTACACTTTTATTATAATCCCCATTTTACAGATAGATAAGCTTAAAACTCCGTGAGGTCAATGGCTCAGCCAAGTTTGCACAGCAAATTAGTTAGCAGCAGAAATGGAATTAAAGAGCGGATCTGAGTCCCAACTTTGTCCCCTTCCTTCTGTACTACAGTCACCGTTGTATGAGACATCTCTGATTCCTCATATCACTGGGAACTCAAGAAGAGAGGCCTAGTTGTGTATCCCTGCTAATATGTCTCTGTATGAATAAGGAGTGGTAACAGGAGAAATCTCCTATTTCTTGAGCTGAGAGCTGATGGAGAACCTTTGAAGGTTCTCAGGTGGCAGCAACAGAGCCAGAACCAAAAGCCTCAGAGTGTCTTGAAATTCCTGAAGAATAAAATCTTAAATATTCTTTCTTTGTCCCGGAAATTTTAGGCTGAGACCTACAGCTGCCTCATTTTGACAAAGGACACTACTAATCTCAGAGCACATTCATTAGTCACCCTATAACCCCCAAGAGACAGGGCAAGGACATTCTATCAGCAGGGAAATCACAGGCGAAGTAGGCGATCCAGCATCACCTAGAAGATCTTTGGTGGAGAAAAGAATGTATCATTAATACCCTACAACAACTAGATCTCTATCCAGAACTTCTTGTCTGTGTCACTCCTTACATTATGTGCTGTTCTAGAATACTGTACCCACCACTGAATGCTTGCAGAAGAACTAAATAAGTAAGTAAATGGCCAAGAGTGTCAGATAGTTGCCCCCTGTGGAAGGCCAGGGGGTAGGCCTTCAATGGTGACCAATGAATATAACAATCAATTGTTATCAGCAGGTAAGTTTTAACAGGACTAGACACTATCATTTAAAGTGAAAGCAGCACTAATTTCCTTTTATTTTGTGATAATAGACTCAATGACACCAGCTACCATGGGGGACCCTTTACTGCAGAGCAGTTCTCCACATTGAGAAAGGGGACATTTACAAGCTACTCTGAACAGTCACTGCTCTGTCTATACATTTGTACGGAGAGCTTTCAGTGCATTTAAATTGCTTTTTGCAGCAGTCCAAGGAATCAATAGCTCTTAGACTCTTTAAGGGACGAATAATATACAAGATGGACATTTTAAGCTCTTTAGAAAATATATTCATGAGGTCATCTAGTTTCCCCTGGTACCCAACTTTGCTGGTGACATTTATTAATGTTTTTGCAGCAAACAGGAGGTGGAGTTCTCCAAAGGCTCTCATCTCTGTTCTTCCAGAAAACATTGATTTTTTTTTTTTTACAAGAATCAGGGAGGGGAATGGGAAAAAAAAAAACTCAAAGCAAAAAAGAAATCTCACAAAAGAATAACTTAGCTCAAAGCTGGCTTGACAAAGTAATTCTATCTAAATAGCCCTGTGCCACTTGATAGAGACAATTTCTCCTGATTTTCTCTTTGAACAATTTCATAGGCTTCATGAAAGACGTGCTTTAACAATATTATGCTCTTAATGGTAATGCAGGACGTTCTACTGAATCTTCCTAGGAGTAAGAGAGGACAGCTTTACATTATTGTGGATTTGGAAAGTGATTTAAAATTCCAATTAATTAAGGTTAATTAATTAGACATTTGATAAAAAACACTTTAAGATGCCAGACTGGGGAAAAAATAACTACTCCATCATGGCTGCTTGAAAGAAAATGCTAGAATGCAATGCAAAGCCCAGTCTGACTCAGAGAAGCCTGAAAGCATTTGGGTATGTGATTGGGATTGAGAGAATTCAGGTACTAGAATTTCTTTCTCCAAAAAAGGGGAGAAATTAATTCCATTGACCCTCCTATGTTAAGTTGATGTTGTGTAAGACTTGAGACAGACTGATTACGTTAGGAGGAACCAGGCATGGCAGTGGTCAGAGGATGGGGTGTACAGATATCCATTCATCTATGCATATTTGAGGCAATTAGGTGCCATACCCTGTGTGGGGTTGAGGAGACAATGGTGTACAAAAGAGGCCCTCGTCTCACCTCCATGTTGCTTCAGTCCTGCACTAGATTGTAACATGTGGCTCACATGGTCTACAAAAGGACATTTTTTTATTCCACACAGTGTTTTTCTTATTAGTTGTTAACATCTGGAAATGAGTAAATTTCACATGCAAATCCAGATATTTAGTGTCTCTTTAAAAATTATTATATATGACAACACTAGGCAGGATTTCTGAATCTCCTGGAGCTCGGCAGTGATGTGCTCCTTATATTGATCGTATATGGTACAGTCTCACTGCCCTTAGACTCATAGATTACCTACCATCCTTTCCCGTGGACTTTGACTTTGACACACACATAGAATAGGAAAAAACACATGTCTGACGCACACAGTGAGGACTGAGTAAGACTTGGGTCTGAACACCTGGAAGTCCTTAGCTAAGCTATTGTGACTGCTCTACACATTCCCCACATTTTGTCTGGTCTTTTCTGCTGACCTTGTTTCAACACCATTGAAGACCTTCTTTCTCCTCAAGGATCTCATACACCTCAAAACTATTTCAAATCACCACTCATTATTAGCACTCTAGGAAGGGTTCTCCTGGGCTCTGACCCTGGAAGTCTCCCCACCCATTTACATATTTGTGTGTGTGTGTGTGTGTGTGTGTGTGTGTGTGTGTGTGTGTTAACCAATGCTTGGGGGGTAAAGAGGTTACACAGTGTTGCCTGGGCAGCCAGAGTCTTCTGCTCTTTGCTTAGCTGGCTAGTCTTATCCATTAGGCTTCAACTTAAATGTCAGCTTCCAAGAAAATCCATCATGACCATCCTACTCAAAGAAGCATGATTTTCTGGTTTGAGTCTAAAGTATCACAAAGAGAGAGAGAATATGAGAGAAACTCAGGCATCAGAGAACTGGCTCCTACCCAAGATCTCAGGATTTCCTAATAAGAAAAGATGGTGGGGAAATGCAGGAGGGAGGCCAGCTCATAGCTGTAAGAAAGAAGCATTTATAACTGCTTCTTAGAACTGAGGATTCTGTGAAAGATTCCTGCTGGGCAATGAAGCCCCATAGTTTTGAGGGAAGGATCCAGAAAGCCAGTCATTACAGGCATCAAGCAAAAGAGCCAGCCCTCCTTGGGAGCCACACTGAAGCTCCACTTGGATGGGTCTCATTGTCTCCTTCCTGACTTTAAGGCCCTTTCTCTTTAGGCTGCCATTCCATTGGCACAAAGAAAGGCAAACTGGAGCAAAGACTTCTTTCTAGAAATGACAATTTATTTTTAATTGTCTGCTAATCAGAGTCTTCCTGTTCTTTGCAAATTTCCTCCAAAACAATATGTTTTTGTTTCTTGGGCATAACTTGTCTTTTTCTTCAAAAACAAAACAAAAAACCTTGTTTTTGAAATTGCCACCAAAATCCAGTACATTTAGACCCACATCATATAAGATGTTATACTCACATCATATAAGAAATAATTTCTTGAGAGGATTCTCGCCCTGGAGGTGAGTCAGCAAATGTGTGCAACTGGCAGGTGTGAAACAATGTGCTATACACTGCTGGGACAGAGACTATTCAACGTGTCCTGCCTCCAAAGAGTTTACTATATAATTTTAGTCAAAAAATTAAATAACATTGCAAGACAAGGGGTAACACATGGCTGTATCAAAGGGATACTGGACAAATCATGTAAACTTAAGTACTATGAACACTTGAAGGAAAGAGAGATTAGGTTTGAAGGGTCAAGAAAGCCTGTCGCAAAAAGAAAAGAGTTGAGCTGGTTATTGAAATATTGGGGAGAATTTACATGAGTTTGAAGTACAAGCAAGTACAACAAGAGATGACATTCCATGGGTAAGGGGAGGGGAGGGCTGGTGAGGAGTTAAAGCAAAGACCAGTAGTGCACCCAAGCTGTAGATCTATGCCTTTTCTCAAGAGTGTCCCCAGGAGGCCCTGGTTTTGCCTGCTTATTACCATCCCCCGAAATATTCCATTATTTTATTAGTTCCCCATATAAATTATTTATCTGAGAGATGACTGATGCTGACCAGCTCTGATAAGTAATATCTTCGATGGGAAATGCTGCTGGAGGGACAAGGGTCTCCTGTGGCTGCCAAAACATCGAAAAATCAATTTTAATTCCTGTGTGTGTGTGTGTGTGTGTGTGTGTGTGTGTGTGTGAAGATCTTTGAGAACAGGGGGGTTCAGATGAAGGCTGCCCTTTCTAGTGGGTCTCCATCCAATCTCCAAATTAGATTTCTAGGAGCCACATTAGGGAAGTGGCCTGGGGATGCTACTCCTGGTGTTGTTTGTTATAAAGCAACTATAATAACTTGACTGGGAGCAGAACATTAAAAGGTCGCCTCATTTTATCTCCAATATGCTTCCTTTGAAAAAAGTCACCTCGCAGCCACATTTGGGGAATGATTTGTCAGTGTATTTACCTTCTCCTTGTCATTCAGGCTGAGCTTAGCCGTCAGAAAGATCATCACCTTCCAGACTGTTTCGAAAAGCTCATAAAAGCTTTGCACAATTACTTTTGCTTCCTTTACCAACAAATGCCTCTCTTAACTGCTCGGCTGCTGGTGGCTTCCTTGCTGTTCTACGGAGCTGCTCTGTTCTCAAAGGCTACCAGTAATTGCCAATAGCATGCCCCTTTCAGGAAACCTGAGCTGTAATAGTTAAAAATTTACAAGGCCGATAGGGAACTTGAAATTAAATGAAGCAGAGAAGGGGCTCTGATTCACTTTACAAAATATTCTTCATGTGTCTGGCATGCTTCCTTTGTGCTCTTGCAGAATTAAACACGAGTCACTTTCTCCTGGGTAAAGGAGGAGATGTCACTTAGACTTTACCAACCTAACAGCAACTGTGCCCTATAGGAAGAACAGTTAATGCCAACGCAGGCACAGGGCACCTGGGTGGCCCATTGATAGAGCATCTGACTCTTGGTTTGGGCTCAGGTCATGGTCTCAGGGTTGTGGGATCGAGCCCCACATCAGGCTCCACTCTCAGCGAGGAGTCTGCTTGAAATTCTCACTGTCCCTCTCCATCTGCTCTTCTCCCGCTTGTGCTCTTTCTCTCTCCCTCTAATAGATAAATCCTAAAAAAATTAAAAAAAAGTCAACACTAGGCACAGCATTTTAAAATTTTTATTATTATTTTTATTTAAATTCAATTTGCCAACATATAGTATAACACCCAGTGCTCAACCCATCAAGTAGGCACAGCACTTGACCTCTGTCAGATAAAGCTTGGGTTTATGTTTTTCAATAATCGGATATCCTTGAGCCTTCAGTGTCCTGGTCTTTGATATATATAATACACACATACACACACACACCTATGATTTGCCAAAGTGTCTGGATAATTCTAAAGAGACTTCTGAATTCCACTCACCTCACAAAATTTTGTGGAGTGTCTCCTGCACGCTTAGCATGAAAATATATGAAGCTGCCATGAGACAGGTTTGACCATCTTCCTGAAGTTTTCCCACAGATGGTAAGCAAGGATTAAGCTCAAGGTTTCATCCCACATGTGTTGACTTGGATTCTCTCCGGTGTTTTATAGATCATCTCATCCTGGAGGAGATTTGGGAGGTCTACATTCAATTTGCCTCTTTAATCCCAGGAGGAAGCAGTCTTTCTCACTCCCCTGAGGGTGTTCAGATCCATGGAGAATCCTAGCCACTAGTGTGATATTCCTGTGCATTCTTCAGAGGAAATCATGGTGAATTCACTATACTGGTCACTACTTTTCATTTCTCTCCATATGTGTCTTAAAATTAAAAATTACCAGCCTATCAGTGAGAATTGCTTTTGGCTTCAACAGAAAAATTCACAAAAGCAGTTGGGCGGTTACTTTTGTGCAAAAAAGCAGTCCAGAGGACTCCTCTGATGAGGAATAGTGCAGTAGCCCCAAGATACCAGCAGATGCCAGGTGCCTGTGCTTCTGCTCAGTCGCCCCAGTGAGCATCTGTCATCCTTATGGTCATAAGTATGCTGGCTTCCATTCTAGAAGACAATAGAAGAACAACAAGCAAGGGAAGAAATGTAAAAATGAGATGACTCTGTACCCCTCCCAGGACCTTTCCAGAAGTTCCAACCAGTGATTTCCATTTACACCTAATGGCCAGAACTATTCTATTCAGCTACCTTATGCACAAGGAGGCGCTGGGGAATACCTAGGCTCATTGCCACCCTAAACAAAGTCAGAGTTGAATCATTAAGAAAAAAGGAGAAGAGGGATGCCAAATAATCTATAGCATCCACCAGAAAAAGTAAGAATCCTTTGTTCTCTTTAGAAAGCATGAAAATTAACATATATTACAGAGTCTACAAATGAAAAATCATCACATTTCTTGTAAGGATAACCAGAAGCTTCCATTCCTTTGTTTTTCTTTTGCTGGCCTTGCAAATTTCTTACAGTTGGTATTTACTGTGGCCAAATCTAATTCATTCATTTATGAAGCTATCTCAGGCACCAGCAGAAGTCATAAACTATTCATCTCTGGAATGTTTATATTTGAGAAGGTCACAGTATTGAGTGTATGTATACCCCAAGGCCCCGTCTCTCCATGTGGGCCTCTTGTGGCCTGGGCCTGCTATTTTCCTTTAAACAGTGAAATGAGATGTACACAGCTCAAAATATATATTGTGCTTTCCCACAAGCTCCAGAGAACTGCCAGTAAAAGAGGTTCAGATCCTCTCTGACTCCTGTTTTCCTTTCCACCTACCTTGCAATCCCTATCGCCTTTGACCATATCTAAGTATCTGGTGATTAGAATGGCTTTACTTTTCTTCATGACTTTTTCCCCATTATGGATACCTCTGGAATCTTAATCTCAAAATGTAGAAGGGGGACGATTTCAGTTCCTGAATCTTTCATCCTGAAACCCCAAATAAAAAGGGAGATTCAAAGAGAGAAATCCTGGCTTTCTAGGAAGGAGTGAGCCTGGAATCCCTTCTATACCACAAAGCCTTTGCTCACCTGCTCTTTGGAATGACCTTGTGACTGAGCAGGAGAGAAAGCTAAATGAATGATTGCACTGATATTGGCACCGATTAGCTTTGGGGTTGAGATGGCCCATGTAGCAGGAATATAAAGAGAGAAATAATGTGTTCATTCTATGGCACATTAACATATTATTGTATTGAATCAGAACAACAACTTTGAAGAGTAAAATTGAACCTCTTTTAGCATGAGGACAGAGAATTCAGCAAAGTTAAGTGACTAACTCGAATACCCAAGGCCAGGGTCCCCTCTGATACTTATTACCCACACAATTTCTCATTTCCTAAAGCAGAATCTAGAGTCTCTTACCTTTCATGGCTTGCCCACCACTCCTGCAAGAGTACCTCCTCCCAGTAAGTCTGGTTTTGGGTTGAGTCTGGGTCCAACTGCTCCCTACTCCCATGCTGCCACCTGGCTGGTGGTCATCACTGCCTGCCCTCCCCAAACCCTCCACTTGTTTGTCAGCTTCTGGAATTCTGGGATGTGGTTCTCTCTTCCTGTCATGCTGCTTTCACTTCTTCTAGGCCTCAAAGTCTCCAGGGAGAGAGGTGCTAGGAAGGCCTCCCCTCTTCAGTGCCCGGAAGCCCATACATTGCTTCCATTCTACCCAACACCATTCACACTATGCTTAGCAGTGAAACAAACCATTGTCATTGAAGGCTAACAGGGCTAATGTCAGGGTAATATCACACATTCTGGAGCCACCTGTAAGGAGGCCATTGCTCCCCAAATTGTCTAGGTCTGTAAAACCCACAGCCAACTTCACTCAGCCTGGTGAGTTCTCCCTTCTGTCCACAAGCGAAGAACCCACCAGAACTCTCCTCCAGGGGAAATCTACCCCACTGCTATCCCCAGACAGAACAAAACAATCCCTCCAACCCTGGGGAGAATGCACTTCTATTTTGTTATGCAGTTTTATACAGTTCACTTAATTTCCCCATTCTATTTTATTTTATTTTATTTTATTTTATTTATTTATTTATTTATTGGCTGGGTACAGTATACTTTATTGATGGTACATGACAAGGTAGGGCTCCCCAAACCCCTCCCTTTCCTCGGGGTCTGGGATGTAAATTGGAGGTCAGGAGATTCTCAGTGTGTTGGGGGATTAAGTTGGGGCAGGGACTCCCCAGCAGCTGAGGGCCTCTCTCTTCCTCTTGTTCTTGCTGGGGCTGGTGGTCCAGGAGGCTTTTACTCCTTGGAGGCCATGTGGACCATGAGGTCCACCACCCGGTTGCTGTAGCCAAATTCATTGTCATACCAGGAAATGAGCTTGACAAAGTGGTCATTGAGGGCAATGCCAGCCTCGGCATTGAAGGTGGAAGAGTGGGTGTCACTGTTGAAGTCGCAGGAGACAACCTGATCCTCAGTGTAGCCCAGGATGCCCTTGAGGGGCCCTCTGATGCCTGCTTCACCACCTTCCTGATGTCGTCATATTTGGCAGCTTTCTCCAGGCAGCAAGTCAGATCCACAACTGACACGCTGGGGGTGGGGACACGGAAGGCCATGCCAATGAGCCTCCCATTCAGCTCAGGGATGACCTTGCCTACAGCCTTGGTGGCACCAGTGGAGCAGGGATGATGTTCTGGGCAGTCCCTCGGCCGTCATGCCACAGCTTCCCACAGGGGCCGTCCATGGTCTTCTGGGTGGCAATGATGGCATGGACTGTGGTCATGAGGCCCTCCACGATGCCAAAGTGGTCATGGATGACTTTGGCCAGAGGAGCTGAGCAGTTGTTGGCGCAGGAGGCATTGCTGACAATCTTGAAGGAATTGTCATACTTCTCAAGGTTCACACCCATCACAAACATGGGGGCATCAGCAGAAGGAGCAGAGATGATGACCCTCTTGGTCCCGCCCTTCAAGTGAGCTCCAGCCTTCTCCATGGTGGTGAAGACCCCAGTGGACTCCACAACATACTCAGCACCAGCATCACCCCATTTGATGTTGGCGGGGTCTCGCCCCTGGAAGATGGAGATGGACTTCCCATTGATGACAAGTTTCCCGTTCTCAGCCTTGACCATGCCGTGGAATTTGCCAAGGGTAGAATCATACTGGAACATGTACACCATGTAGTTGAGGTCAATGAAGGGGTCCTTGATGGCGACAATATCCACTTTGCCAGAGTTAAAAGGAGCCCTGGTGACCAGGCGCCCAATACAGCCAAATCCATTCACTCCGACCTTCACCATCGTGTCTCAGGGACTAGACTGGCCCTGCACCAGAAGATGCCGCTGTCTGTCGAACGGGGAGGAGCAGAGAGCCTAACTTCACCATTTTAGACAAAACCCAAAGCTGTGCCTTTTCTGACCAAAAAAATAATAATAATAATGAAAGTATGTTTCTAAACAAAAGAATAAATTTCCCCCTGAGATAAATTCTGTGACTCTCTTAGAATGGGGGGGAAAAGTCCATCTATATTTAGTTCCTGATTTAACAGTAAGTCCTCCTTCCCTACATCTGCCTGGGAGCGATGACTGTGTATTTAGAGCCCCAGATTCCAATTCAAGCACTGTCACGAGCTGTGTGATTCGGGACAAAGGCTCCTATTTCTCTGGCTCTCCATTTCTATGAATAAAGACATGGGGAGAACTAAATGATCTCTCCAAGACTTCTAGTAGCATTGAAATTCAAAAATTTCATTCAAAACTAAATATTTGAGAAATCAAAAAAAAAAAAATCCAGATTCATACGTCTCAATATTCCCGGTTTGGGAATTAGGCTAAATTTGCCTATGATTCCTCAGGCGGAAAGGCAGGATTAGAGGGTTCCAACTCAATTGAACACAAAGCTATTTCAGCAACCATGGGTTCCAGCTGAGAAGCCCAGCAAGCAGGCTTCTAATAGCCTCCCCTGACCCCATGGAGAGTCGACTTTGCTCCCTGGGGGTGATATTGGAGAGCCGATGCCCTACAGGCAGCACAAGCAGGAATTTTATTATTATTGGTTTTGCAATTTGTTCCCATTTTGCTGTCATTTGCCTTAGTGGCCGTGGATCTCTACATTAAGATTTCGATTCCATTCCCCCAGGGCTCCCGTGTTTTATGGAGATCGCTTGTGTTTGCTGTCTTTACTGCAGTTGGTGTACAGCCTCTGGCTGCTGTGTTGAGCATAATCAAATGTCATTTATGAAGTCCTCCTGCCACTGGAGACCGAGGGAGAGCTGTGTGGCCTGTGCCTGAGCAACTCAAAGAGACAGGCAGCCTCGGAAGCGTGCTTCTAGCTGCTGATAAATCCGGCTGAGGCTTGATTATTTCTGACCCTGGCTTGCCGGTTGTAAGTACAGGTCACTTAAGTCTGCTCCAATGAGTTTCTTCCAGATGGGAGTGCCAGGTGCTGCCTGACAACGGAGCTGAGATCCTCTTCCTGAGTCACTTGCCTGGAAGAAGCAGACCGTGGGAGGCCACATAGGTAGCAGGAAAAGCGATGGACTCCAATCCTGGACAGACAAGGTTCTAGTCCTGGCTCACCTATCCTTTCACTGTGTGGCGTCCACAGTCATTTCTAGGGCTCCCCTTACTCATCTGTGGAGTTGGGTTTGATGAAATGATCACTGAGGATCCTCTGACTCTAAATCATTCTTTGTCCTTCTGATGTAGTACTTTGCCCGCTTAGCATCCTTCTGTGTGCTTGATTCCCGACTTGTGTCCACTCTCCACTTTCTGCATCTCACTATCTGGTAATGAATCTTGTCCTTCCAGCATCTGATCCTGGAATGCTTGCTACCCACTCAACAATAACTTCTTCCAAGTTCTTTCTTCCCTAAACTTTCTTACTAGAATCACTAATGGCAAAATCACTATTGCAAAATCCAATGGGCACATTTTAGTTGCTGTTCCTACTTTGATATCTCAACAAATTTCAATGGAGCTGCCACTCTTTCTTTCTTAATAGACTTGCTTTGATAAAGTCTCATGGTCCTGTTTTTTTTTTTTTTTCTCACCTCACTGACGACTCCTTCTCTATGCAACCTCTAAGTGATAATTGTATGCCACCAACTCCCACATTTTAATCTCTAGCTTAAATTTCTCTTTTGAAGGACACCTGGGTGGCTCAGCAGTTGGGCATCTGCCTTTGGCTCAGGTCGTGATCCTGGAGTCTCAGGATCGAGTCCCGCATCAGGATCCCTGCATGGAGCCTGCTTCTTCCTCTGCCTATGTCTCTGCCTTTTCCTCTGTGTGTGTGTGTGTGTGTGTGTGTGTGTGTGTCTCATGAATAAATAAATAAAATCTTTACATGAGAGACTCTTAACTCTGGGAAACAAACAAGGGGTAGCAGAAGGGGAGGTGGACAGGGGGATGGGGTGACTTGGTGACGGGCACTGAGTGGGGCACTTGATGGGATGAGCACTGGCTGTTATACTATATGTTGGCAAATCAATCTCTAATAAAAAATACATATTAATAAAAAAAATTTTTAAATAAATTTATTGGGGGATTCCCTGGGTGGCTCAGTGGTTTAGCGCCTGTCTTTGTCCCAGGGCGTGATCTGGGAGTCCCGGGATCGAGTCTCACATCGGGCTCCCTGCATGGAGCCTGCTTCTCTCTCTGCCTCTCTCTCTCTCTCTCTCTGTCTCTCATGAATAAATAAATAAAATATAAATAAATAAATAAATAAATAAATAAATTTCTCTTTTGAGCTCCAGATGCTTCTATGCAAATGTTGGTTTAGCCTCTCTGTTTAGAAGTTCCACGGACTCCTCAAATCCAGTGTGTCTTGAACTAAATTTCATATCTTCCTCCTATTACCAGACCTCTAAGACCAGTTTCTTGAGTCTCAATGTCATAGAAATGAGCATTGAACTTGAGAGAAAGAAAGCAGGTATTTATTAGGGACAGCTTGTATACCAGGGAGCCAACAAGACAGAGGAATATCACTCTCTGATTGTGTAGCATGCAAGGTTTCTAAAGACGCTTTTCCAAAGAGTGAAAGGCTGGGAGTAGGCAAGTGTCCTTCAGTCTCACAGGCATTATTTTGTGGTCATTACTTTTTAGTGGACACAAGACAATCACAGGATGCCTTTGTTCTTGATCAACATTCTCTTAGGGCTCCTGGACAATAAAAATACTTACGCAAGCGGCTTTAAAATGTTTCTTCTAATTTCGTCCAGGCAACCATTACTCCCTCATGGCTATTTGCTCTCATTTATTCTCTTCCCGAGAAGGAGGTGTTTGTGTCCAAGCATATGAAAATTTTTAACCCTTGCCTCAGACCAGTTTGCAGGAGCCAAGTTCCTCTTGCTTTCCTTATACTCTCTCATTCCTGCCTATAATTGGCTCCTATTTAGCATTCCCTTCATCAGTGCATGCCTTCTCTGTTCACCTTTTGGTCAAACCACAAACCTGAGAGTTGTCCTAAATACTTCCCTTTTCTTCATCCAATTCAAGTCCAAGTCCTTTTGTGATTACCTCCAATGTATACCCCAAATAAGCCTTCTTCTTTCCATCTATCTTCATTACCATACCTGGTCTGAATCACATTTTTTTTCCTGGATTATCTAGGTTCATTCCCATCCTAATTCAGCCTCTCTACAGCAGTTAATATGATCATTCCTAAGCATAAATATTACCCTTTTACTCCTCCTTTAATGGATTTCCAAAATGTCCTACTTGGCCTCCAAAGCATTGCATGACTGGGCTCCTAAGGGAACACTGACTCTGGCTTTCCTTTAATTCTTCATATTTACTATGCCAACTATAGCCTCACAGACTTTAAAGACAACCTTCCTTCTCTTTGTAATGCTCTTCTCAAAATTTCACCTGGCCACCTCCTCCTAATGACTTTTCCTTAAAAACTCTCCATCTAAAAAAAACAAAAACAAAAAAACAAACAAACAAAACTCTCCATCTAAATCAGGTGTTTCTGATTCTGTCTTATAACATCCAATAGTGTCCTTTCATATAATCATCAATATTTTAAATTATATATCATTTTGTTTAATTATTTAATTATGGGATCCCTGGGTGGCGCAGCGGTTTAGCACCTGCCTTTGGCCCAGGGCGCGATCCTGGAGACCTGGGATCGAATCCCACGTTGGGCTCCCGGTGCATGGAGCCTGCTTCTCCCTCTGCCTGTGTCTCTGCCTCTCTCTCTCTCTCTCTCTGTGACTATCATAAATAAATAAAAAATTTTAAAAAAATTATTATTTAATTAATATTTGTCTCCCTATCTGGACTACAAGCTCCATAAAGGCAGTGACTATGCACGTTTTCTACTTTATTCAATCTCTAATGCCTTTTTCAGAAGCTTTTATATAATAAAGACTCAGTATATATTCAAATCCTACTTTCTCTTCATCGTTTCACTAATCACCTACTTGCTGAGTCTCAGAATCTCATATCCTAGTTTTTGATATATAGCACATTTAACCTCTTTGTAGCAGGATGTTTATTTTTTTAATTTTTTATTTTTGTAGCAGGATGTTTAAATTGAAATTTTATAATGAGTTACAATTATACTGGATACCACCTTCAGATACACAATCAAGATGCAGATTTTCAGAGGAAATGATAAAAATCAGTGTCATGATTCTTGAACCTCCTCATCCACATTAAGGTTATATATTAAGGGACAAAAGAATATAAATTCACAGGGCACCTGGGTGGCTGAGTTGGTTAAGCGTCTGATTCTTGGTTTCAGCTCAAGTCACCATCTCAGGGTCATGAGATTGAGCCCCATGTCAGGTGGAGTCTGCTTGAGATTGTCTCTTTCCCTCTCCCTCTGGCCCTCCTCCTCCTCCTCCTCCTCTTTCTTCTTCTTCTTCTTCTTCTTCTTCTTCTTCTTCTTCTTCTTCTTCTTCTTCTTTTTCTTCTTCTTCTCTCTCTCTCTTTCTCTCTCTCAAATAAATTAATAAATCTTTAACAAAAAGAGAGAGAGAACACGAATGCAGAGATTTGTGATGAGAATCTCTTTGGGGATATAGGACTATGAGTATCTCCTTTTGACCTTCACCTAACTCTAAGAAAGTTAGGTTCAATGAGAACACTCAGTGGATCTGAGATGTGTTCCTGTGCTTGGATGTGGGATAAGGGTACCACGATGTATTGATATCTTAATTCCATTCCGGAAATCAAGAGAACAAAAGATAAACTGGCTAGAGGCTTTGGCAGTAGAACAAAGGAGGGTTTCTGTTGACTATTCACCCATCCAGCAAGAAATAAAAGTTGTCAGATCAAAGGATACCAAAGACAGAGCCAGAATTAGAGTCTTTAAACTGCTTTTCAGCATAGCCCACCTGAAAGTTTGTCAAGACCAGAGAGAACCAGGAGGTGGATCACGGACTTTTAAAAACTGAAGGGGATTCAAGATTCAATAATAAAATTGGGCCAGAGAATCATACACCCAGGTTAGGTAACTGAAGGTCAGAAACTACCAGTGAAACGATATCTCCAAAAAACTTCTGAAGATCAGCCTCATGAAAGAGACAGAAAGAAGTGTCTACCTCTTGAGTCTGACTGTGCAAATTTTCTGCTCCCCTTATCTCTTCTCATGCCCCCCATCCCCATCCCCCATTCCACACTCCACTCTACCCTGGATGGTCAGATAAAATATAGAGAAAAAACTGACCACACCATCTTTCCCGAAGGCAGGAAACTCCATCTGCAACATGCCCCTAGCAAGAAGATGAAGGAGGAAAATATGACCTTTCAATGAAGTTGGAAGCTTTGGTTATTATATAAGAATGGACATGTTTATTACCAAATTGAGTTTGTCTTTGCAATTTTAAATAAACATAGGTCTTTGTCTTTACTAGAAGAGACCAGAAATGTTGTGAGGTTCACCCTAGTTTATGTCCATGGGAAAGGAAAGACCTCTACCACTGAGCAAGTATAAAAAAGACAGTGGGTAATAAATATAAAAGTGCTTTCCAACCAAATCTCGTGAGTCTTGCTTTTTTATAGAAATAACTACATCGGGCAGCCCCGGTGGCATGGGCAGCCCCGGTGACAGAGCGGTTTGGCCCCGCCTGAAGCCTGGGGTGTGATCCTGGAGACCCAGGATCAAGTCCCACATCGGGCTCCCTGCATGGAGCCTGTTTCTCCCTCTGTCTGTATCTCTGTCTCTCTTTCTCTGTGTCTATGAATAAATAAATAAAATCTTAAAAAAAAAAGAAAAAGAAATAACTACATCTATAATGTGTAGGTAAATAACCCTTTTGAAGAAACATGAAAGAAGTATTTTATACTTATGGTAGGCTTATGATATTTAAAATATATTAGGCTAACTGCAGTAGCAAATAACCTTTCAAAAATGCATAGCACAAACACAATAGAAGCTCATTTTTTTTTGCCAGTAGGGTGAACAGTTGCTATTATTCAAGGACCAGGACTGATGGAGTTTCTGCCATTTTTAGGAGTTGGATTTTGTTCTTTAGAGGTATTCTCATTCCTGCCACCTAGAAGAAGAAATGCACAAGACGCGCCCACGGGAAGTTTTCATGGGCCAAGCCTGGGTGTGGCACATATCACTTCCATGTCACGTTCTATAACTGGCCTTTTGTTACACAGATGCACCTACCAGCAGGAAAGCTGGCATCACAATCTGTCCAGGAGGGGGAGGAAAGCATGGACTTCAGTGAGATGTTAGCAGTTGCTTCTGCAAGGAGCATTATAAAACAATAATTACAGGTTATACTGATACACACAGGCCTCATCAGCCTATGGATATAAGTGAGGTCACATTAATATTTATATCCAAATTTGCAAAGACTTCTGTATCAACTGATTAACTACAGATCCTCAATGCCCCATGTAAGCTTATGCAGATTGTTTGTGGGAGCTCTAGCAAGATATCTAATGAGCTCAAAAATAATTCCATTAATGGTACCCTACTCTGAATTCCTCACACCACCAACAAAAACAAGAAAAAAATGATAATAACATTCCTTATGGAAGCAAAAAGTATAATAACAAACAAAATACAGGCAGATCTGAGAGATATTGCAAGTTGAGCTGCAGACAACCACAAGAAAGGAAATAATCACAATAAAGTGACTCAAGTGGGTTATTTTGGGTTCTCACTGCACTAAAAAGTTATGTTTATATATGCTGTAGTCTAGCAGGTATGAAGTAACATTATATTTAAAAAACTATGTATATGCCTCAATAAAAAATGTTTTATTGTTGAAAAATGCTAACCATCATCTGAGCTTTCAGCAAGTCATAATCTTTTTTCTGGGAAGGTCTTGTCTCAATGTTGATGGCTTCTGACTGATTAGGGCAGTGATTGCTGAAGGTTGGGTGTCAACTTCTTAAATTAAGACAACAATGAAATTTGCTACATCAATGGACTCTTCCTTTCACAAACAATTTCTTAGTTGTATGTGGTACTGTTTGATAGCCTTTTACCTAGAGTAGAACTGCTTTCAAAATTGGAGTTAAGCCCCTCAAACCATGCCACTGTTTTTTCAACTCAGTTAATGTAATATTCAAAATCCTTTGTTGTCATTCCAACAGCCTTCATGGCATCTTCACCAGTAGATTCCATCTCAAGAAACCACTTTCTTTGCTCATCCATAAGCAATCCTCATTCATTCAAGTTCTATCAGGAGATTGCAGCAATTCACTCATGGCTTCAGGCTTCACTTCTGATTCCAGTTCTCTTGATATTTCCACCACATCTGCAGCGACTTCCTCCAATGAAGTCCTGAACCCCTCAAAGTCATCCGTGAGGGTCAGAATCAACTTCTTCCAAACTCCCGGAATGCTGATATTTGAATCTCTTCTCATGAATCAAATGTTCCTAATGGCATCTTGAATGACGAATTCTTTACAGAGATTTCTCAATTTACCTTGTCCAGATTTATCAAAGGAATCACCATATATGCAGCTATAGCCTTACCAAATGTATTTCTTAAATAAGACAAAAAGTCAAAATTACTCCTTGATCCATGGGCTGCAGACTGGATGGTTTGCAGAATGGATTATTTTGCAGGCAAGAAAACATTAATCTCATTGGACATCTCTACCACAGCTCTTGGTAACCAGTTGCACTGTCAAGGAGCAGTAATCTTTTGGAGGGAATCTTTTTTTGGGGGGTAGGGGGGCAGTAGGTCTCAACAATGGACTTAAAATATTCAGTAAATCATGTTGTAAACAGATTTTTTTTTATCATATCATCCAGGCTTTGTTGTTCCATTTATAGAGCATCAACAGAGTAGATTTAGCATAATTCTGAAGGGCCCTGGGACTTTTGGAATGCTAACTGAGCATAGGTTTCAACTTAAAGTCACCAGTTGCACAGCTCCTGACAAGAGAGTCAGCCTATCCTTTGAAGCTTTGAAGTCAGGCATTGACTTCTCTCTAGCTATGAAAAGTCCTAGATGGCATCTTCTAATAGAAAATTGTTATTTAGTGTAGCCAGCTTCATGAATTCTTGTAGTTAGATCTTCTGGGAAACTGGCTGCAGCTTTTACATCAGCACTTGATGCTTCTTCTTGCACTTTGATGTTATAGAGACAGCTTTTTTCTGTAAACCACACAAACCAACCTTTGCTAGCTTCAAGCTTTTCTTCTGAAACTTCCTCACTTCTCTCAGCCTCCACAGAATTGAAGAGTCAATATCTTGCACTGCATTGGGTTTTGGCTTAAGGGAATGGTGTGGTTCACTTGATCTCCTATTCAGACCACTAAAACTTTCTCCATGTCAACAATAAGGGTGTTTCCCTCTCTTCTTATCCATGTGTTCCCTGGAGCAGCACTTTTAATTTCCCTCGAGAACTTTTCCTTTGTATTCACAAATTGGCTAACTGGCACAAGAGGCCTAGCTATCAGCCTACCCAGCTTTCAACATGCCTTCCTCACTAAGCTTATTCGTTTCTAGCTTTTGATTTATTATTTTAATTTTGTATTTATTTATGATAGTCATAGAGAGAGAGAGAGAGGCAGAGACATAGGCAGAGGGAGAAGCAGGCTCCATGCACCGGGAGCCCGATGTGGGATTCGATCCCGGGTCTCCAGGATCACACCCTGGGCCAAAGGCAGGCGCCAAACCGCTGCGCCACCCAGGGATCCCTAGCTTTTGATTTAAAGTGAGAAATGTGAACTCTCCCTTTCACTTAAACACCTAGAAGCCATTGTAGGGTTATTAACTGGCCTAATTTCAAAAATCGTTATGTCTCAGGAAATAGGGAGACTAAGGAGAGGGAAAGAAGTGGGGAAACAATGAGTCAGTAGGGCAGTCAGAGCACACAAAACAGTTACCCACTAAATTTGTAGGCACAATATATTGGCACAACTTACATGGGCACAGTTCATGGTGCCCCAAAGCAATTATAATAGTAACATCAAACATCACTGATCACATGTAAAAAAAATGAAAAAGTTTGAGGAGTGCCTGGCTGACTCATTCAGTAGAGCATGTGACTCTTTATCTTGGGGTTGTGAGTTCGAGCCTCACACTGGACATAGAGCTCACTAAAAAATAAAAACAAACAAATAAAAAACAAAGTTTGAAATATTGCCAGAAGTACTGTAGTGTAACAAGAGACACAAAATGAGCAAATGCTGTTGGAAAAATGGTGCTGGTAGATTTGCTTGATGCAGGGTTACCACAAACTTTCAATTTGTTAAAAACAAAACAAAACAAACAAAAAAAACCCCATAGTATCTACAAAGTGCAGTAAAATGAGATAGGCCTGTAAAAGTGAACACTTGCTCAAGCTTCCTACATGCTAGTCACTGCTCTAAGCACTTCACATGTATTTGCTCATTTAATCTTCAATTAGGCCCATTTGCCAGATGAGAAAATCAATGCACAGAGAGATCAATTAACTTGCACCATTGCAGAACTAGTGAGTGCAGAGCATGATACAAACCCATTCCACCTGGCTCCAGAGCCTTTCTGCTGAACCTCCTCTGCCCTCTACCCTGTCCTGCCTTTGCTGCCAGTGTACTCTAAAGAAACAACATCTGTGATGGAGGTGCCTCAGTCTGCTCAGGCTGCTATAACAAAATACCTGATATTGGGGGGTTCAAAAAGCAGCCACTGAGTAGCTCAGTCAGTTGAGGGTCTGACTGTTGGTTTCAACTCAGGTCATGATCTCAGGGTCCTGAGATAGAGCCCCGTGTCAGGCTCCATGCTCAGAGGTGAGTCTGCTTGAAAGATTCTCTCCCTCTGCTGCTCCCCCTACCTCTCAAATAAATCTTAAAAAACAAAAACAAAACAAAACAAAAAAAACCAGGCATTTATTTTCTCCCATTTCTGGAGGCTGGAGAGTCCAAGATCCAGGTTCCAACAGAATTCAGTTACTGATAAGAGTTCTTTTCCTGCCTTCTCCAAGGATGCCTTCTTGCTGTCCTAACATGATGGGAAAACATGATGAGACACAGCAAGTTCTCTGGTGTCTCTACCTCTGTTCTAAAGACACTAGTTCTGTCGGAACAGGGTTCCACCCTTATGACCCTGTGTAGCTTCTATCATCCCCTTCTAGGCTTTATCTACAATATAATCACATGGGTTGGGGCTACAGCTTCAACATATGTACTTGGGGAGGGGACACATCCAGTCCATAGCCCATATCTTCTCCTGGTGCTTCCCAAACTGTAAGTCACAGAGGGGTCTTATACCCCAAATAAGAAGAGAGCCCTTCTCCTAAATTCTGTCTTCTCCGTGAACACCTGGATCCTAGGCAACCAAACATGTGCTCAGAAATCAAAAACTTCTCAAGAGAACTAGTCTTGCCGCTGCTCTCTCTGCCTTGCAAATCGATTTCCACTCCTCATCACAGTCCACAACAGAAAAACAAGCACGTCCTCCTCCTCCCACCTTTATTTTCAATTTCCCCTACTTTTTCTCAGGGGAAAATTATTTAATTTCTTTTATTCTCCCAAAAGAATCTCCATCCCACACTATGCATGCTAGGTCATGCAAACAGGCTGGAGGAGAGCCTACTAGCTTTCCATGGCCTGAGTTCCAGTGTGGCTGGGCTGGTTACTCAGCCACAAGACATTCCATGGGAAACTCCCTTTGTGTAAAGCCAAGTTGATCTGTAGAAGTGGGTGAAGCCAGGTACAAGGGTTGTCACTCATCCTTGTGTTACAAATAAGCTGAAAGCAGGATTCATCCTTCTGAGAGGAAATTGGGATTTACTAACGAGGTGACCCAAAGCAGAAAGAGACAGGCTATCTTGGGCCATAAAATGAAGCTGTCATGATGCAGACAGGCATCAGGGAAAACGATGTGTGTTATCTAGGCCACTTGGCCATTATGTATGACAACTGCATGTCCTGAATTTTCTAGGTCAGACCTGAAATTTTCCAAATATTCTATCACCTTGTCAGACCATATATTCCAATTTTACATTTGGAAAATGTAACCACCAAATCTTTAAGACACTAGATCAGCATATTAGGTTAGGGAGAGAACCAACCTTAATAATATTGACGAATAGGTTTCAGAAAAACCAATGTTTTCCAAGGGCAATTTTGGAACTTATAGACTGAAGCCATAGAGACCTCTAGAAAGAGGAAAATAATGACACTAAAGTCAGTGTAAGAGTTTATAACTGCCCTGAGAGGCATTTGTACAATCAGATGGATGGGACCCTCTTCCTGGTAGATGGGAAGGAGAAACTTCAAGAGAAGGAATCTCAGAGCTTGCATGTGGGCAGCCTCTGAACTCTCAATCCCATCTTACCAAGCCAGAGAAGATGACTTGAGGGACTGAGCAAGGAAACTTTGATTCAATGCAGGTTTGGGGAAGGAAACTGAAGACTACATGACAACTAAAAGTTACACTCAGTGAAATCTACCAAGGCCAGAAATCTGAACATCATGATTTGATATCTATTCCAGAATGCGATGAATAAAAATAAAGAAACTGGTCTCTAAACATTCTGAAATATGTGCGACAATTTGCTGGCTAAACAGCGTATAAAATTATGCTCAGATGTCTATGTTCTGCAAAATGTCTCTGTACTTGTTTGTGGCACCTCGTTTTATTTTTCTAATTGTTGTCCCTTTTTTAAAAACTTCAAACTTAGCTCCCCTGAAAAAGAGGAGATTGTATTTTTCTTCCCCTTTGTCAAAATGGAGAAAGGACCTGGGTTTCTTTTTTTCTTTTTTCTTTTTTTTTAGCAGTCAATTTATTTGAGAAAAAAAGGAGAGAGTGAGCAAGAATGTGTGCATGAGCAGGGGAGGGGCAGAGGGAGAGGAATAGAGAGAATCTGAAGCAGACTCCCCACTGAGTGTGGAGCCTGACATGAAGCTCGATCCCATGACCTTGAGATCATAACCTGAGCTGAAATCAAGAGTTGGATGCTTAACCAACTGAGCCACCCAAGTGCCCCAGGATGGACATGAATAAAGCTTAGAGGTCTAAAGAGAAGACCTGAGGCAATGTCCATGTTCTTAGGGGGAAAAATGTGATGAATATTACACAAGTATATCTGGGAAGTAAATATTTAAAAGATGATACTTATTTAAAAAGTCAGCTTGTTGAACTAAAAAGATCAGGGGCTCAAGGATAGGACAAACATAAGTTCAAAGTCTGGCTCCATTCCTGATTAATTACATAACCATGAACCATAATCTCTCTAAAACTCCATTTCTTATTTATAAAAATAGAAATAAAAATGGCAGGTCTTCACAATAATTATAGGAATTGAATGCAGTAAGGACACATGTACCCGTCATGTGGTAGGTGTTCAATAGCCAGGCACTCTCAGGACTATGACAGCCTCAGAATCCTTGAAACATGAATGACAGAAGGTCAAATAATCCATTTTTCCTTGACTTCTAAAACTATTGCAAAAATTGCTATCATGTATATGCATCAACCGTAACCAATTATAAACGGTAATGGTAAGATAATCCCTTGTCAGGATTTTTGGTTATAAATAATAGAAACTAATTCTAGTTATCTTAGGCAAAACAAAGATTATTGGAAGGGTATCAAACAGGTTACTGAATTGATTGGAGGAAGTTCAGGCAGAAATCGAGAACAAGCAATGCACACCCAAGATCATACCAAAAGCAATTTGCATGGCAGTGCCACCACTGACCACCACTGCCATGCTGCTGGTCTCCTCTGTCCCAGTACACTCACCACCAAGCCACTGAACCTCATCACTCCACCTCCAAGCAGCTACTACACCAAAAATATCTCTAACAGATCCTTTGCATTGTTCTCTTAAGGTTTAAAGTCTATGGTAGTAGCATTTCAGTGACCAAGACTAAGTTATATGTTCATTCTGTAGCTGTCAGAAGTGGGGAGATAAAATATCCTCTCTACTTTACCTTCTGTAGTAAGAGGCAGGTAAAACCAGAGCAACTCCTTTCCTTACTATGAGATTTCCCCAAAAAAAGAAGGTGAGTATGGTTGGCAAAATAGCAAATATGCAATATACAATAGCAACAAAATTCATTAAATGCATGTGCACAAATCTAACAAGAAATGCGCAAGATCCATAGAAGAAAACTATAAAACTTTCCCCAAGGAAGTAAAAGGAATATAAAATAAATGATGAGGCATTTTCGTAATGAAAACTGTTAATATTGTTAAGATGTCAAATATCACCGGATCTACAAATTCATAGAAATTCTGATCAGCAATGCAAGAGTTTGTTGGTTGTAGAGTTCAATGGGTGGTTCTATGACGTATATAGAGAGTAATATATGCAAAAGAGCAAAGAATTCTTTGAAGCAGAAAAACAAGGGAATTATCCAATGTACCAGATACCAAAATATGCCACTAACCTATAATTGTATATAGTATGGCGTTGATCCAGGAATAGATACGTAGATAAATGGGCCAGAAGAGAATTCAAGAAAACATCACTACACAAGCAGATTGGCGCTATGTAAAAGAAGGTATTTCAATTCAGGAGAGAATTAGGAGTCAAAAGAAGAGATAAATATGAGAGCTGATGTTAATTAACTAGACGAAATTTTTTATAACATATGCATGTAGATGAACGTTTTAAACATCTTACCATTTTATCTGTTGATTTTTACCTCAATAAAACTAAAAAATTCAATTAAATAAAAAAATAATATTGTCCTTTCTCTAAAAGGCAGGATCGCAAATACTGTTGGCTTTGTTGGCCCATCAAGGCTCAGTTGCAACCATGCAGCTGTGACACTGTCCTGTGAAAGTAGCCATCGACAAAACTAAACAAATAATGGTGGCTGTGTTCCAATAAAACTTTATTTAAAAAAAAGACACTAAGAAGAATTCAACACTTTAAACAAACTACTGAATAAATGGTGGTGAAATCAGTGGCTATTTCTTAGAAAAAATGAAGCTAGACCCTCACACGTGCAAAAAAATAAAGCCACTTAAAGATTTAATGTAGTAAGCACAAACATCAAAACTATAAAAGTATCCAAAAATGTAGAAGATGTAAAAACACAACAAAAATTTATACATGTGAACACATAAAACCTTAAAACTTCCATCCTCAAAAGACTATAAGTAAAGTTAAAACACTAGGAGCTGGGGAGAAAAGATTTGCAATGATCATATAAAATGAGGGATTAATATACAAAATATAAAAATTACACCTACAAATTAATAAGAAAAAGATAAATAGATCAATAAAAATGTAAGGACTATGAACAGGTAATTCACGAGAGAGATTAAATAGGCAATAAAGATATGAAAAGCTTTCCAACATTACCAGTAGTAAGGGTGAAGAAAAAAATATATGTTTTTTTCATATCAGATTAGCAAAAATAAAGCATATAATATTAGTGTAGGCAAGGACACAAAAACAGGCTGTTTGTGAGAAAATGAACTGATAAACTAATTTCTAAAAGCCAGCAGTTTCTAATAAAGATTTCAAACGTATACACTTTGATATAGTAACATCACCTTCCAAGATCTAAAGAAATACTTGTATTTGTGTGCAAAGACTTCTATTGTATAAGTTCTTAACTGTAATTTGCTTGCACTGGCAAAAAATAAAATAAAATAAAATCAATTTCAAATCAAAAGTAAAATGACTAAGAACAAGGCAGACCTACACATGCTCATCTAGGATATAAATTTAAGAGAAAATGGCAAGATGAAAAACAATACAAATAAATATATAATATAGCTTGACCTCATATATATTTTTTAAACTATACATATGTATAAACAGAGAAGATCCATTTTTTTTTAACCAGCTCTGAAGAAAAGCCTTTGGTAGTGGGTTATCTTTGGGAAAGGGAAGGGCTTGGGAGATAAATGTTAATGTGTTAATCTGTAAGTATCTGTCAGGTTCTAGTCTTTTCTAAGACCTAGTAGAGATTCCTGGAGCAGGGACAAGCTCCATCTCCAGGCTACAGATCTCCTGCGAGCACCTTGCCTTGTCTCTTTCCTGGCTTTTTCCTCTTCCTGTGAGCAGCCAAGGATGCCTTTTCTCTCACCTGGCTAAACTCACAGGTGCTTTAATAAAAAGTATTTTCATATTTTAATTTTATTGATCACAGTTGTAGGCTGAATTGTGTCATCCGAGAGGATATGTTCGAGTCCTCTCCCTCCTACCCGTAAATGCGACTACTTGAAAATAGGATCTTAGCCATTTTAGTCAAGTCAAAATGAGGTCATGCTGAGTTGAAGGGGGCCCTAACTCAGTGCCTGGTGTCATCTATACGAGAGAAAGGAGGGAGCTTTGGACACACAGACACACAGAGGAAAAAACGTTGGAAGAGGAAGACCATGTAAGGGTGGAGCAGAGTTTGGAGGGGTGCAGCTGTGAGCCAATGAAGGCTGGGGATTGCTGGCAGCTGCCAGAGATGAGGAGAGAGGCATGAATAGATTCCCGGCAGGAGGGCAGCCCCGGTGGCCCAGTGGTTTAGTACCGCCTATCAGCCCAGGGTGTGATCCTGGAGACCTGGGATCGAGTCCTACGTCATGCTCCCTGCATGGAGCCTGCTTCTCCCTCTGCCTGTGTCTCTGCCTCTCTCTCTCCTAAATAAATAAAATCTTAAAAAAAAAAAAAAAGTTCCTGGGCCAGAGCTTCCAGAAGGAGCCAACCTTGATTTCAGACTTCTGGCCTCCAAATGGTAAGAGACAAAATTGCTGTTGTGTTAAGCCACCCAGTTTGTGGTAACTGGGGTCAGTAGTCTTGGAAATCTAATAAAACAGAAGGTACCAAAAGTTATTGTTCTTTGATCCACCAACCACCACCGTGTGTCTAAAGAACAGCAATCAAAAAGGCATCTGGCAATTGATCAAATGCAAGGCCCGTGATTTCCCCATCATGGGTAGAGTTCGTGCGGAGTCTGGACGACCACCATGTAGGATATTGTCCGGGACATCCCTGCCCTGAGGGGTGGTCTACGGGACTGCTTCATGTTCATGAACACGAGGAGTCCATGAGTCTCCAAGGCAGAGCAGCATCGTGCAAAAGAACAAGGATTTGGAATGAGAAAAATCTGAATTGGCCTCCTAGCTTCACTATATACCAGCTACTTGAGCATTTCTTAAGTGCTAATCGCCAAAAATAGTAAGCCTTCTTTAACGAGTCAGCATTCCTAGATGGAAGATATTGATACCAGCTGATAATTTAAGGAGAAAAGAAGTCTATTAGAAGGAAATTGGGTAGCTCGCAGGAAGGACCAAGCGGTCCACTGTTGCCAGCGACATCTTTAGAAGCTAGTTATTGTTGCTGTGGCTGCAGCCATTTGATATTAACTAAAAATGACTTTTTTTTTTTTTTTTGGACAGCTCCTGTTTTTTCTTGTCAGTATGTGAAAGTGAGTGTGCGTGATTGATGGCCATAGACCATGGACCCATACCCCCGATGCTAGGGAGGCTGAGAAAGTAGCTATAAGTTGTTGAGCATTTATGATGTGCCAGACACTTCTCTGTATTTCCATGTATTAATTCATTTAATCTTCACAGGTCTTCTTAATCTCCACGGGGAGTCTGTATGTCAGCCCCATTTTCACTAGGGAGGAAACCAAGGTACAGGAGAGCCAAATAACTTGGCTAGTGCGCCCAGAGCTGAAATGAAAACCTCAAATGTCAGGCTCCAGAGCCTGTTATCTTCGGGAAAGTTCCTTTCTGCTCTTTGCCTGGGATTTCCAACTTCTATAGTGAAGCTCACGGTCTGCCTGGAAAAGCAACCGATTCTTCAAACATAAGAAGGGGGATTCAGATTTAGAATGGCCAAATTAAAAAAAGAACCCAAGATAAATGTTCATTATAACCTACAAATTACCTTACAGAGCAGCCGCATGTATTAAAAGAGAATTATGCATATATAATGATTCACGCAGTGAAGGTGTCCAGGAAGCACCACATGAATTGAAATGGTTTCCATAATAGGTGCTGCTCTTACTGCTTCGATTCTTGCTTTGCTTAACTGCCTCTTGGCTGCATCTGCCATTTCTACTGCTTTTACTACGGCTCCCTCGTTCACTGCGAGCCCGGGGAAGTGACTTCATCTCCCTGAGCCTTAGCCACCTCACCTGTAAAATGGAGTTGAGTTTAGAAAAAGACAGACAGAAAAAAAAAAAAAAACACTCTACATTACTTCTAGGGCTCTTCCAGTTTTGACTTTTTTTTTCCCCCCAATTCTGATCTGCCAGCCCCACAATGCTCACTTTCTTGCCACGAATTTCTGTAATTCTCATCATTGGTAACTCAAGGTTTCATTCCAGGTTACACAACCGCCTTCTATTGTTCTGTAATTGTTTCCTGTTGTTTCCTCCTCCAAAGGTGTCGCATAAATGGCATTTCAGAACATACAGTGTTTTTTGGAAAGTGGATCGATTTTATAAATAAGAGATTAGTTGTAACAGACCTTTCTATGCACACACACAGACCCACACTGCTCATCTGACACGTTGCTCTGGTGGGCACATCAGGAAGGGCAGTACCAGGCTATCTGGCTGTCAGAGAAAAGGAGATATATCCTCAGTTGCCTTAGGAAGAGTCCTGAAGTCTTTCCCAAAATGACAGATTCCTTCTCCTTTTATCTTCTTGTGGGACCTGAAGGGTGCTCGGGATGCATGTCCCCGGGGCAACTTCTTAGTGGCTTGCACCAGCATCCTAGTCCCCATATTTACCTCCCAGCTTGTCAACCAGCAAAGGTTCCTTTGGGCCTCATTCTCAGATGAGATTCTTAGGATAGAGATACTGTAGGCATCTTATCTTATAACTTTAACATTATCTTATAACTTTTAAACTTTCACTTACAGAAGAGAGAGAGAGAGAGAGAAAAGACAAAAGGAAGAAGAGACTTTCCCAGGCCTTCGTCTTTCATTGCAAAGGTCCTTTCTGTTCAGCACTGCTCAACTTTGCGTTTCGGCCACGTCAACTCCCATTTACTTTTATTCTATATCAGATAGTAGTAAGCTCTCCAAGGCCCTGTATTCATTATTCATATTCGGAAAAACATCCATCATTTTTACATATTATTAAATAATTGACAGAGTGAATTCTCATACATAGTAACTACCCTGGATACGTGCCATCTTAACCCTTTTACAGATCAGAAAAATGAGGCTCAGAAAGTAAACTTATCAGCTCAAGGTCACATCAGCGGAACGTGGTCTGGTGAAATGAAGACCCGGGATAGTTGTCCCCCTGTCGGTGCCTCCCCGGCTGCACCACAGCTGCTTCCTGGTGTTGTGGCAAGATAAGCCTATTCTCCAGACCACCGTCTGATGCATTGTCAGGGTTTAGGCGACACTACAGTCGGGTCCAAAGCACACGTGGGTGCCTCTACAGCTTCTAGGCCTGCTGCCTCCCGTGGGTCCTCGGTGCTGCCCAGGCCACCTCTTATGGCCTCTAGTTATCCCAAACCCTCAGTGATGACTCACAGCCATTCTCCAATAAGACTGGCCTGTGTTATCTTGATGCAGAGACACGCCACCAGCAGCTCCCACTCCCTCAGCCTCCTCCCGGGCCACCTGCAGTCTTACCTCCATCTGTACCTTTCCTCTTCCTTCTGGTCTGCTATCTAAGAATGGTTTCTCCAGTCATATTTTATTTTATTTTTTTTTAATTTTTATTTATTTATGATAGTCACACACACACACACACACACACACAGAGGCAGAGACACAAGCAGAGGGAGAAGCAGGCTCCTGCACCGGGAGCCCGACGTGGGATTCATCCCAGGTCCCCAGGATTGCGCCCTGGGCCAAAGGCAGGCACTAAACCACTGCACCACCCAGGGATCCCCTCTCCAGTCATATTTTAGATCCCGTCCCTTTGTACCTCCTACTGAATGCAGCTCTATCCTTCTGTCTCATTTTTTTTATCCGATTCTCCCTTTGTTAGGGTACTCCCTGCTGAGAAAATAAACACCGTTAAAACAACAACAAAATGAAACAACACAAATCAAAACCATATCCAGTTGCCCAACCTCCCTCCTTCCTTTGACTATCTTCTTGAAAACATCATCGACCATAGTTGTTTTCTAATTTCTTATCATTTGTCATTTCTCCCACTCATCGTTCATCCCCCTATAACATGGTTTCCACTTTTACCTCCCTGGTGAAATGGATCTTTTGTAGGACACCAAAGCCCTTCATATCATTAAATAACCCAAATTACCCCATCTTTGTTTTCTAAGGCACTCAACCATGCCGAACTCTTCCATGCTAAAACATTCTCTTCTTCTGGCCTCTGTTGATACAATTTTTCTACAGTTTTCTTTCTAACCTTCTGACCACTCTTTGGACTCCATCTTCACATTTGTTCCTCTCAGGTTTTATGCTCTCCATGATCTAGTCCACAGCCGTCTATGCAGGAGGAATCCAAAAATCTGTATTTTCAGTTCAGATTTATTACCCGAGACCAACTGTTATGTAGGTATCTCCACTTGAACATTCTTCCAATCACAAAATATCCTAAAATGAATTAAAATTACTTTGCCTTAAGCTAATGTCCTTGCCATGTGCTGCTCTCATTATATCCACTGCTTCAAGGAATGGCACCAACATACAAATAATTGCCCAAAGCAGAGTCCTTGACTCTTTCTTCCTTTTCATTCCCACTTACAAACAGTATATCCTACATCTTAAATATCTATTTAATAGATATGTCTTCCTATCTTTAGTAACTGTTACTGCTTCATTCTGGATCCCATCTGGATTACAGCAATAGCCTCCTAACTCATCTTCCAGCCTCTAGTCTGGACACTTTCCAACACATTCTCCTCCCTGCAGACAGAATAATCTGTCCAAAATGTAAATCTGATCCTACCACTCACCGCTATTAAAAACCTTCAATAGCTCCCCTTAGTTTTCAAGGTAAAGTTCAAACTCCTTAGCTTAGCACATAAAATTCTTTCTGATTCTACCCCTGAATAGCTCTCTAGACTCTTCTCTCCCTGCCCCCACTTATCTATCTTCCATGACCTTTACTCCAACAATATTGAAGTACATGCAACTCCCTAAACCCACCATGCTGATTAATGCTTCCATGCCAGTGGAGGTGCATCATACAATCTCTGCACTAAAAAGATGTCCACTCATCCTTCCAATCTCTAATTTATCCAGGGTGCCCCACTCCATTTCCAAATTTAGCTTAATGGCTGATTCATCCAGGTTTTCCTACTTGAGTGTTTAATTTGATTTATACCTATTTCTGTGCTCCTATAGAAACTCTAGAACATTTTTTCCCTGAAAGGACAGGTAGATAATGGATGGATGGATGGATGGATGGATGGATGGATGGATGGATGGACACCTTGGCTCTTACTCATCTTATATCCCCATCACCTAACATAGTCTCAGGCACATGTTCAATAAGAATATGTAAGAGTTGATTTTTACCTGAGAGGTGCTTTTCATCTAAAATTTGTGCTTTTCACAATTCATCAAAATTATAGTGTGCCTTCATATATATTTTTTCCCTTTGTGGATCTGGAACTAACAGTGTAAGTGGTCTACCATAAGGAGTAGCCTAGGTGAGTCCGTATATGGATCTACATTTACACAGCTTGGATTTCCTCTGCTTATTCTCTCATAAAAACACAGAATTGCCAGGATAAGAGTCAGAGCCCTTGAAGACGATATTCCAATTTGGTAAGGAGACAACTAATGTGGAATAGTGGAGGCTTATTGACAGGGCTCTCCTATCAGCTTCTCATGCATGCTGAGACTCTTGACTGCATGGATTTGGGGAATCCGGGCAATGTGGGGACTGTAAAGCCCTTCAATAAAAACACAATATGCCAACCAGCTGCAAATCCTACCTGCAATTTCTTCTCTTCCTTCTTCGATCCCAGGGAAATATGTCAGTGGATGCTGTCAGATAAGAACAAGCCATTGATCTATAGGGCGTGAGGCAAGGCTAGAATATTAATGTCGTAGATTCTTTCTATGTAGAAGTTGCTTCTTAGTAAATAAGGTGAGGTGCCTTGGAAATTTGAGATTCTTGGGTGAATAGACACCTGAAGGAGTTAAAATCACTGGCATGCTCTACCCCACTCTGTAGGGTAGTGCCCTCACAGTTGATAGTAACTTGAGCTTAGAAATTGGGGTTTAAATAATTAAAGCAGTTAAGTTCATTCACCTTGACTTTCATTCTTTTCCTGAGTGTCATTTTTTTTCTCAGTGTACAGTTGCATACGGGAGATTCATTGGGTGATTAAATAAAACTAGATAAAAATTTGAAAATTTCTGTCGCCAAGTGATTGACTAAATTATTTCCTTCCCCTCTCTTGGTATTAACTTCTCCATAAGTAACCTGACAATTTAGACCAGATTTTGAATTCTTAAACTGAGGCCCATGAATGGGATTCAGGACTCTGTTAATTCAAGAAATTCAATGTCAAATTTGATACATATATACACTTTTCCCAAGAGGAAAGAATATAGCTTTTGCCAAGCTCACAGTGAGGCCATGAACTTCCCCAAAATACGAAACTGAGGGTTGCCCTTGACCTCAGCTTTTGTACTGCTTTGGGGGAAAGTATGTTTTGACACTGGGGAAATAGGGCTGAAAGAGAGAAGCTGAACTAGGCAATAAGGCAGACTTGGGTTCAAGTCCTGACTATTCCACTTATTTTATGTTGCCTTGGAGTGAGTCTCTTTACCTCCGTAACTCTAGTTCTACAAATCACAACAACAATATCTCACATGTTATAAAAATTAAGAGAAATGAATTGAAAGGAAAAATTTGGGCTAGCATGCCAGAAATCTTCAAGAAATGTTTGTTCGATGTGTGTCTAGAGAAGCAGAACACCAAGGGCCACTACTCCATCTCCCAGCTCAGCAATCTTGCCATCTAAATTGATATGTTCTCAACTGTGCTCACAGACTGACAAAGCAAGTCTTCATGGTCTTTATTTTATTTTTTTTATTTTATTTTATTTTATTTTATTTTATTTTATTTTATTTTTTTGCTGTAAAGGTGAGACATAAAGTAGGCCTATATGCTTAATATGTTTCTGCACAAATGTAAATCCACTGAAACCAGGAGAACGATTCCAAGTCTTCTAAGAAAAGGTCAGAGTCCAGCCAATACAGGCTCAGCTTTGATCTGAATAAAAACAGAAAGACTCTTTCTCTTGAGACCTTTGTTCTGACGCCACATTTGTCCATAAAACATGATAATCCCAGGCGATGACTTGGAGACATGCGTCTCAGGCTGTGGAGGGTGGAGACAGCAATGGAGAAGAAGCCTGGGGCTGGCCAGAAAGTGGTTGCCAAGCCTGCTTACACTATGAAAGACCCAGCAGACCTAAACATTTAGAATCAGCTCACAACATCCCATGTCACCAAAAGACAGACTGCTTTACTGTCTACACCTCCTAACGTCCCCCTAAAACTGTATATCTTTCATGGAATCTTCTCCTTCAGAGAGGGTCCTGATGTTCAGCAAACGTGTATTCAATAAAAAAATTTAAAAACCTTACAACAATCTAAGGAATCTACCCATATATTTTTTAAAATTATATCAACCTTCAAGGTATTATTATCTTCATTTTATAGAAGAGATTAAGTTCATGAAGACATAGAGACAGAATGGGTTTGAATCTAGAAGTCTCCAATTTGAAAGCTTTTAACTAAACTCTGAGCCTTCCGGACACAGTGATAAGTGTAATATGAGTCTTATCCTCATGGGACACTGGAAGACACAGACCTGTAAGCAGACTTTAATACCATACTTTGTGCTCTCTAGGTTGGAGGCAAACACAGAGGCTGCAAGAGCAAAGTTCAACTACCTAGAGCTGGTGGAGAAGGAGGTGTGCATGTGATATGTAAAGTTCAGAAAGACTATCTTGAAGGATTGAATCTTTGAGAGGGATTAGTCTCTCTACAAGCCATTCTATACAGAAGAAGAAGAAAATAAAATGGAGGAAGAGATAAGAGCAAGACAACAGGAAACTCAAAAATGTATATCACTTAGATGTAAATATTGTTGGTAGTGTGACTTGCAAAATACCCTACGTTCTCTTAGCAGCCCTGAGAGACAGTAACTTTCCATCTGCCAGGAATGAACTTGTGATCTTAGCGCTGGTGCTCCGGAAAAAGATAAGGGATTTGGGGGCCCCAGAAACTGGTTTTTCTCTACTCTTTTCTAACCCAGACATCCCAATCTCAGCACAAAAGGTTACAATTTCCCTGGGAAGAAATTGTGCTGACCTCGGGTTTTCACAAAGAATGTGGTATTTCTGCTTGACTGCTCTGCCTGCTGAAACATTGCTAAAATAACTAGTGAGCAAGACGTCCCAAAAGCAAGCAGCTGCATATAAGAGTTTGTGTATGGTTTATCTACTTCGATGGGGGGTGAGGGTAGACGACTACTTTCTCTAAGAAGTTGTAAATGGGCCAGGGTCTCATGACATTTGACAACTCAGCTCCACCAATGTCCACTTTCTCCTAGAGATCCAAATAAGAGGAGGAGGGTTCACCGCGCAGTTGAAAACATAAAAAAAATAGGGGCTCCAGGGCCAACAAAAGAGTCTAGGAGAATGGGCCTATATTGGCATTCTAACTCACCAATTAGATTGGTCAAGAATCTCCATTCTTCATTCATCTTTTTCTAAAGCAGGAAAATATTTCTTACTACACCATTGTGAAATTAGTTGTCCTAACCACTTTTTTTTTAAGTATTTGATTGCTGAAGATTTTCCATAAAGGTAATACATGGACCTGGTCTTTGTCTTCTAAAAGCTGTAGAAATTAAACCTGACCCTAATATTAGGGATCTGATTTATTCCGCACTTGAATTGAGAAAGCCAAATAAGCCAAAATAAGTATTTCCCACTACATTTTCTTACCTCTGAACATTCATAAAAGGTATGTTCTTTACCCAATTCCTATTTGCTTGAGATATATACATTTAGAGTTTAATTTAGAGTTCACAAAATCTTCTTTTAAAAACAAAAATCTTATGAAGAGGGAAAAATAACTTATTAACTTCAGAGTATGATCATTTTACTTAATTTACTGCCACCCCCATGCCACTGATGGCACAAAAACAAGGAATGTCTCCTGATGTGAAAGGGAACATTTTTTTTTTTTAATGGAGCTTGGGATATGCTTAACTGAGGACCCAATCATGAGGAGCACAGAAAAATAATACCCAACTGATATGAAGCACTTTTTATGGCACAGACACGAGATTGGTGATTCTCTATAAAAGATCTCATTTCTTCCTCACAGCCATCCTGTGAAGCAAATGAGGAATGAGGCACTTAGCTGTTGGGAGATAGGATGCTGCAAAAAATGAAACACCTTCCTTCATTCAGCAGTAGAGGATCTGCTCTGCCGCAGGGTGCCCAGTTCCATTTTGAGTTACAGAGGGGGAAAAACAGACTGAGATGAAGTAAAATGGAAGTTTAAAGCATAAATTATGTTGTAGCTAAGTGTTCTTCAGCCAGTCAAGCAAAGGAGAGTGGGTTTACTATTTAATTCATTCATTCACTCAATGATAATGTAGTTGACATCTACACATTATATGGTCAATAGAAGATGTCTAACACCTTTATTTCCCCTCCAGAATATCTCATAGTGCCTTCAATCATCCCAGGACCCTTCTAAGTGGTTTCATAGAGATGAGCCAACCAGTTCAGTAGTATTATTTATGCTGCATTGTTACAAGTGATTGAACCAAGGATGGGCACTTGTTCTAACATAGCCATCTGTCCAGCAGCCTATGATGTAACCCAAAAAGAGAATTCAGCCCAATCAGAATATAGAAAGACCAAGTAGACAACTGAGAAAGGCAGAAGAGGAAATACACGTAGAAAGAAGGCAGTAAATAGAAGCTATGATATAGCAAAATCATAAACAAGCAGAAGCCATGAGTAAGAAAAGAGACATGGTCAATCCAGAGAGGGACAATAAGCTGAAGCAAAGACAGAGGAGCAAAGGCAGACATCGTGACTGTAACGGCAGAGCAACTGAATGGGGCAGTAGAAGATCAAAAGGCTATCTAAAATACAACGCTTGGTTGTCATAACTCCAGTCTATCCTGAATTATGTTCTCATTCCCCTTGTTCAACTGAGTGGTCCTGAGGTTTCCTATCTTCCCAACTTTCTTTAAAAAAAAAAAAAAGATTTTATTTATTTATTCATGAGTGACACAGATAGAGGGAGAGACAAAGGCAGAGGGAGAAGCAGGCTCCATGCAGGAAGCCCGATGTGGGAGACTCAATCCCAGGACTCCAGGATCATGTCCTGGGCCAAAGGCAGATGCCCAACCGCTGAGCCACCCAGGCATCCCATCTTCCCAACTTTCTTAATACCATGACGAAAAATCCTGTAAATGAGAATAACCACATGTTACAAAGATCTATTTCTCCTGTGTCCAAATGAGCCAAATAGCATAATCAGTTTTTAAATTTTTATTTAATTTTTAAGTAATCTGTACACCCAATGTGGGGCTTGAAATCACAACCTGAGATGAAGAGCTGCATGCTTTACCAAGTGAGCCAGCCAGACACCCCTTTCATAATCTGTAATACAGAAGGAAATGGGGTGCCTGGCTGGTGTCATCAGTTCAGCATCTAACTCTTGGTTTCAGCTCAGGTCGTGATCTCAGGGTCATGGGATTGAGTACCATACTCGGCTCAAACTCAACATGGAATTTGTTTTGAGTTTCTCTCTCCCTCTCCTTCTGCCTCTATCCCCTGCTGTCACATGCAATCCTTCTAAAATAAATAAATAAATTTTTAAAAGACAGAGAAAGAGAGAGAGAGAGAAGAAAAAACTACCCTATATACATATATAAATAGGATGTAGGCCTAACTTAAAGTAATTAATTAATAGAGCATAAATATTTTCATTGATAAGCAGGTTCGATTCTTTTATAAAACAATTAGGACTTGAAAGAAGAAAAAAAATCAAGTTTAAAGGTGATAAGTGTTCAACTTCTTCAAAAAGAATGGCTATATTTCTCATTAGGAATAATGAACCTCTTAGTCCATCTTTTGTTTAATACTAAAAGTGAGAAAGAATATTCTAAGCCTGAGCTTCATCTACTAATTTATTTCCACCCAGTGCTGTGACATTGAAAGATTAAAATACTTTAAAATTAAAAAGTTAACAGCCACAAATCAGCTCTAAAGCAATCTTCTTTTTGTAATAAGAGTACATATGATGCCCTAGTCTGGCTTCTGAGAACAAATTTGGGAAAGGACACTCCTTACGTATCACAATGGCTGTCCTGTCATTCTCCAGAATCAGTGACTGGTATATGGCAAAGTGTCAATCCCACAGAGTGCTCAGATCTCATGACAGGTGAACATTGACTGTCTCAATTACACAACGGAATTTATCGAATGATTCTTTTTCACACTAACACAGCTACCAAGCCATTATTAGAATCTCTGCACAAGGGTGTCTGGGTGGCTCAGTAGGTTGAGCATCCTCTCAGGTCATGATCTTAGGGTTTTAAGACAGAACCCCACAGAGGACTCCTCATTCAGTGGGTAGTTTGCTTAAAAATCCTCTCTCTCTCCCTCTGTGCCCCCTTCTTTTGCATGTACTCACTCACTCTCTCTCTTTCTCTCTCTTAAATAAATAAATAAATAAATAAATAAATAAATAAATAAATATTTTTAAAAAAGGATCCACACAAACTCTACCAGTCTCAACCCTTCCACACTACTAAATGATCCTATGACCACATAGAAGAGCCCATGTGCTTAAAACCCAAAATTCAATATTTTTCCCTGACTTCTATCCCCACTAAGGCTTTTACCCAGTTCCTGCCATTTACCTCAACAATAGGTCTTGTTTGGCAATCAGTAAATGACCCATAGCTCAACAGAAAAGTTGATCATTCAAAAAAGTGACCAAATGACCTCCTCTACTGACTATGATGAGAAAACTGGGATTAGATTTATCTGCGTGCCTCAAACAACCAGGAAACCAGAAGAAAAAAAGTTTCAGCATTTAAAATGACTTAATTACAGGTAGCACATGACTGTGAGTCCTAAGAGAATAAAAAATAAATGAGATACTCTTCAGGCTACCATTCAGGAAAGGTGAACACAACAAAGCCAATGGTCTTTCTGAGTTAAAGACATAGAAATTGGACTTCAGGGAAATAGTGTAGCTAGAGTTTGCAAGGAAGAATGTGATAAAGGAGGTGTTCACAGAGACAGATCCAGAGATCTAAGAAAGGTCCCCTAGTGTCTTTGACTGAGCACCATTTTGAGTATGCAGGAGAGAAATCTACCTGAAATTGGTAAAGAACCACCAGAAAGCAATAGATAGACCAATGTCAGACATCAAATAAGAATGAGAATAATTTATTCTCCTACCAGCCAAAGTGAGAGTTTCCAAACACACAAGACAAATCCCCAGAATAAAATTGGCTCAGTAGTGGAACTAAATTAACACTAGACCAAAAGCTGCCCTGGAATGTTTGAAAGCAAGCCGTATAAAGGACAAACTGATCTGAAGAACTTAAGTGCAAGCCAAAATAAAATATGGTACTCTCTAAATAATACAGCAAAATTCAATACCCCCAAAATAAAATTCATAATGTCTGTATTCGGTCAAAAACATGCAGAGTAATAGGAAAATATGAGCCATAACTAGAAAACTCATTAATTAGAATGGGACCAGAAATGACAGTTGATAGAATTAGTCAACAATGATGTCAAAATAGTTACCATAAATGTGTTTCATATGTTAAAAAAGACAAAGGACAATAGGAGAATGATGAGGAAGATATTTGAAATGAAAGAAGAAAGAAAAAGAAAAAAAGAAAGAAAGAAAGAAAGAAAGAAAGAAAGAAAGAAAGAAAGAAAGAAAGAAAAGAAAGAAAGAAACTAACTCCTGAAAATGCAGCACCTGAAATGAAAAAGACATGGGGTGGAATTACTATCAGAGTAGATGGAACAAATAAAAAAAAAATAGTGAACTTACAGAACTGAAAGAACAGACAAATTCACAATTATTGTTGGTGATTTCAACACTCTTTTCTCAGTAATTGATAAAATAATCAATCACACACACATAAATACAAGGATATAGAGCACTTTAACAACATCAACAAACATGATCTGATATTTATATCAATTACATTTATAGAATATTCTACTCAATAGCAGTAGAATTCTCCTCTTTTTTATGTACACATGAAACATGCACCAAATATACCATATTTTGAGTCACAGGCATACATTAATACATTTAAGAAAATTAAAATCATATGTTCGCAGAAAGAAAATAGAATGAATAACAAAGAGAGATCTAGAAAACTCTAAACTATTTGAAAAAAAATATAGTTCTAAATAACACATGAGTAAAACAAAGGGGGGATGGTGTAACTGGATGATGGGCATTAAGGAGGGCACTTGAGGTAATGAGCACTGGGTGTTTTATGCAACATAAGTCACTAAGCTTTACCTCTGAAACTAATAATACAGCTGTATGTAACCTAAATTTAAGTAATTAAAAAAAATAGCTATCCAGCCAAAGTGCCCCAGGAAGATGCCTATAGTTGAATAGGTTGGGTTTATTATTCATTGCAATGAGGGAGAACACATACAATGGGGAAGCTTGGGGAATCTCAGTAGGAGGGTATTAGAATGAGACTATTATAGGATTCAGACTCTGGTTGGGTCATTTGAGAGACACCAGAAGGAAGTGGGGGTTGACTCTAGATTGAGGGTGTCAAAGTGAAGGTAGTTCTATAATTGGGTATCTGGATAATAAATCTATAGGGAGGGCAGATGAACACATAGCTCTAATTAGTAAAGAAGCAGTAGTCACTCATTTTGTCCAAGAAGGGTAATGTTTAGAATTTGGAGGTAGCAAATAAGAAAGAGTATTTTTGTCTGGAGGTACCTGGGTGGCTCAGTTAGTACAGCATCTGACTTTGGCTCAGGTCATGATCTCAGGGTTCCGGGATCCAGCCCTACACCTGGCTCCCTAGTCAGCAGGGAGTCTGCTTGTCCCTCTCCCTTTGTCTCTCCCCCTGCTCGTGCTCTCTCTCTCTCTCTCTCTCTCTCTCTCTCTCTCATTTCTCAAATAAATAAATAAATAAATAAATAAATAAATAAATAAATATTGTTTAAAAAAATATTTTTGTCTGTACTTAGACAAAATTATGAGGTGGATTTGCTTTGTCTCATGTTATCATGGTCTCAGAATAACCTTGTCTGAGATTTTTATTTTGTGAGATTGTTTACATCCTCTAGGACAGTAGCATGACCTAGCTGTGAGTGCCAGGCCAGCTTTCAAATGTCAGGGGATGCTCTCTTTTGTTTGTTTATTCCTTTCTCAGTCAAAAACTGGAAACAATCCAAGTGTCCATCAATTGATGAATAAGCAAATTGTGGGTTATCTATCTAATTAAGGACTCTTCAAACAATTTAAAAAATGAACCTCTATTACATGCAACAACATGGGTAAATCTCAGAAGTAAAAGAAACCAGACACAAAAGTCTATTTTCTATATGATTCCATTTATATGAAATTCTAGAAAAGGCAAAACAATAGCAGCAAAGAGCTAATCACTTGGCAAATGCTGGGGACAGATGCAGGTATTGACATCCAAAGGGCAGGAAGGAACTTTGGGGGTATGGTCTATGTGATGATTGCAATGGTGATTTTGACTATAAACACATATAATATTTCATCAAATTGTACTTTCAAAACCGGTGATTTTTATTAAAAGTAAAATTTACCTCCATAATCCTGATTTTTAGAAAAAAATCCTTACATTCCTTTTGGGGTAAAATGGTTCAGTTTCTTAGACACACACTAGCCTATCTCCTCTGTCCTGAATAAAGTGAAAATATTTCCATTCCCTCTGATTCGTTAACTTCCCCCAAGAGTAGACAAAAGATTTCTAAAATGGGGTGGGGGGGGATGATTTCTTAGTGGATCACACCAATTAGCCACTGATCAAGGGACAACTGGCTACTTTCCCTTCCCTAGAATTAACTCTGTTGCTGGCCCCAACATCCTGATTTCCAGTCACAGTGAGATCTGGAGATGTGAAGGTCAGCAAAGCAAATGAAGGCAAATCATTTCCAGTCTTTCAACCTCAGTTCTTACTCTATACAAAGGAAGAGGGGTGGAAATAAGGATTTCGCAGAGCACTTAGAGCTTAGAAATATTTACTAGATGAGTTGTACTTGCAAGGCTCAATTTAGATTAAAATTCCCCTCTGAAGGTCTGTATGCATTTTGTGTGTGTGTACGTGTTGGTGGTAATGCAGGCTGGATGAACAGGTACAGGGGAGGAATAGATGCTAGGGGGTTGGTGGATTGTTTCATCTAGCTAAAATAAGAGCACTCTGAATGATTTATGAGTAGTCTTGAGAGTGTTTAATGCTTATTAATTTAATAAAAATGGTTATTGCTTATAATAATGGAAACTACCTCATAAAAATAAGATGAAAATATCCTTAAAGTAATAATTTGTTGTCAGCTCCGATTCTTCTCACATTAATTCTTCCAAACTCTCTTGAGTTTCCAACACCAGTGCTACCCTTTGGCCCCAAAAGAGAGACCTAGCCTATGGGCCCCACACTTTAGAGGGTTCCTCTTTGTCGTACTCTCCTAACTGCTCTCCACCCCATGGAGTCAAGAGGTGATGTCTACCCAGAGTGTCCATGTCTTCCAAGCCCATCTATCTTGACCACACTCAGAGTGCTCAGACCCCTTCAGGAATTCCCCTACCCAATCAGCCTGGAGTTCACCTCTAGGATCTAAGTAAGCCTCTTCCCCGGGTCTTCTGTTTACCCATGCCTCACATTGAGGACAGAAGAGAGGTTTGCTGGTAAAGATAGGACAGACCTTGGGTGTGCAGACTATGATGTTCATATGAAGCCTTATGAGGGCCTTTTGCAGTGCAAATCAGAGCCAGCAGTGGAAAGTAAAAAGGAAGGCCACAACTCAGGGGCCAGGCCTTCCCATGCCCTTATTCTTCATTGTTCAAGAACAGAATTCTGAAGGGTTGAAGAATTCTAGATTTTTTTTTTTTTTAGCTTTCATTTATTTATGATAGTCACAGAGAGAGAGAGAGAGAGGCAGAGACACAGGCAGAGGGAGAAGCAGGCTCCATGCACCGGGAGCCTGATGTGGGATTCGATCCCGGGTCTCCAGGATCGCGCCCTGGGCCAAAGGCAGGCGCCAAACCGCTGCGCCACCCAGGGATCCCGGGTTGAAGAATTCTAAATGTCAACTGGTGCTCAGGTTATTACTTAGATATGATTGTCAATGTAGACACTTGGAACGTAGTTAACAGTTTGTTAACTTGAGTTAGAATGTTTAAATGCTTGGGCATGTGAGCCTCCATTTGGTACTTTTGTCCTAGGGTCCTGAAAACATTAAGATCCTGAGCCCACAGGGAGGTTGAGGAGTTCACTATAAGGCAATACTGCAGACTGTGCTAACATAGAAATGTCTGAAGATACACCATCTGGATTCGGTGATGCCCGCCCTATTCTTGGCTGGGAGAATTTAGACCATCATCCTCAATGCTCTGAATCCCTCCCATCAATCATTCCACCTAATTTAAAACAAAACTAATATATGGAAGGATTCTCATTATAAACTTTGATTGGTGGTATATTTAATGTATATTGACCTTAATTTGCTACCACACAGATTAGTTTAGGAGAAAGCCAAGTCTAGCATGAAGGGATTAGGGAAGGGGAATATTTTAAAATGAGTTAAAAAAAAAACTATTAAAAGTAATTTTGAGCTATACCAGTGAAATTGCTAGCTAAGGAAGGGGGTGAATCAAACAGAAAATAAGCAGATAATGAAGTACTTGGAGGGCGTATGGGACACATTACCCAGAAACAGAAAAAAATATATGGGAAAAATAATGACGAGGCCTATTTAGCCATGTAAGGCCAGTCTGATTAGTTCTCAGGCTTTCCACTGGTGGTCCATGTTGGGGAGAGGGGGTAAGTGAGGATGGGCATGGGGGTGTGTGAGTGTCCCTACACACAGGAGGAGGGTGGCTTCTTCTACTAATATTTGTCATGGAACAAATGAATGTTGTTACTCCGTGAAGGGAGAAAGTTCCTGTAAACAGCTCTCTGTTTTTTGCAGAAAGTAATCCATCAGTTATCCACCCCCATGGTAGTCGTATCTTCATTTAGCTTCTTCGCTGGGGGGAAAAAAAATCTCAGAAGACACTCAACCTCCCCAGAATTTCTGGTGTCATCAAGTTGCCTTCAAAGTCCTGCAAGATTGCATATAGAAAAGTCTTTCTAGATCTAGGAAATTTTACCATTAACTGTGGGATTGACAGGTATCCTGAATACCTAGGAATCTTGACATTTTGTTGTCAAAATAGATGTACTAGAAAGGCATGTGGATTTAAGAAACGTGTCCACATTGTGTCTGCTTACCTCGCAGCAGGTAAGCAGCGAGGTCTAGGTCTAGGGTCTAGGGTTGGGTTTCCAAAATTCTTAAAGCACAAGACAAAAACCTACTCAGATTCCATAAACCAGTGCCAGCAGCCCGCAGGCTGGAAGCAGGTCCCTGGCTGGGGAAGATCTGAGAAAGCAGACTTAAAGCCTTAAGAGCTGAGAAATCCCACGTTCCACCGAACTCATGGAGCGTTTAAAAAATCATGACGTATCTCATTAAAAACAAGTTTAATTTGATGGATGTAAGATTCTGTGAAACGACATTTATTCGCTCAACTGTGGATGTAATATAGCAGGAAAGCACTAGGCTGGAATCGGGAGACTCGGTCCCATCCAGCTGAGCAAGCCACTTCACTTCCTACTTGGGGCTAATGCTAAGTGACACTGAAATGTGTAGCAGCGGCTGAAAAATGAGAGAAACAAGAAGAGCTGTTGATGATATTACACACAATATGCGCTAGAGTAGAAATATCTAAAATTATCATAAAGGACCTCTGATTTCCAAGGTAGTGTAAATTTAAAAGAAGAACAATGGAAGCACAGAACATAGGGAAATAGAACCTTCCACATGAGTATCATCCAGGGAAGAAAGTGCTCGGAAGGATTAAATGAAGGTTTGATCCCTGGTAGTTATACTGCTGTCATGAACACGTAGGGAGGCACTGGACAATATTAAACATTTAAACTGTGGTTAGAGGTTTCCTCTTTCTGAGGTGAACTTCCCCAAGGATGTGTCTGATTCCAGTTGGCGTCCCACATAGCTTGTCCAGCAGGAGAGACGATGCTTGCCAGAGAATACAAGGGTGGTGTTAACTTAGGTGTTCTAGTCTTCATTGTGTCCTAAGGAAAATTATTTTATGGAACCCCTGGGTGGCTCAGTGCTTGAGCATCTGCCTTTGGCTTAGGTGGTGATCCCGGGGTCCTGGGATCGAGTCCTACATTGGGCCCCCCTTGCGGAGCCTGCTTCTCCCTCTGCCTGTGTCTCTGCCTCTCTCTCTCTTTTTCTTTCATGATAACTAAATAAATTTTAAAAATCTTTTTTTAAATTTCTTTATGCCCTAGTCTCTTGTGAATTTATTCTGACTTTACCACATACTCTTGGGGTATCCTTGAGCCAACTACCTTCCTTTAAACCTCACTTTCTTCTTGTATAAAATGGCAAGCACACCCTCTCTGGGGTTGTTGTGAGGGTTTTGGGATCAAAGCAGGTGAAAGCACTTAACACAGTGCTGGGCACATGGTGCTGTCCAATAAATGCCAGCTGGGACCATTGCCAAGTTCCCTTCCCTCACTCTTTCTCTTCTGCCTGTTGTTTTTATCTCTCCACCCACCTGCCCCCATCTACTCACTCACCTACCCAACCAGCCAGCAAATCACTCTGTCACTGAGTGGTCATTTGCCATCCAGCAAAGTGTATTTAGGGACGAGGCACTGGGCTGGATGCTGAAGCTACAAAGAGAAAATAGTACCCAATCATCTCCCCAAGGGCTCATTCCCTCCTCAGCGCTGGACTTTGCCATCTCTTAACACGATGAAGGACACACGATAAGCGCAGTTGTATAGAACATTCTTACGTTACTCTCGATGCTGAGTACCAGTCCCCCTGGTGAACCCCAGGAAACTGACCGATGTGAATCTGAACGTGTAAAGCTGAGGGACAGTCTCTAGACTTCAGTGGATTCACCAGTCTTATTAGACCTCGTGGAAGCCCAGCCTCCCTTGAGGACATCACTCTGCATTTCCTTTTATTCTGATTTCCCTCTTATCACTTTCATATTATGTGATAGAGTGATTTGAGGTGTTTGCACATAATAAAATCTAGATCGTTAGAATATTTGGTGCTGGCACTTTTGGGTCAGAGTGCCCAAAAAATCCTACGTGCGACATTTAGCTGGGTCTCATAATACACTGTATTATTCCCCTTGAGTAAATTTGCCCTTACTACTATTTTCATCCCTCCTCCTCCAGGTAGCTAGCAACCATACAACAGCATCTATTCACTTAAAGATATTGTGGTGACCAAGTTAGCACAGTCGCCTTCCTGCAAAAATATTAACATACTCAGAAGTCCTTGAAGAAAATTGCTCCAGCGGTCACAACCTTTACTCCTGTTCCTGGGATCTCTGAAAGACGGGGTGGGAAGGGTGTTTTTGCAACTCTAAATGGATTTGAAAAACCCAGAGAAGGAAATTATCTGTTTCTATGGAGAGCCAGGGTGACATGACAGATAATTAGCAGGACGACCTGCTTCTCTGAAATGGGAAGCTTAGCCATAGCGAGGACGTAAAGCCCCCAGCCCTCCTTATATCCCCTAGTGAATTCCTTCTCTGCAAACAGCCAGCTCTGTCAGCTGACAGTGACTTTCACCTTGAATCCTTCAAAGTCACCTTTCTTTGAAAATCCCTTCGCTGCGAAGCTGAATAGCAATAGCTTTGCCATCTTGGCTACAGTTCGCAGGGTATGTTGAGGTGGAAGTGAGCTGAACCCCAGAAGGACTGACCTGTCCTACAGAATCATGCTTTGAATATGGATGTGCCTCACGTACTGTCTTGATGTGCATTTTCTCGTTTTCCCCCTTAAAACGCAGAGTCCAAGAGGGTAGAGAATTCCCCAGTTGCCTATTTGAGGAGAGAGACAGTTTAGGTTGAAGTGGGAAAAAATGCTTCTCCCCCTGGTATGTTAGGCTAAATTATTTTTGTGTCAATGTGCCGTGATGCTTTGTGGGAGAGGAAAATGGGAAAAAGGTGATGTGCAAGGGAATCGTTTAGAAAAGAGGCAAGTTACTCAATGTATTTCCCAAAACTTGAGCTGATCGCTACCGAATTTTAAGGGTGTTATAATTTATGATCCATACATGCTCTCTCAAACAGCTTGTTTTTAAAACCTGCCTCTCAGTAAATTAGCATATACAGAAGCCCTCCCCCCCCCCCCCCGCCCCGTCCACTCCCTTTAACTTTCTTTTCCAGGAAATAGTCATTTCATTTAACTTTCCCATAGTTTTTATTTGCATCGTATCCAGTTAGTTATCAGGCTCTTCCCCCAAAATGAGGAAGCAGAAAGCTTCAAGGCCCAGGGACCTCATGAGGGGAGGGGAAAGAGAGCATCAAGGACAGAGAAGCCGAGGAGAACCAGCATCTGGAACCCCCGCAACCGGAGTAGCCTCCCTCCTCCCTGGTGTGGCTTCCTAAAATTGCATTCAAGCTGATTCCCTTGACCAGTTCACAATCCCGTTTTCTTTCTTGCTCAATCTTCTTCCCAAAGTGACAAACCGGAGATTGTCAGTGTGTCATCTCCTTTCTCAGTATGCCTCGGAACATCTCACTCCACCAAGAGAGCATGGGGTCAATGGAGTTGGGATGACTAGAAGTGACAGGAAGCAAATCAGGCAAAGAATCCGCACGATCTAGACATTTCGTTCTACGAGCGAGCCGTGAGCACAGAGGGCTTAGTCTCTGTCGGGCAGAGAGCTGAGTGCTACAAGCAGGGCCAGCATCGCTTCCTTCTGTGCTTCTCTAGCCTTCTTTTCTTTCTTCCCACTCTCTTGTCTCAGGACCCATGTGTGTCAAACATGCACTAAAACACGTCATGTACTATCTCATGTAACTATCCTCAAACCTTACAAATACTAGTATTTTTTTGCCATCATCATCACCATGGGGAGATTTATCAGCTTGCACAGTTAGGTGGGAAGCCAAGGGGTCCGATCCAAAGCTCACACACTAATATCCTTCACACCCATTTACCTGAACTCTGCTCAGCGTGATGAGTCATGCACAAACCAGAGCGTTTTAATTATTCTAGGAGAATAGGCTGGTTTAAAAAAAAAAAAAAAGTTTCAGGTTTGGTTCTGATAAACTGGAGGGAAGGTAGCTGAATTGCAGCATGAAAAATAGGTTAGCTATCAAAAAGGACTTTTTGAAGGCAGGTCTTATCTTAAATTGCCATTCCATTATCTTTGGGGCTCAAAATAAGTTATGAGGAACAGAACATGTATACCTCTGTTTTCAGAGTTGTTTGGACAGTATTCCTAAAGCAGAAAATAGATTACTCGTGTATAAGCTTTCCAAACACATTAAATTATTGGTGAATGAATTCCTGGTATTAGCAGTTTCCGGCTCTCTCCTTCCACAGCATATGCAGGGAAATACTCCCTTGGCCCATTAGTTCACCACTCTTTCTCATTTATCTCTGTGCTTTTTGTTGACTGAGAATTCTTAAAAGACAGAATGGCCTCCCCTAAGTGCCAGCTTGCAGATCAATCGGTGGTGACTGCCTCCCTTGCTGAACGAGAGGGACTGGCAAGTCAAGAAATGCCAGGATCCATTCTCCACGTGTCTGCCAGCGACTGAGGAGGAGTGCAGCTGTGCGGAGCACAAATTGCTGCCTTCAGAATGCGCAGAGGGCAGAGGTGGTGGGGTGGACACTGGGCTGAGGCAGGGCCTGAGGTGGGGGCGCTGGTGGAAAGTGGAGGGAATGGCTTCCCGAATCAGACCTACTGGGGTTGCAGTTCTTCTAAGTCACAAATTAGCTGTGCGATCTCGGATAAATTATTTAAGCTTTGCGACTCAGTATCCACATCTTAAAGGAGAGTCCACTTATATCTACAAAGGAAAATATGCAGTTGAAAGTGCCTATTTTTATTGTTGCTTTTTAAAAGAAACTGCCTTACCTGATTTTTAACCATAATCTGAACTCACTTGATTTTTCTCTACCTACTGCTCTCTAAACTACTCTCTCTCTCATAGTCATATTGGATATGCAAAGTCTTTCCTATCTTTTTTTTTTTTTTTTTTTTTTTTTTTATTTATGATAGCCACAGAGAGAGAGAGAGAGAGAGAGAGGCAGAGACACAGGCAGAGGGAGAAGCAGGCTCCATGCACCGGGAGCCCGACGTGGGATTCGATCCCGGGTCTCCAGGATCGCGCCCTGGGCCAAAGGCAGGCGCCAAACCGCTGCGCCACCCAGGGATCCCCCTATCTTTTTGTTCAATCTAGAATGTTCCTCTCATTCCACAAAACCCCCTCCTGAAGACTTTTATTGATCCTACCATCATTTAATTCCTATATCGTCCAAGAAAATTTCTCCCAAATATTCAAATCTATCTATCCTTTAAACTGCAAAAGCACACAAGATGCTTTGTGATCTACCCACCTCCCCAGTCTCATCTCTTGCTCTATATCTTCCAATTTAGGCTTCAGAAATGCCAGCTTATTTATAGTTTCAGAAGTCACCATATTATTTTATGCGTCTGTTTTCTGGAAATGACACCTTTGTCTAAAATGCTTGTCCCATTAGTAGACTCCTACTCATCCTTCAAAATCCTATGGGGATATCACTTCCTCCATGTATTCTCTGATGCCCTCTCTGTCCAGCCCACCATAATTCATCATCCGTATTTCTACATTAATTTGACAACTTGTGCATTTGTTACTATTGCTTTTGTCATATGATACTATAAATCACTGACTTACATGTGTTCAGACATGAACTCCTTAAGAGTAGGAACTATGTGGTGTGTATTTTACATTTCGAGGCTCTAGCACAGTACCTGGCATACAGTAAGAAAGTGCTCAAAAATACTTGAAGGGTTGAGTTAAATATCACATATAGTCTGATACATTATTTTGCATTTGATTATATGTTCTCCTGTTCTGTTTTTATGTCTGTCAGTCCAGCCTTCTGGACAGACTCTAAGTACTTTGGAAGCAGAAGGGACTTGGTTCACTCTGTGTCTCCTACAGGGCTGAGAATTTACTAGATAATCATTCATTGGGTGGAAAAATACAGTAGAGGGGAGAGTGGGGTAGATTTGCGACAAGAAGTGAGTGACTCCCTAAGGCTCACAGGCAGGAGGCTGGCAATGATTCACCCTTCCAAACACACAAGAAAAGCACGTAGGGCTCATCACACACTTATCCTCCAAAGAGAGCAAGGAAGTCTTATTTGTAAGGTGGAGCTCCATGGGTGGAACGTGAATTAGAGAGAAAGTCCAAGTTCTGAAGTTGAGTTCAATTGTTATAAACTCTCCAAAATTCCCTCCTAAAGGCCCCTGGATAGCACTCACTGGAAAGGTATTTGGCTTTCAGTTATCACACATATTTTGCAAGTGCTAATAGTTCTGTGGTAGAAGAAGAAGGCAGAAGGAGAAAAAAGAAAAACAAAGAAAAAGGAGAAAGACAGAGAGACAGGAGCTGGTTTGAAGGGATTTTATCTAATTTCATTTTAATTAGATCCTTTTTCTAACTGAGTTTCTAATTTTTCAATTAGCAATTAGCAGCTGCAACTCATTCTGAGCATCACGAGGTGCCAAAGACACTAATTACACCACAGGAGTAGGAGGCTGGAAATGAGAAATAAAATTATCCATGAATGTTATTAGAAGAAAGGAATGATTACTCTCCGTAATAATATACTGATGTGAGCCTAATTAGATTGAAGGATTCAGAGGGAAAAAATGAGATTTAAAAATGGATTACATTTAGATGCCTCGAGGTCATAACTTTGCTATAAATATTGCTTTAGAACATCTCACTTGAAAACAGGTTTGCAAGCCTGATAATGCTCATGTCAGGTTGTTCAGCAATGACCCACATCTCTAGGATACAATAACCCAAAACATCAATGACTTCTGAAATGCCAGTACTCTTCCTGTAAAATGTGTGTCTGAGATTTCAAAAACAAACACTCGCACACATGCACACACATAAACAAAGCCATAAAAACCATCCCCAGGCACAGGGAGATACCAAAGCAAAGATGCCATTTTCGGCATTCCGATTTGGGGGTGGGGTTTTCAGCCATGGAATGGGAAGTTGTCCGGCTGTAGTTTCCAATCTGTTGATCTAATTCATTTCCTTTCTCCTATAACAGTGTCGATCCTGTGTTCCAGGGAAAGGAGCGCTACAGGCTGATGGTTCCTCCATACCTACAAGCTGCCAGCGTGGAGAACATTCCAGTAAAGTAGAATCCAGCTTTCCATGAACAAAGCTGCCACACAGGCCATTTGCATGCTCAGAGAAGAGATAATTTTCTGGATAAGGATACAGGGAATCCAAAAATGCTATTGATCCTTAAGAGTGATTCCTAGCTAGCTGCAGAGGAATCTCCCAGACTCCCTGAGGCCAGACTGGCCAACCATGACTTCCGTGGCTGCTGACAGGGCCACGATGCCTTCCCCTCTTCAAGTGCCACACCAGGGATGACCCATCTGAGCGAACATTCTCACTCCCGCTGTGGCCCTAGGTTGCCTCCTCCCAGGAGATAAAATGCCTCCCTTCTGCATCACTGTCCTTGAGAGTAACAAGCTGTGAGGTTGACAGATCCACGTCACCTTCCAGTAAACTTCTTGAAACTCTTGGGTCTGTCCCCTTGACTCTTCTTGTTTTCTTCCTAGAGTTTCTCAACCCTGATGGCTTTTCCTCTTTCCTGATGATTTTAAAATACCTTAACTCCTCCTGAACTCCAGCCTGGCAAGTTTTTACTCATATCTAACCAACACCTTAAAATCAGCACTGGCAGGATGAATCGCATTTACTATGCTCTCCATCCCCACCCCAAGGTGCTCCTCAACCCGGATTCTAGATTTCTGTCTGTGGCATGGCCATCCTCCCAGAAACTCACACTCTGATACTTGAAGGAGGCCTGATTTCTCCTTTCCCTTTTCCCCAGCCTCTTCCCTGGCCTTTCAATCAGCCCTGTGTATCCCACCTCACTAATTCTCCTGCAATGCCTCTTTGCTCAGATCCCATGTCCCTGCATCGGCATCCCTTATTTCTTACCACAGTGGCCTAACCACTTCCCCCTAACAAATCCTTTTACCCTACACTCTCTATTTCATCTTTCTGCAAACCTGGCTAGATTATGGAATTACCCACTAGAACTTGTCAGCAGTTGCTCCTGCTTTGGGGAAAAAAACAAAAACCCTCAGACTCCTAAGCCTTCATGTTCTGGCTCCAGCCCATGTTTTGGTTATAATATTTTCCTCTTCTATTTCAATATTCTATGCTACAGGACACTAATTATGGGTTCGAAGCCTTGCTTGTTCTGTATCCTTTAATTGATATCCCCCATATCTGTTTCCAGAAAGTCAAATCCTACTTATTCTGCAAGATCCAGCTCAAATAGCGATAATATTCCTAATCCTCCTTTGCATGTATATAGGGCTTTTAATTTTCAAAGCAAGTCCACATCCATATAGTTTATTTAAGCCCCACAACAGCTCCCAGGGAGGCAGGATGGATAGGCATTGTTAATCCTCTTCTACAGTGGAGGAAACTGAGACACAGGGCCGGAGAAGTGAATTGTGTGGTAATCAATGGTAGACCAGATGCAGACCCGCTGATTTTCAGCTGATGCTTTTTCCTTTGAGCACTGGCAATGCTCAGAGTGTGCTTGCATTTGCTTTCCAATCACTTGGATGGAGTCTTGCAGTAAAACAACTGCCCTCCTGATGGAACCTGGAAAAATTGATGAGCTCCCATTCCTTGACCCGCCTATCTGTCTTTATATATCTCACCACATTTGCCACTAATTATATTTCTCTTTATAATCTGAGCTCTCCAGTTAAGTAATGTAATTGATCACTCCTGAAAAATATCACTAATTCCAAAATGGCCCAGACGTATTTTGTCATGCTGTTTCTTTTTTCATTTCTCCCACCCCTGGTGTTAGAATTATTAAAATGTCACATGCGTCAGAGAAAAAAAAAGAAAAAAACACCAATACTAAGAGCCTAGAAATGCAGCATGTGTACGTGTCAGAGAAAAGAAAGAGTTGGAGGGCAAATTCGGTATTTTATTTTCTGTTTAAAACAGAAAGGGCAGAATTTAATTTAAAATACAAAGTAACGAAGGGATAGAGATCCTCGTTAGCCTGAAGCTTCCAAGGGATAGGGCATTTGCACCAAAGAGAAAGTGGAGTGCAGGCCATACTCTGTAAACTCATTGGTTCCGTCATTGCTAACAGGTTTTGACAACTCTGTCAATGAGCAGAAAGGCAAGGTGGAGGTCGGATCATGATGGACTGGGAAGGGAAGAGGGTTCATATTGGAATGTTCCCTGTCCTAATATATAACTTAAGCTACTCTTCTCTTTTGTTTCATTCAGGAAGGTAAAGCCAAGAAGAATGACCCCCTCAAGCTGGCATAGAGCGGATAACGTGGGCACGGCTGGCAGGGCCTCCATGGGGTTGGCCAGAATGGAGAGCAATACTGGAGGTTTCCGTGTACTTGTATTTCTGTGTTGTCCCCCACTCTTTGGGGCAGAAAGTTGGTTAAGTGGAGAAGGGAGAGGCAACAGTAACAATCCTCAGAACCTCTCTGGTCCAGGATTTCTTCTTCTTGCCTTAGAGCCTTAGTTTCAGCATCAAAACAAAAACCCTCTTCTGGATCTTCACGTCCTGCTCTTACTGAGATGACATTTCCTGATCTGTAGGGGTTATTTGGTCTAAGTGAGGACTAGGGAATCATATCCAAAGCAACAATATAGACAGAATATAGACAGAAGCTTTATAAGCATCATCTGTCGAGTACCTACTATGTCTCAGACACTATGCTAGAGACCTACCTGATTTTATTTAATCCTGAGAGCACACGGTGGGATAGATATTGTTAATCCCATTATGCTTGAGGAAACTGAGGCATAAACTGTTGACTTTGGGTCAACAGACCCAAAGTTTCAATGGAAACTCATGCCTCACCATTGGACTACTCTGCCCCCCACTGGCCCGCAAGAAGTCATCTTGTCCATTCTCTGCAGTAATGGAAAGAGTGTGGCTCTAGAGTCATCCAGATCGTGGTTCAAATCCTGACTTTACCACTTACATACTGAACAACACTAATTCCTATTTTAAATAACTACTTTAAAAACTACATTAGATGAAATCGTGTCGAGCACATTACCTGATAAAGATGAAGGAACCCCTTTCACGAGCATTCCTTGACCTTATAATATACGAGGCAGAACCCTGTAAAGGAAAGAACATAAAATCTTGTACTGAAAAAGAAAATTAGGTTTGAATTCCAGTTACGCCACTCAGGAGCTGTGTGACTTTATACACATTACAACCCCCCTGAACTTGAATTTCCTCTGTAAAACTAGGATTCTGTTGTTACATATCCGTCAACGGTGTCATACGAATCGCATCAAATGTGACACTAGATATGGGAATACTTTTTTGAAATATAAAGCAGTATGCAGATATTTTAAATGTTGTATAAATGTCATTTAAACATAGATAAAAGCGTATATGTGTCCGTATAAATTTGTGCACATCTATGTATCTATCTGTGTATAGTATACACATGCATGTCTATGTTCGTATGTTGTGTGTATATACAGACATGAATTATGTGCGTGTGTGTGTTGCATAATAACCTTCAAAGAACCTAACCTTCTCTCTCCTCCGCACACCAGGACCCAGTCCTGTCCATCTTTACCCAGGAAGGAAAATGCCTTGGAAAACCTCAAGTCAGCTCAACAGACGATCATCAGTTAATGCAAAGAAATGACTAAATGGCACATCATGTTGCTCTTGTTTCTGAGTGGGGGTGGAGGAGGATGAAGTCTTTAATCTTCTGCGTTGTGCAGTAATAGGCAGAGGAGAGAAGCTCTCTGATGTTCCAGGATGAGAAGTTCGGTCAGAACACAAGCAGGGATGATTTTCTGACCCAGAATGGGAAGAAGCGAGTGGCCTGCACAACAGGATAGGGACAGCCGGACTGAGGCCAGCCTCCTGCTGTGGATTTCCATTTCTGTTTGGTGTTCTGAAATTTGGAGAGCCTGAAACCCTCCAGAAAGACCAATTCAGCTTCCTGCCGAGAGACAGTGTCTCTCGGGATGATGAGAAGCAGCCTCTGCTCTGAAACCCACTGAATCTCTAAACCTGCTCTTTCTCCCTCTCCCTCCTCCTCCTTCCTGTTCCTCCCCTCTCCCCTCCCTCCTTCCCACTTTTCCTCCCCTTCCTCCTCCCCCTCCCTCTTTTCCCACTCCCCCTCCTCCTTCCCCTCCTCCTTCTCCCTCCTGCCTTCCCTCCCTTCAGCCCTTTCCTCCTCCTGCGGCTGCCAGTTGCCTTGGGGGGGAGGGGGTCTTGGCTCTCCTCACTAAATCACCCAGAGTGGACAGGAAAAGCTAAAAGATGGGGGAGGCGGGAGGAGGCCCGAGGCCTTTCCTGGTCTCATCAGTCTTCCTGGGTCCTGGGCTGAGGCAGACGGCTCAGCTTGCTGGACTTGTGACAATGATCCGGGCCTGGAGCTCGGGCGGCAGCTGTCCACCAGCAGGCCAGACTTCTGAACATCCCGTCAGAGCCTTCCTTGTCTCACAGCCCCCACCCCGAGGCTCACACCCCTTTGTCTCCAGCTGGCTCGTGGCCCCCTAGTGTTCTCATTTGTGGTTTTGTTCTCCCCCCACCCCCAGCCCCTGCATGGGGGGCTGGAGGGAGCTGCGCAGAGCTGGGCTCTTGTCCAACTGGTCCAGCACCATCCTTCTCCTCCCTGGGCAGTCTGCTGCTTTTCGAGAGGATTCTCGCCGGGCCGGCCTTCCCTCTCTCCATCTGGTGCTGTGCGGCCCGCAGTGTGGGGCCCGGCAGGCCTGGAGCTGGCCAGGCGGGGAGGCAGCGAAGCCTTTGCCGCAGTGAACTGGGAATCCAGACGGCTAGGTTTCTCTGCCAGCCTGTGTCAGAGAGAGAAAACACCTAGAGAGGTTTAAAACCCTTCCAAAGCAAAAGCAAACGCACAGCATGAGAGCGCTTTGTCCAGCCAGCACTTTTGCTAGCAATAAATCTGTTTTAAAAATGTATAAGGAAATAGAGAAAAACATTGGACGAAATCACTTTGGTGGAAACCTGTTTCTCCCGCACTCAGCCGTCTCCGGGCACCTGCTCTTCCCCCTCCCGGGGACAACCGCCAGCCTTGGAGACCAGAGTGCAAACTAACGTCACCCCAGTGCCAGCCCTGGGCTGCACGGGTCCCCTGGGTTTGCAGTTTTGCGCAGCCCCTTGCAGGTGTGGGTCCACCTGAAACATCGCAGACGAAGCTGCCCCCAGGGGTAGCTGCAGCAGACCAGCCACAGGTGCCTCGTCGTCCCCGATTCCGAGGAGACCCGTGGGTCCCCGAAGGTGACCTCAGTTGCGCGGCCAGGAAATGCCTGCCTGCCAATCAGGAGCAGAGCCTCTTATCTGTTTTCTGTGGCTGGACATGCAGAAGTCAAATGCGTCTGCTTTGGACGTGCCCCTGCGGTGCCTCGCAGGGCCTGTCACTGGCTGTGCGATTGTGGAGTGTGGGGTGCTTCCCAAACTCGGAGGGTGTGACATAGGTTCTGGCCACACACCTGTAAATGCAGCGCCCCGGGACTACTCTCCCAGGATGAGACTCCTATGCATCTGCTCTGCCCATTTCCCTTTGGGGTCACTTGGGTCACACATTGGACCCGCTTGGTACTTGCACCCCTTCCAGAAAACCAGGAGAGCTTCCAAAGCAGGGTGGGAAGCCAAGCCTCTCCACCCACCACTCCTCATCCCTCAGGTAACAGAGGCCACCACCTTCTCTGGAAGGTTTCTGGCTGATTGCTTTGGGAATGTGAGTGTCGGTGACCATGTTCTGCCCTGGCCTGATCCCAAGGCCACAAGGACGTGGCAACCTGGAGGGGACTGTGCGACCCCAAAGAGAATAATTATGTGGTCGCCAATAAATAAACAATCACCGGAACAATTAGTGCTCACCCCTTTGGAATGTGCAGCTCACCTTAGGACAGCCTTGCTCTCTGACCTTGTCGATACATTGATATGTTTTAAATCAGTAGTATTACTGGGAGTGACACGCAAGATAGCTCGACGAGCAATAAGCGTGACTGGAATACACTATCCCTCGACAGACACCCAGGAAATGATTTGCATGCATTCTGATGCAAAACGATGCTGGAATCCCCAACCTCCCCAAGGTCCCCGGCAGCAATAGGGAACACTGACCCAGGAGTGGGCTAAGTAATGTCTCTATGGTGATGCTGAGGGAAGAAGAGGAGGGGTTCAAAGAAGAAAAAGGCAAACCATTATCTGGGAGCTTGAGATGATGGGGGAGGGGAGGACACCCGAATAGGAAAACAAAGAAGGAGCAAGAGACAGAAAGGGTGTCTGACAGGGTGCCACCGAGGGCCACTCATTCCACCCGGTGGTCCCTCTGGGTGGCACAATTTTGTCCACTTAATTAATTCAGTACAAAATAGATCACAGGGAAGGCCCTTCTAGAAATCCCCAGGGATGAGAGTCGAAGATGAATAAAATGCATGATTTCTGGTCTCAAGTTGCACACCGTTCAATTGGGGCTAAATCATAGATGCAGTTGCCCACCTATAGATATAGACACAGAAGCGAGTTGGACTTTGCTGAGTTTAATTCGGAGGTGTTCAAAGGAAGAGAGATTCCAGGCCAGGGGTGGGAAATTTCATGGAGGAGCTGGAATCCAAACACCATTTGAGCTACAGGAATGTCCCCTTTCCTGGCCCTCAGGAATTTTTCATTTCCAGGGATTAGGATTAAAAATCCTAATCGCAGATACATCCACAAGTCCTGCATCTCTTTCGTTCGCATAAAGCCTCCAATATTTCTTCCCGGCCGCCTCCTCCACCACTCAAAGCATCTAAAGCATCTCCGTTCCCCGGAAGAGCCCTGGTTTATGTCCAGGGCTGCAACAGGATCCTCCTGGAGGCTGCTAGAATGCAGATGAGCAGGCCTCCACCTGAACTAACCGCATCAGGACCACCGTGGGAAAGCCTGAATTTCTGTATTTATAACTGGATCCCAGAATGAATCTGACAGAGAGTCGCATCTCCACATCAAGGGCCAGTGCTTATGCTGCAAGCTTCTTCCACCTGTTAGGCTGAGAACACTAAAATTTCCTGATTATAATGTAGAAATACGAAGACATCTCCCTTCTGAAAGCCAACACATAATGATGACAGGCAGTGTTTCACTTAATATTGGTCATTTTTTTCAAAGCTTCAGACCTTCTTGGAGAACAAGTTTGGACCAGGAGTTAGAACTCAGAATTTCTTTGTCCAGTTGGCTGCAAAGCCACCTATGACCTGGGTTGGACCTCAGTGCCCCAGGTCACCCAATTAGTCCATACTGGCCAGGGCTGACAAGTCTCAGGTGAAAGGTTCTTAAGAGTAAGCGTGAAAACCTTCCTTCCCTCTGCAAGGAATTCTCCATCCCGAGGATATTATTTCTACCCAAGCAACACAAATTAACTAGCTGCCACTAATGACCTCCAGACCAGCACAAACTCATTTCCCCTTGAAATTAACCTTCTATTCTGAATCTAAACAATGTCTAATTAGCCCCAAGCAGTGGTGAGCTTACTGGAAGAGAAGATGGTAGGAAATTAAAACAAGGGGATAGCTCTACTGGTGGGGGGAAAAAAAGAAGATGAAGAAATAGCAAAAAACCATCCTCCAATTATCCTCCTTCTAACCTCCACCCCTGGTTCTTTATCCTGCATCTTCATCTGTCTTCCTTTCTATAAACCTTGTAAAGGAGTCTGCTTTTCAGACAAATATTTTTGCCATCTCATTTGACACTGAGAAGGCAGGAAAAATATTGCCCATCACGATAAATATCAGTATAATATTCCAATTTTCCAGCATTTGACAGCAATCAAGGGAAGAGTAATGTGTTCCCCCTGTGACTAAATCATTTAGAGACCAAGGTAGTCTGTCTCATTCTCATTAGGAAAAAAAATATTCCAATAATCTCATTATCCCAGTGTGAATAACAGTAAAAAAGCACCAAGACTAATGACTTCTTCCTCGCTTGCCTCTGCAGATACCAGCCGGGCTGTGCTTTTAGGGGACATGCCATGGTAATGGGGGTCTTCTTTAGCAGTGATCCAGCAGCATCTGCTGCTCTGAAAGTCTTGCCTCACATGTCCTGCTTTGTCTGCAGCAAGGTTTACACACATCCCTGGACTCCAAAGCCTCCTTTTATGTACGTAAAAAAAGAAAGAAAGAAAAAAAAAAACTAACTCCAATGGAAAAAGAATGTGTCATGGCATGTTAAACTTTATGGAAATTCTTCTGGAGAATAACATAATTTCACGGTGCATTACTCTGAAATGACCTAGTACTTGAACAATTAATTTTTAAGGGGTAGCATTGACTTCCCCTTGCAGTATTTAACCCGTATCTGAAAGTGTCAACAATGCCAAGGGTTGGACAATGAGTTGGGAGAAGAGCCTGAGCCTGAAAATGATTCCCTATCATGTTTGCTTTTTTTTTTTTTTTTTTAAATCAGAGATGATGCTCCCCTTCTTTGGTTCAAAATGAAAGGAGAAAGGAGCAGTTGCTCTAATTAGGGGCACTTCATAAGCAGCGTAGCCTGGCAGAAAACAGCACAGTCTAGGAGACATAACCTCAACGTCTTACCTTCACCACAAATTTAATGTGTAACCTTGAACAAACTTCTTTTCCTCTGTGGAGCTAGATAGGGAACGGCGAGATCTTGCTTGTTAGGCCCCCAAAAGGAATTCTATAGTGGTAAGTAAAGAGATTTATAATGTGCCTTCTGACTTCCTTGGAGTAAAAGCTCAGAATTTCTCCTATTTTTGTTGTTGTTGCTGTTGTCATTATTGTCCTTTCTACACTCTCTTTTTCGTTCAACCTACTTGCTTTTCCCACCTCCCTTCCTACACCCAATCCCCCTCCACATACACATAAATAAGCAGAGAATTGGTATGCAAGAGCATCTTCTTAAGACTCACATGAGACAATTTAAATTCATAGAAAAAAGCCATGGTATCATAGAGCTGGAAAGAACCTTATAAAACCTCCAGATGAGTTCCTTCACTCTGGGAAATAAAAAGACTCAGAGAGGAAAGACTTTTCCTAAGGTCACATAGTTGTTTATTGGTAAAACCACCAGATCTTAGTCCAACACTCTGTCCTCTTGACCAAGCTAGTGACACATTTATTGTTTCCGTTATACCAAGCCCAGAGTTCACAGAGGCAACGCTGGTCTTACACATACAATCGTCAGCATAAAAGGATTTTAGGGTTTGAAAAAAGCTTTCCAAGCACTGAGGTTGACCATCTAGGTGAGTGACCAGATATCTAGGTTTACCTGGGACTGCAACACGGGGTCTAAACCTAGGAGAGTCCCAGGCAAACTGGGATCAGCGGTTCACCCCAATTAACTCCCAAATGATGCTTAATTTTATTCCCCACCCCATAGCCTCCAGGCATGAGTCTTCAGCATGAGGCCATTTAAGACATTGTCATTTAGCCAATTGAATTGCAAGGATTCCACCTATAACTATGCACCTGCATTTGTCCTTTGGGGCTCCCCCTGAACAAGAGGATAGATCTGTAGGCAGCTGTCCACTGCCCTCCTCACACACATCCTCTCTCCAGGAATTTGAGAAGATATTAAGATTAAAAGCTAGATGGACACAGCAAAGCATTCTAAACTTTTTTTCTTCTTTCTCTGCCAGATTTTGTTTGATGAAAACAACCTCGTCTTTCTTCTTGGCTACTCATAGGAACCATTATTAAATGATGTCGAACAAGGTTTTTTGCTCTGTTTTGCTTTTTACTTATCTGAGATTCCGACATCCCTGATCCCATTCCGAGGCAGTATTCCTTTCTGGAGCTCGCCTCAAGGCGATCACATAGCATGAGGAAACAGATTTCTAAGGCAGTAGAACAACAGAACCTGTGGCTTTTTCCAGAATCTTTCTGGGACCCAGATGACTATTCCAACCATATATATCTGGTAGGGCAACAAGCAACACCCCACCCTCGCGAGAACAATTTTCTCTAGCACTCTGATCAGATGGGTGACTGTTGGAACCACCCACTCATTTCCTTGGCAATGTCTTGACTGGCCATTAGCTCTGTTCAAGGGATTGGCCATTACCTTCTTCCCATAGGACAATGGCCACTTGGATGACTTTCCAGAGCATAAAGAGAGATAGCTGAGTCCACCAAAAAAAAATTGCAAGAAAACAAAATTTTCAGTTGATCTTTCTCTACTAACAATCTTGAACTTTTCCCTGCATGCTTCTTCCTATTACAGGAAGATGTCTTTCAGCTGCCCCTCAGCTACTCAAAGTGTCCCCACTCTCTGATTAAGGATTTTCTTTCTCCTAAATGTCATGTGCTCCAAGTAACCCTCCCCGCCAAAAAAAAAAAAGAAATGCTTGATTAAAAAGGGAAAAAAAAAGTTTCTTTCAGTTTGTGATTCTGTAACGTGTTCAAAAGAAAGCAATTTAATTATCTGATTAAAGAAATTCATGCTAAGGTGAGAATCTGAGGTTTAACCTTCACAAAGGCTTGTCTTAATGGAGGAGCTCATTAACCATTAAGCAAGTTCCTTCGTTGAATGTCCGAAACATGTGGGGATCATCCGGCCTTCCTTAGGCCTTGCCATTCTCTAGCTAACTGCTCCCCTTTCTGTCTTGCCCCCATTGAAAGCTTCCCATTTATATATTGAGGTAGGATAGAAGCAGATCATAGAATACAGCCTATTTATTTGTAGAATAATCTTCAGTTTGGATCTGTTCGACATCTCCGCACAATTATATTCAGGTTATGTGTTTTCTGTAGCAACGCCTCAGAGGTGATGCTTTATGCTCCTAAATGAAATATATCAGTAAGCATAAAGGTCTATCTGTCCTATTTTTGATAGTGTTAACTTTAATCTCTTGATTAAAATGGGGTCTGCGAAAAATGACTCCACTCTAAACTATTAAATATTTTGTACTTCTTCATTAATTAATAAGTAACTTATGGGAAAATGCTTTGATGGTACATAAATATCTTATTCTTATTCAAATTTTACCCACTAGTTTTAATATCTACTGATGATTTTTGCTTGAATAATTTCATATAATGAAGCACTGAAATGTTGATTTTTCTAATGCCTATACTTCTACATTTATTAGTTGTCACCCCACCATAAGATAGAGCTTCCCCTTCTCTTCCATTAATTCATTAACTTACATTAATATGGAAAGACAGATTCTTTTTTTACCCAATGGGTCATAATCTGTTCTATCATTATTTATTTTGATGTTCAAGTTGCCAGATTTAGCCAACAGGAGTTCACACAAGCATGCTCTTATATGCTTCTGTTATATCTTGCAACATTCTCTGAGCATTTTTTCTGCTTTCTGATGCATGAAATGTTACATACTTACCTTGAACTTTCCCTGACCCAGCCCATGAACCAATGATTTCTTGAGGAAGTTCTGGTTTCTTTTAGTGGATAATAGTACTTAGAAAGTTGGGGCCCCTGGGTGGCTCAGTCAGTTAAGCACCTGCCTTCAGCTCAGGTCATGATCCCAAGATCCTGAAATAAAGCCCTGTATCGGGCTTCCTGCTCAGTGGGGAGCCTGCTTCTCCCTCTCCCTCTGCCTGCCCCTCCTCCCGCTTGTGCTCTGTGTGTGTGTATGTGTGTGTGTGTATCAAATAAATAAATAAAATCTTTAAAAAAAAAAAAGAAAGAAAGCAAAAGATAAGTGTGTTTATTGTTCCTGGATTATCATTGATTCTAGGTCCTCTTAATGAGCAAAACTGGAAAATATATTTATATATATACCCACAAATATCTGTATTTATTTCTATTTCCATATCTATATGTTTATCAATAGATGATAGATAGATAGATGATAGATAGATAGATAGATAGATAGATAGATAGATGATAGATAGATGTAAAACCATGAGCTCACACTAATACCTCCAACCCTAAGCCAATACTAGAGGGCTTATTATGGCCCTCCTTCTTTTTATATTTGTAACGGCAATAATCAGAAACTTACTCCCATTATTCTCAAAATATTTGCTTATTTGCTCAATCTCCCTGCATTTAATCAATATCAGGTTCTCTCCCTGGCTGCAGCCACACAAACTGCCTCACCAGCCTTGGTCCTGCTAGACCATACCTCCCAAAAGGAAATTCTTGTCCCTGGTCCCACAGGATCTCACAGACAACTTGTCAATTCTTCACGCTCAGCCTACATTGCTAAAATTTTTATGTTGACAGCCAATGGTCCATTAGAGAAGTTAAAGAAAATATAAAGATTTTTTATATTTACACACAGTTTTACCCTTTGTGGTGCTCTGCATTCCTTCCTGAAAAAACAGACTTCTATCTGGTATAAGAATATCCTCTCTAATTTTTCTAGTTCAGGTCTTCTGAAGAGAAATTATTTCTGCTCTTTTCTGCCTGAAAAAAGCACAATCTTACTATATATAGAATTTGAGGTTGACAATTTTTGTTTTATCTTATTTTTTTCTTTCAGTACTTTAAAAACGTATCCATTGTCTTCTCCCTTAATTACCTCTGATAAGAAATCAGTCATTATTCTTATTATTATCCCACATCTTATGTGTCTTTTTTTTTAATCTAGCTGTTTTTAAGACTTAATTTTTATTTTAGTATTTATCAATTTGATTATGATATATTTAAGTGTTATTTTCTTCATGTTTACCCTTCTTGGGGTTTGCTGAGCTTTTAGGAACTGTGAATTGATGTCTTTCATCAATTTTGGAATCTTCCAGGCCATTATCTCTTCAAATATTTCTTCCACCCTGTTCTGTCTCCCTCATTTCCTTCTGAAACTCCAATTACATAAGTTCTTGACCTTTTGGGATTGTTTCACAGGTCTCAGACACTCTGCGTGGCTTTTTCTATTGTCTTTTTCTCTTTGATTTTTAATTTGGATAATTGCATTAACCAATATTCCAGTTTGTGGATACTTTCTCCCACTGTACCTAGATTATTAATGGAGCCATTGAATGAATTCTTTATTTCCAATATAAACTTCTCATTTCTGATATTTCAATGTAGTCTTTTTTATGCTTCTCATTTTTCAGTCAAAATATTGAATATATTTATAATGACTAATTTAAAGCCCATATCTGGACTACCTTTGGGTCTCTATTTGCCTCTTCCTATAAGAGCTCACATTTTCTTGCCTCTTCTCATGTTTTATAATTTTTATTGCATATAGCACATCATGTATAAGAGAGCAATAGATACTAAAGTAAATAATATTAATCCCCAGAAAATGCCATACTTTTTTCCTGTGCCAAAGTACTAGCGGGTACATAGAATGATGCACTTAGCTAGATCTGGGCTTTTTTACAACTTGAGTTATATTCACCTCACCAATTGTTTGAATATTGTTAAGGTAGGATCTGGTCTTTTGGAATCTTTGTCCTAGTGATGATTTGGAGATCTCTCCAGGCACTATCTTTTCAAATTATGGGATATTCTGTTCCTTTATTGCCTGGATGTCAGATTTTGGGGTCACTGGAAAGTTTCCTTTGCTTTCTAGTACTGATGCTGGCTTCTGTGCCTTGGAAATGAGATCTGTTCTGCAGGCCTATCCCTGGACTTTACTGGGCCACTAAATTGTACCTACTAAAGGTTCAGTGAAACTTAAAGGTATTTCTGTCACTTCCTCTATTTATGTCTTGCTGGTCCCTGCCTTACACTTAGAAAAGACCCTTTGCACCCAGGGGTAAATCTCTCTCAGTTCTTCTGCCCTGTCCCCCAACCTTTGGCACACTGCACTAGTGTTTTGGTGGTGTGGAGAAAGTCCATGGAAAAAAGTTGGTGGGTGTATGCAGAATCATTCTGTGAGATTCTTCAAAATTCTGGCCTGTCATGCTAAGCCATATGCAGTCATGAAACATTCATTAAGAGTTGGGCTTCTCATCACTCTTCTTAAGGAGGGTTTACAATCCTTTGCCACTATGTCTCCAGAAATTAAAGCATCTGTGAGCCTCTTTCCTTTTAGAAAGGGTTCATCTCTTTCTGGATTTAGTTCATTTAGGATTCTTTAAATCCTTGAATCTCAGATGGATTTAAAAAAAAAAAAGTATAATTTTACAGTTTATCCAGATTGTCCTCATTGTTAAGGTGAAAACAACTATCTTCTGTATCAGCCCTATTTTTGATAGCTTCCCCCCACCCCCCACACTGGTTTCTACCACTCTAATCTTATTGACTTCTCTGGCTTTTTATTCTCTTTCTTTGTTTGAATCCTCTTCAAATCAAGCCTTGGGGAAAAAAACACAAACTGTGGGATCTATTCAAACTGAAAATTTATTTTAGTATTTTGCTATTTACTTATGCATTTTCATTGGGAGATATCTTTCCCGAATTCCTGGATTAAAAAATAATAATAATAAAAAGACAATCACTCTTGGGATATAAATAAAACCGAAGAGTGATTTAAGCCATAGAGTCTCAATTTAGAACTTAGAAATTCTAAAGTTAAATTAATTGGCATTTCAATCTTAATTCAAAGGTTTAACAATCCCTTTCCCTCCCCGCCGCCCCTTACACCCTAAATAGCACAGGATTGAAAGCAGATTGACTGTTTTCAAGAAAGAAGGTGAGGTTCACTTTTTCTCTTTTTTTTTGTCACCTCCTCCTAATTGCTATTTTTAAACTTCCCACAGTTTAATTGGGGATATAATGGAAGAAGAAGAGAAGAGGAATAAGAAGACTCTGCCCAGATTAGTACTGTGTCAAGGAGGTTCTGTTGTCTCCAGACATGACAGGAATGTAAAGCTAACTCTTTCTCTCATGAGCAAATTAGTGTATATTTTGGAGGCCCCCCTACCAAAGCCCCCAACTAGAGCTCTCTCTGACATAAAGTCTCCTGTTTGAGAAAACTTTTTAAATGACGCCATATGAACATCTTATCATGAAGTCCCTAGGATCATGCACCTTGGACACACCACTAGAAGACAATACAATTCTTTTTTTAAGATTTGCATTTACTTACTCATGAGAGACACACAGAGAGAGAGGCAGAGACATAGGCTGAGAGAGATCCCAGGACTCTGGGCTCACAATCCAAGCTGAAGGTAGATGCTCAACCATTGAGCCATCCAGGTGCCCCAGACAATGCAATTCTTTCTCACTATGCTGCTACCACAGGCCAGTGCAGCTGGCACCTCCTTCATGTTGATTCTTTCTTTGGGGGGGAAGGGGCTGAACCACAGCCGGCAGGGGGTGGGGGTGGAGGTCAAGTATGATTCTTAAGGCATGTGCTGGGTGCCAGGTGATTGTCCTCTGGACTCCAAATACAAGATTTGCATATCAAGTTCTCCAAAAGATCTTTGAGGCTCTCCCCAACAGACCTGTGTTAGAAACAATAAGAATCCCAGAATAGACACTCTCAAAGAAGTCCTCATCATAAACTCTTCTATCAGTCTCTACAGATTCTTTCATATGCTCCTTATTGACATGAGAGCTAAGAAAATGTTCTTAGACACCTACTTTTAAATTTCTATCTGGTGATCTAATACTTCAATGTGTAGTTTCATATCTATTTTTCTTGTCTCAGTGAAAATTTCCAGTATAACCTCTTGTTCTATCTTCCTTGCCTCACCTGCTGAATATCAGTGTTCCACAGATTTCTGTCCTTGAGCCAATTCTTGCTTCACTCAATGCACTAGTCTTTTCTGAGCAGTTTCCCACTTTCGTGGTAACAATTATAGACATGCAAATTACTACCAAATCCTTATGTCCAGTTCCATCCCCTCACCCAAGTCTCTGTGTCCTAATTCCAACTACTAACTGAATACTAACACTATGGGGACTCAGTAGGAACTTGCCATTTAATAAGTCCCAAAACAATCTTACCATTTCTCCACTCTAACTTGCACACAGATGCCTTTAGTTCTGATCATCAGTCTCCTTGGAATGTCCTTGCCTCCTCCCCCCTACATATTCCATTTCTTTCTATGCATAAAGAAAGCTACTAAGCTCCTAGCATAGATGTCAACTTCTCATTTCCCACACCCAGAAAAATTGATTGCTTCTCTTCTGGATGCCTCAGAGTTTCCTTTCCTCTATTAATGGCATTGCCTTGTATATATTCATACATGTACCTGTCTCTGTCTTCATATGTTGGGAGTTCCTCAAAGGCAAAGACCATATCACACCTAACTCTGCATTCCCTATTGTCCAGGGCAGTCCTGGTACAAAGTGGGCTCTCACCAAATGTTTGTTTTATGTTAATTTTGGCTTCTCTACATTTTATCATTTGATTCTTACAATATATCATCAGAAAAAAATTATTAGTATCCCCAAATTCCAGACAAGAAAATTATGGGCCAAATATGTTAAGTCACTAGGAGCAAGGTCTCACAGATAGGAAAGAAGTGGAGTCAGCACTTTTAAACTATATATTTTACTCCAGCCAAGTATTCCTCTCTTCTAAGGTATTTGTTTTCATTCCAACCTTATGGTGCCTGGCCTATCAAGCATCCCTAAGATTTTTTTCAGTACCTAAGCTTCTACATACATTTTTTAGATAAAAGATTTATGAGGACTCTACCTCTAGTCATCTGCCCCTTCCCAATTCCTTCCAAAGGACAGGCCTAAAATACAGCAATCAATACATTTAACTAATTGATATATCATAGGCTTTCTATCTTGTTTCCTCACGATATCCATATAAGCCGTTTATAATCCTAGTACAATGACACTTCTATGCTTCTCTGCCTCCTTTGTTTACATAAGCAAGCCATCTACAACTTGGCCTGCAGTTAAAAGGGCTTTGTAAAGGCATGTATCTCCCCAAGAGCCAGTGGTGGGAAATGCTCCAGGCTGTTTTTTTCCAGCCCTGGTCTATGATTCATGAGTAGGTATTATAAAAAGAGACTGAGCTTTGTCTTACTGAATTTTTTGATTCTGACAAAGATTTTCCTCAGCTTTGCCAGTTAATATAGTTGGCACATGTCTTAGCAGGACCTGAGGCAGCGCATGCATACAGGTAATTTATTCTGGGAAGTCATTCTAGGGAACAGTAGTCAGAGAGCAGAGAGCATAAAACAGGAGAAGCATAAGAACTAGTATGAGGGTATGTCATCGAGCTGGTCATTCCTGTAGGAATCTACTTTACTAGGAGCCTGTGAGGAGCTGGTATATAATACACTTCACCACAGAGAAAGAAGTGGAGTGATTTATTACAAGCTCCCATTTCCTGCCGGTCAAAGATTGTTCTGTGGAATATCAACTTTCACTCACTCCTAAGGGGCATATGGTGCCAATTACTTTCTGCACCAGCCCTACCTTGATGTTGCACTATCCTGAGGTAGAAGGGAAGCAAGGGGATATTCAGTGGCACCTCTGTGAAGCTGGCTGCCCTGGCAAAGGCTGAGGTAAAGAGAAGGCTGCAGGAATGTGAGATGGTCAAGAGTCCTGTATAACATGTGTTTAAACTGGACATCCCAGCTCCAATGGCAGTCTGTGCTGGAGTTTCCTTCAGAAAAAAAGTGGAAAGCAAGAGAAGGGAGTCAGGATGTATGCCAGGGAGTGTGAGAGCTTCTCATACCATCAGACCAGTGCCATTGACAGGCAGAGTCAAAGGGTTCAAAGAGCTGTCACAGAATTGCCAGCAAAGCAGACAGATGGTCAGAGAGCTGTGCCTTGGATTCAGCAGATCACTTCCTCCAGGATTCTCTAAGTTCTGCTTTGTCTTCTGCTGCTGGCCTATGTGCCCCATAGGCCAGGATCTGGACAGACATCCACATGCTCCTCAAAAAAGTTGAATGCTCCAAGGACTAGTCCCACCCCATCCTGCTAGCTTGCCTCAGCAAAGTCAGCCCAGCTACATTTCAGAAGGCAATATTGTCCTCCATTATCTCTGCTTGCAGCTGAGATTTTAGCTTAAATGCTTATCTCCCACTCACACAGGGGACTAGGGTCTCCTGCTCCTCACTGCCCTTCCTGCCCATCACTGCAATCTTCCCCAGTGGTCTCTTGGCTTTATTACAGGCAATGCTCCAGGACTTGGCCTGCTTCTCTCCTCAACCCCTTTCATAACCTTTCTTATGTGTTGTTTGCAACTATGATACACTAAACAATGCCCCTACTCACCCTCCGAGAAATGTTCATTCCTTATGTCCTGGAACCTGTGAATACATCATATTACATGGCAAGGGGGACTTTGTGGCTATAATTGTTACAGACCTTAAGATAAGGAAACTATCCTGGATTATTCATGGAGGCCCAATCTAAGCTAAGGAAATGCCTCCAACTGGAGTGAGTCAGAGATGTGACTAAAGGGAAGCAAGAAAGATGAAGCAGGAGTGAAGGTCAGGCGACTGAAGTATGCAAAAAAACTTGACCTGCCGTTGCAGGCTTTGATGATGAAGCAGGCCACAAGCCAAGGAATGCAAGCAGTCTCTAAAAGCTAAATCCAACAACCAGCAAGGAAATGAGATGTCAGTCCTACAACCACCAGAATTGGATTCTGACAGGAACTCAAGTGGGCCTGGAAGCAGATTCTTCCCCAGAGCCTCCAGCAAAGAATTCATACCTGCAAACATCTTGATTTTAAATCCTGCAAGAGCCATTTCTGACTCTCAAACTAAAGACATTGTAAGAACATACATTTATTGGGATGCCTGGGTGGCTCAGTGGTTGAACGTGTGCCTTCAGCTCAGGGCATGATCTCGCATACTGGGATCGAGTCCCGCATCAGGCTCCCCATGGAGAGCCTGCTTCTCCCTCTGTCTGTGTCTCTACCTCTTCCTGTCTCTCACGAATAAATAAATAAAATCTTAAAAAAAAAGATCATACATTTATTTAATTCAAATCGACCAATTTGTAGTAATTCATTGTATCAGTAATAGAAAACTAGTACCGAGCCCTAAGTTCTTCCAAATAATGGGCTTTGTTTGTCCTTGATAAGCTAATTGATTTAAAAGTGCTTTGCATTGGGTATCTTACCCTTCTCAGGAGAAGCTACATTTTCAAACTTGGAAGCAGTATGGAAGAAGTGGAAGATCCTGAGACCTGGGTATCCATCCTAAAGCAGGCCTGCTCTCCACCGTCAAATTTAAAATCTTGGGATTGACATTAAACATGAAAATAAAGAGCAAAACCTTTTAAGGATCCCCAGTCTATAGAATTAACATTGCCTCAACTAGCCATCTACCCTTACCCCCTTGCTTGGAATCCTGAGAAATCTGTCAAAGAGATACTCCAGGCATCCTATAGACCCCCTCACAATCTCTGGTCTCCAGGGACAGGAGAGGTCTAGACTGGGCAAGATTGTACTTCCTGCTTCTTGACCTCTTGATACTCCCTTGTTCTCATTTTCCTTCTTCTGATCCCTCTATAATTCTCTTAGACCTGACAAGGCATTTCCCTAACAAATGACAGGGACTGTTCAAAATTCCATTCTCTGAAAAGTGGAAAAAGGAAGCTAGGGAGCAATAAGAAATCCTGTAACAATCTACTGCTTCCATCAAAGGATCCCCAATCCAGAAAAGGAGGCAAAGGAGGGGAATTTCTCTGTTCTGTCTTTTTTGGGTCATTTTGTTCATGGCCCCACCAAAGGCTACTCTGATAATATGAAGGAGAAAGAAGAGGGGAAGAAATGATGCATGTGTCCAATACCAGCAAAGTCAAATAAACAACCATGGCAACTGAGCTCCAAAATTATACATCCTTTAATGGATATGGTAAAATAACTACCCTCCACAAATAATTATAATATCGGCTTAAATTGGCTGTTTCTCTGTTATTACAGAACCTCACTTTGATTGGTGAAAGCTCGCCTCTGCCAAAACTCTTATATAATCGCCCTCCCTGGTAAACCCCCCTTCCCCTGGCCCTTTATAATACTTTAGGTAGCCACAGTCACTCTTCTGACATTTCACCTTCCATTCATATCTTCAAATTGAGTAGTTAGTCTTTATCAGTTGGCATGGTTTTAGGTTATGTGTCTTGTCCAAGTTTTCTTCTTATGACAGCCTCGTCTTAAGTCTGGATGCCATTTGCATCTGGGTTTCATTTATACTTTTGATCTGTATTTCTAGGTTATATTCTACTCTGATATATCACCTTTCTACATCAGTTCAAACTCATATCAACTCTCCCTTATGATTTCAACTTAAACCACCCCATATTGTCACCTTGGTCCCTGAGGCAGAATGTGAAAATTTGATATCATTCTTTCTTGCCAGAGAGATTTGCTTTATAGAAGGTAAAATATACAGGAAGCAACCAATGGATGCTGAAATTAGAGGGCAAAAGATTATGGAGAAACAGGAAAATTATCTCCCTCCAAATATGTATTAATTATAAAGGGAAGATAGCATTTTTCAGGGGAGAAATCTGGCAGATATCACCTTAATGAAGCGTTCAACATCAACATCACCAGCATCATGTACCCCCTGATATGGTGCACTGAAAAGACATATCACATCTGCAGTATTTTAAAAGTATGTAATTTCCATCAGTCATGAGAAAACATCAGACAAACCCAAATTGAAAGACATTGTGCAAAACAGGTGACCAGAACTCTTCAAAAAATGTCCTGGTCACAAAAGACAAGGAAAACCAGAAATAGTCAAAAACTAGAGGAGACTCAAGAGACAGGAAACTAAATGCAACATGACATTCTGGATTGGGTCCTGGAGGAAATCAGTACAAAAACTGGTGAAATCAGGATAAAATGTATAGCTTAGCTGATAGTATTGTGCCAACACTAACATCTTAGTTTTGATCACTGGAATATGATTACATGACAGATTAACAGTAGGGAAATCTGGACTAAAGGTGGAAGGAAATTCTCTGTACTATTGTTGCAACCCTGTAAGTCTAAACCTAACTCTGCTATAAGCTACCAGTAGGACTTGCAAAAACTAAACTCTTTGACTCTGAGTTTATTCATCTTTGAAAAGAAACCTTTTAAATCAAATGATCCTCAAAGGTCTAAACTGAAAGAAAGAGAGAAGGAATATAAACAAACAAAAACAAGAAAATGATTAATGTCTGAAATCTGTAAGATGAATCTTTCACAAATATACAAATATACTATTTGTCTTCCAAATAATCATACACAACATGAGTAAAATTTCAGCAACATAATGAGTAAAGCACTTAACACACACAGTAAGCACTCAATAAATGTCATTGTTTGTGACTCAGCAGAGATTTAGCCTGGAAAGTAGAAAGGTTTTATCTTGGATCCAGACCTTTTAAACTTCTAATGCAGTTCAAAGAGGAGTAATAAATTAGGAGATGTCTGAGAAATTTAAAAAAAATTAACATCTCACAAGAGACAATTTAGATCTAAGAAAAAGGTAAAGAACTGGAGTGTCAATAGTGACCCAAGAATAGAAAGATCCGAGGAGTAGGAAAGGAAAGAGGAGGAGGAGGGAGATGAGGAGAAGGAGAAGAGGAAGAAGAAGAAGAAAGAAAGAAAGAGAAAAGAAAAAATAGAAAAATCCCTAGTGGAGTAAAATCTGAGGATACAAAGAGCGACTTAGGTGTGTGAAGTAGTCCTTTGAAATCCTATGCCTAGGGCAGCCCTGATGGCCCAGTGGTTTGGTGCCGCCTTCAGCCCGGGGTATGATCCTGGAGACCTGAGATCGAGTCCCATGTCGGGCTCCCTGCATGGAGCCTGCTTCTCCCTCTGCTGTGTCTCTGCCTCTCTCTCTCTCTCTCTCTCTCTCTCTCTCTGTGTCTGTCATGAATAAATAAATAAAATCGTTAATAAAAAAATAAAAGAAAGAAATCCTATGCCTACAGGACCATTCATCTAGCTGGACTAGCCAACTGAGGTCAGGATCACAGGACTTCTTCCTGCTACCCTCTGCCAGGATCAGAACCAGACAAATGGATTAGATTGAGGGAGGCTGTATGCATGCCCCTTGCCTGTGTACCTCTGAATAAACTACAGGAGAGACAAAATTGGTTCCGATTTCACCAAAAAATAAATAAATAAATAAACAAACAAATAAATAAATAATAAATCTGAGACTAAATGGCTTTGAAAATGGGCTTTTTGGATTGGTAGAAAAGATATACTGACACATCTTTGAACAAAAGTCCAAAAGAGTAATCAAGGACAATTTGAAAACATATAGGAGATATCTGCTTCTAGTAATGACAGGCTAGGTTGTTTGGACTAAGTCTCCAGTGGAAAACAAATAAAATGCTAGATATATTTTCCTTTAGTATTTTCTTTAAAGTATCAAAGAGCTGAGAGAAGACATCACCAAGATGGTGGAGTAGGTGACCTCAGCCTCCATCCTCCAACAGAGATCAACAATTAGATAGCTATCCTTGATAAAAAAAAAAAAATATATATATAGCCCTAGGAGAGCTCAGGAGTCCAGTTAAGAAGCTTCAGCAACACAATGAAACAAAACACCTGAAAATACTGCACAAAAAGGGTAGAAAGAACAGTTTCACTTTGCCTATATCAATCCATCTCTCAGGCCAGTACTGTTCAGCTCCAGGAGGGAACTCCTCAAGTCAGAAGAGTTTCTCTCACCAATAAAGGGAAAGTGAGATGAGCAACCACCTACCCCAACCTTTCAAGCACTTCACAAAGGACCTGCTTCAGTTTCACCCCACCTGGAGATGGATAAAGGTGAACCATCTGGAGAAAGCTAGGAAGAACATAGAAGGGCAGGGGCTACATGTCAGCCAAACAGTGGGAACCAACCCAGTTCCCAGCCTTCATGGCTGATGACATTAACAGCTCTTGTGGATGCTACAGTTTCCCCCAGTTTTCACTGAGGGCTGGTCATGGGCACCAGCTGTGCAGAGGACCCCAACAGCTTTCACCCAGGAAGAAACCAATGGCCAACACTGTCGTCCTAGAACCCCTGAAGACTTCACTGCTGAGGTTTTCTCACCACATGTTGTCACGTTCCCCAAAAACTCACTACCTAGGTCTCTTCCTACACCCCCCCTCCCTTGCCACAGAGCTCATTACTCCCACAAGGGGAGCCAACCCCAGCATCTGGGCCCATAGGCATGCAAGGCATCAGCTTAGACCCTGGCAACTGATCCCACCACGATTTGTGTGCTCCTGACTAGCCCCAGCAGCCACAGAAATGCACACAGACAGCCAGGGCCCCCACAGCTGCCCGTGGGCCAAATGGATCCAGCCCTGACACTTGTCACTAGCCAGCATCACTGGGCTCACTTGCACCTGGTCCCCACAGCCATGCACCTGAATGCTGCCATTCTGACTCCACATCACCAGCTTCTGTTGCCACATTGCCTTTGGTGAGAACCTAAAACAACATGATTTGATGCTGATAGCCAGGACCCCCACAGCTGCTAGTAAGCCCACAGATAGCCTGGTCCTCTACTCTTGCCTTTCCCCTGACCACGATGTGTATCTGCAGCTGGGCCTTGGTACTTCGAAGGCTTCTGCAGCTGGGCCTCCACAATAGAACATGTGCATGCCACCCACACTGGCCACCACTGCTGCCTGCACTGGTCCCTAGCCACTGCATCTGAATGTACAACTGATAAGGACCCCAAAAACCTTTGTAGCCACTGTGGAACCCCTGCAACTCTTGCCAAGAGCCACACAGTTGTTGGTGTTGTGGACCTTGATGGCCTAAACTGATGAGACATCATACCCTCCCCACCTAGAGCCACCTTATGCCCCTGTACTTGATGCCCTGCACCCCTAGGCTTGGGGTCACAGCATGCTATGGTACTCCCTCCATAGGTGAAGAGCCTTCTTTTCTGAAGTCAGTTCGTAGAGTCTAGAAGACATGACTGCTTTTTCAAATGCAGAGATACTTTTGCAAGGCTATAGGGATCAAGAAAAATCAGGGAAACATGACACCACTAAAGAAACAGTGAACTTCCAATAACTGATCCCAAAGAAATGGAGATACACAAATTGCATGAATTCAAAATAGTTGTTCTAAAAAAAAAAAGTATCAAAGAGCTGAAATGAGTTATTACCATGCTTAAAATAGAGAAAAACTTGAGAATTCAGAAGAATAAGTTGGGATTCCATGCTGCTTTTCCCCTGGGGGCATTTGACAATCAAGAGGAAATGGCTACAAAACTGAACTAAAGTTTGGATGCCTTTTCTAGGTAAAAAGGATAAAATGAAACCTAAATTCTAATCAAGGTGTGTAGTACCATAGAGCATTGCCCCTTTTGCATGTGCTTCTGTGAACACACACACACACACACACACACACACACACCCAGAATGTCAAAGGGCCTCTTGGGATAGGGGCTCCTTAGAAACAAATTTCCCACATCCTGACAAGTAAAATGGAGAATGAGGAGGAAGGGGAGGATAAAATGGTGACCTGGGAGAGAAAACAAACCCATTTTTAACTAGTTTTAACCAAGTTTTGACAATCTGGTAGAAATTGCTCAAATTAAAAACAAACAAACAAAAAAAGAAAATGCTCAAATTATTGTGGTCAGAGTGGTCCAAAAATGTCAAGTCTGGCTGTATTATCTTCAGATACCTGAAAAAGCAAACCCAAATCAACTCTGGAGGAAGGTCTCTTTATCCAGGGTCTCTGAGAACCTAAACAAATAATTTTCAAGAGCCCCAGGTGGCACAGAACAGTTTCCATGACATAAGGAAAAAAAGGTAACAGGAGTGAGAACCAATAGACAACAATGAGAAGTAGAAACAGATCCTCAAAGACTTCAGGTACAATAACCATTAGAATAATATTTTAAAACCACTATACTTACTATTTGAAGAAAATGAAAATTAAAGGGTTCAGAACAAATGTCCCTAAAATATGCCACTTTTGAATGTGGACTATTTTGAGCTAAAGGCAATTAAGACTCGTCAAACTCAAGAAAAAGTTATACCTCCCTTTTAAACTACCTAAAATAATTTAGATAGGGCACATGGCTCAGAAAGAGAGCTGTTACCAAGAGATGATGTTTTATCTAAATGACCTATCTGTATGGCAGGACAAACATCTAATTACCAAACATCTGCTTTTCTTATCATTCTGTGAATCACTCCTCTTCCCACTACAGTCCCAGGCCTCTAATCCATTTCTTGACTCAAGATGGCATATAAGCCTCAATTTCCCAGTTTGTCCTTGCATCACAATGTGTTTGAGAGGCCCTTGTATGTAATTAAATTTATTCTTCTCTCATTAATATCTCTTATGTTAATATAATTAGTAGACCAACCAAAGAACTTAGAAGAATAAAAGAAAAAATTTTTCCTCCCCAACAAAAGCTAAAATACCTGCTTTTAAAAATGACAACATTGGGACACCTGAGTGGCTCAGTGTTTGAGCATCTGCCTTTGGCTCAGGGTGTGATCCTGGGGTCCCAAGATTAAGTCCCACATTAGGATCCGTGCATGGAGCCTGCTTCTCCCTCTGCCTATGTCTCTGCCCACCCCCTCTCTCTCATAAATAGATAAAATATTTTAAAAATAAAGATTAATTAATTAATTAATTAAAATGATAGCATTAATAAAATAGGAATAAATTTAGCTAAGGAAGTGAAAGATCTGTACTCTGAGAACTACAAAACATTGCTGAAAATAATTGAAGAAGACACAAATAAATGGAAAGATGTACCATGCTCATGGATTGGAAGAATTGATATTAAAATGTCCAGACTACCTAAAGTGATCTACAGATTTAATGCAATCCCCATCAAAACACCAATGGCATTTTTCACAGAACTGGAACAAAGAATCCTAAAATTTGTGTGGAACCACAAAAGACCGTCCCTGAATAGACAAAACAATAGCCAAAGAAAGGAGAATAACGTTGGTAGTACCATGCTCACTGATTTCAAACTATACTATAAAGCTATAATAATCAAAACAGTATGGTATTGGCATAAAAATGGACACATCGATCAATGGAATAGGTATCGACAGCCCAGAATAAACCCACATACATATGGTCATCTAGTCTATGACAAAGAAGGAATGAATGTAGAACCAGAAAGAACAGTCTCTTCAATAAATGGTACTGGGAAAACCAAACAGCCACGTGCAAAAGAATAAAGCTGGACCACTATCTTATACCACATAACAAAATCAAATTCAAAATGAATTAAAGACTTGAATGTTAGACTGGAAACCATAAAACTTCTTGAGTAAACACTGGCAATAAGCTCTCTGACATCAGTCTTAGCAATATTTTCTTTGGACCAGTCTCCTCAGGTAAAGGTCAACAATAGCTAAAGTAAGAAAATGGGATTATATCAAACTAAAAAGGTTTTGCATAGTGAAGGAAACCATTAACAAAATAAAAAGACAACCTATTGAATGGGAGAAGATATTTTCAAATCATATATCCAATAAAGAATTGATATCCAAAATATATAAAGAACCCATATAATTCAACAACAAAATAAATAAAGTAAACAGAGACACCTGGGTGGCTCAATTGCTTAAACATCTGCCTTCAGCTTAGATCATGATCCTGGGGTCCTGGGATCCACCAGGCATGGGTCCCCTTCTCCCTCTGCCTGCTTGTGCTTTCTCTCTCTTTTTCAAATAAGTTAGTAAAATCTTTTAAAATAAATAAATAGATAAATAAATAAATAAGTCCAATTAAAAGTGGGATGCTGATTTAAATAGACATTTTTCCAAAGAAGACATACAGATGGCAAACAGGCACATGGAAAATATGCTCAAAATCACTAATCATCAGAGAAAAACAAATCAATACCACAATGAGATATCACCTCACACCTGTCAGTTTAGCTAGTATCAAAAAGACAAAAAGATGACAAGTGTTGGCAAGGAGATGGAGAAAAGGGAACCCTTCTTCACCGTTCGTAGGAATGTAAATTGGTGCAGCCACCAATGGAAAACAGTGTGGAGTTTCCTCAAAAACTAAAAAAAATAGAACTACCATATGATCTAGTAATTTCACTTCTGGATATTTATCTGAAGAAAATTAAACCACCAATTCAAAGAGATATACAGACCCCTATGTTTATTGCAGCATTATTTATTAAAACCAAGATATGGAAGCAGCCCGAGTGTCCATATATCGATGAATGGATAAAGAATATGTAGTATATCCATATAATAGAATATTACTCAGCCATAAAAAAAAAGATTGAAATCTTACCAGTTGCAACAAAATGGATGAACCCAGGGGGTGTTATGCTACATGAAGTAAGTCAGACAGAGAAAGACAAATACCATATGATTTCAATTATATGTGGAATCTAAAAAAACAAAACAAACAAAACAGAAATATCCATAGATACAGGGAACAAACTGTTGGTTAACAGAGAAAGGAGGGCTTGGTGGGAACGGGCAATATAGATGAAAGGAATTAAGAGGTACAAATTTCAAGTTAATAAAATAAGTCAGGGGATATAATATACTGCATAGGAAACAGTGTCAATACTTTTGTAATAACTTTGTATAGTGACCAATGGTAACTAGACTTACTATGGGGATAGTTTTATAATGTATAAAAATATCAAATTACTATGATGTTTTTCTGAAACTAATAGGACACTGTATGTCAGTTATACTTCAATTTAAAAAAAATGATATTTGAGGGCAAATGTTTCAGACTCAGCATGTAAGAAGCTGCAAAGCCATGATTCCCATTCTCTCTCTCTCTTTCTCTCTCTCTCTCTCTCTCACACACACACACACACACATACACACACATACACACACATAGACACACACAGCTAAACAAGCTTAAAGTCAACAACTCCTCTTAGATCCATCAGACAATTGAGGTCACAGAAGCAAACTGATGCCCCCAGAATTGGAGAGACAGAGAGGCAGATATAGAGAACCACAACTTAATTAAAGGAACAAAAAACCTCTACAGCAACTACTACTGGGGCAGTAAAACCAAAACTGTAAATGATGAATTACTAGGTGCTCAGAGCAGACAAGTCTGAGAGTTAAAAACTCCAAGGGGCTCAGAACTTGGGGGGAGGGAGTGTTGTGGGGGGACGGGGTGCAACTGACACTTTTGTGAATTTTACCTCCGCAAACTATACCAAGTCTTCCTAGTGAGGATGGGAGAAAAATCCCCTCATGCTGCCAAAGGAAAAGGGGGAAAGAAATCATTTTAAAATAAACCAGAGTGTTATATTCTTAACAAGACCTGCCTGTAAGAGAAACTATTTTAACAGAGCCTAATCTACTAGATTTTTTAAAAATAATCATATACTGAGACATAAAGCAATTAAAAACTACAGAATACATTCCCTGACAACAATGCAATTGAGCTGAACTTGTGTGAAAATAACACAAAGATAGCTTGATAAATTCCTGTCAGGTAGTAAGGAAATACACTTTTAAATAGGTCAAAGAATACAGTTTAATGAAAGTGTTAAAATACTTTGAACTGAAAAATCACAAAATAATATAAATAGTATGACCTGGAATGAAGCTAATGGAATGCTTAGAAATTTATAACCATAATTATTCATATTAGAAAAATAGAAAGATTGAAAATCGATGAGCTAAGTATCCTTCAAAAGAAATTAGAATGGAAACATCAAAATAAGCCCAAATAACAGAGAGGGAAAGAACTAATATAAGTAAGAGCTAAAATTTAATCTCAAACAAATATAAAAGAATAATGAAGCACTTTATGTACTCTTTTGGAATGACATCCAAGTCATTGCATTAGGGAAGAATTAAAAATAAATGTTGCATGCAGTCTGCTACCATTTGTGTGAAAGGGATATATTTGTATTTTGAGAATTTTCAGTGCTAATGTCTAAGCTTTAAATAAAATAAAAATTACATTGTAAAAATTAGGCAAATAAAATTTTTAAATTAAAAATAAATGCTCAGTGGAAACTCCCCAAAGAAAAGGAACTAGATGGAAGGCAGATCGATAAATTCTTTGTTCAAATATAAGGAAGATGCCATTGCTTGCTCACTTAACTGATCTTTTTTTTTTAAAGATTTTTTTTAATTTATTCATGAGAGACACAGAGAGATTGGCAGAGACAGAGGCAGAGGGAGAAGCAGGCTCCATGCAGGGAGCCTGACATGGGACTCCATCCCAGGTCTCCAGGATCACACCCTAGACTGAAGGTGGCGCTAAACCACTGAGCCACCAGGGCTGCCCTCTCTTAACTGATCTTAAAGGACTGAGGGGACAATGCTAGTGGTGATGGAAGTGATGCTGGTAGGCGTGGAAGTGGTAGCAGTAGTGGTAGTGGGGTGGTGAGGGGGTGATGGTAGGAGTGATGATAGTGGCATTGAGTGTGAAGGTGGCAATAAAAGAGATGGTGGAGGTGGAGGTGATCATAGTGGCAGTGAGTGTGAAGGTGGAAACAAAAGAGATGGTGGAGGTGATCATAGTGGCAGTGAGTGTGAAGGTGGTAATAAAAGAGGTGATGGAGAAAATGAAAGAGATGGTGGAGTCGGAGGTGATGGTGAAGTCGATGCTGGCGGTAGTGATAGTGTTTTGATGTGGGCAAAGCTGTTCTGACAAGACATAAGGGTTCTATTTGCCAAATTTCCTGGGCGCACAGTAGCTTCATTCATCAATAGGAAGCCAAAAAATAGGAGAGCATTCTACCTTCTGCATTACTCTAGACCACCCTGTGTTCTCTCCTTTTTCCTCTGCTCTGCTTCAGGGCGTAAAATTCGGTCTCCTCCTTAGTTCCCAGCTGGTGCTGAGTTGATGGTCAAAGGGCTGAATTATAACTGATCACATGGCAGTTGGCCATATAATATAAGGTGAGCTCTAACTTGTGCTTGCTGGTTGGACCCCAGAGTCAGAGAGCAGTTAGCAAAAGGGCAGTTACTCAGTTTATGCCTTCAAGAACATCTCCTATGTGCTTGAACAAGGCCATGTACCTGGTGGCAGAAAGGAAACCTGAGAATGAGTCTTTGGGAGTGAAGGGCAAATCCCTGGGTGATTCTGGGGTGAGGACATGTGACCAAATTGCTGTGAAGGAAATAATTAGTAGCCTCGGGAGAAAAGCCAAAAGGCTTGCACAGGCCCCCGGGGATTTACTGTTCCTTCCCCCCATCAGAGGTCCGATGGCTCTAGGTCAGAGTCGAGGTGACCGAGTGAACTCTCTTCCCCAGAGAAGAGATTGCCTCCTGAAGAGAAACATTATCCCTGTATCACCAGCCGGCAGCTTCAATTTCCCTCTAATCACACCCCTTAATTGGCCCAAGCAGAGGGGGCTGATTGCTCGAAGACTTTAAAAATGCTGGGTGAAAAGCAGACTCCTTAGATAACATTTTATCCACATCCAATCAATCATTTTTCCCTCTACACCTCCCACAATCCCACTTAGGCAACAATGCGGGAGCTGTCTGATTATCTCACTGGGTTCTACTGCAGTCTAAAAAATGTCTCCAAATCAGATTATCTTAATTTACTTTTACTTAGAGAGAAATGCAGAGATTGCATTCAACGTGACGGTATTAAGGGGAGAAATACAGCCATAAGCCCTGAACAAACAACTGGAAAAAAAGAAGAAAGGAAGGAAGGAGGAAGGAGGGAAAAGACACAGAAAGTTGATGTCCCAAAAAGTCTGAGACTTACTGCCTTAGCAAAGTACAATGGTCTCCATTTATCTGAGCTTTCACTTCCCAGGGTTCCAGGTATCCCCCATCTAAAAGCAGATGACCCTCCTTCTGACATATTTATGGTCAGAAGGTCAACAGTAGCCTAAGAGTAAGTCACGATGCCTACGTCATTCCCCTCACTTCATCCCATCCATGGGCATTTTATCATCTCACATCATCACAAGAAGAAGAGTGAGTTCAGTATAATAAGATACTTTGAGAGAGAAAGAGACCACATTCACATAACTTTTGTTGCAGTATATTGGTATAATTGTTCTATTTTAGTATTAGTTGTTGTTGTTAATCTCTTCCTGGACCCAATTTATAAATTAACCCTTATACGTATGTATGAATAGCAAAAAAAAAATATTAAAAAAACATAGTATGCATATATATATATACTATGAACCATATATATATATATATATATATATATATATATATATATATAGTTCAGAACTAAGCAAAGTTCAGGGCATCCCCTGGAGGGCTTGGAGTGTATCCTCTGTGGATAAGAGGGAGATTCTGTTAGTCAAGAGAAACTTTTCTGCTCCTTACTAATTTGGGGGTAAAAGGAGAACCATGTGAAAAAGTGAAACCGAAGAGGTCCTGTCTACACAGAACTAAGTTCTCTCAAAAGTGAAGGTGAGTGACATTTACCACTCCAGGAGAATTTTGATATTATTAGCAGCATTCTTATTATTCCAACTGATTCCAGGTCCCTTCCTTAACATCACAAAACCCCCTGAAAGTGACTTCTGTCTTCTTTGGTCCTTTCTGTACCCTTTCAGCTTTCTTTGCATTATAATACACAGGCTAACAATGCTATAATTTTCCCCCATTGAAATGTGCCTTCTCCCCATCCCCCAAAATAGACTAGTGTGATTATTCAGTAGGTCTGGGTACTTTGTGCTTCATCTTTTCTTGCCGTAACTAGACAGCCCTTTTTTATTCTTATGATAACTGAAACATTTGAACAATCATTGTCCTACAGAGGAGCTGATCTTGGAGCAATTGTGCTTTGTACCACTCCATCCCCTTTGGGAGCAAGATCGTTTTTAAAATAATGACTTCTCCAGCAGTTTATTACCAGCCTGGAGTCATTTTCACACCTCAGAAGTGAAGGCTTAATGAGCAGAGAAATTAAAGAGTAAAACTCTGCTAGTGTCTTCTTAAATGGTGGCATTTGGGCAGCTCAGGAGAAGATGCCTTCCAAAGAGGAGCCACATCATGTTCATCTTGTTCTCCAAATGACCTTTAGGTAATGAATCTCAAAGTTTCCTCCTCCCCACCCCGCAGCTCCATCCCCTTCTTTTCCATCCCCGAGGGCTGGCAGGTGGTGAATATTAGAGTTATATTGGCATCATGGGTTCATCTGACACAAGGCTGCAAATGGCAATGGCTCAAGGAAATCTTCTCTACTGAGTAGAGACCACATTCTCCCAGACCCTCACCACTGCAGCACCTCCCCATCAGAAGTTGCAAATTCATAGGTATCTTTTAGAAACGCACTCTGATATCACTTGTTCTCATGACACTGTCATAACTCCTCCAGTTAGTTGCTCCTTCTTCAGTGCTCTTCAGAATTCTTATGCCAATTATTTACACATATTATTATGATTACGGTGGTTAGAATGGTATATTTACATGTCAATCTAGCCCTTGAGTTCTGCAGGGATAGTGGCCAAGCGGTGTTCATTTTTACATTCCTACCATCCGCTACAATGCTCAACAAAAGTTAAGAACCTAGTTAAACATTTGGTGAATGCATATGATTAAAAGATCCCAATGATGTTTTCGAAATGAATAATAGTACCAGGGATCGTACTTTTTGATTAAAAAAAAACAGCAATAAAGACCAGTGGGGAGATGTAGGGTTGACAGTGTTCTGCGCCTGAATGCCATGTGTAGGTTAAAGAAGAAAGAGGATTCTCCAGTCCACATCCAACCCCTTGCACAAAACATTCTGCATCAGTGCTACAATACATATGCACTGGGAAACACTGATGCAAATCTATGAGCTTTCCCACCTGGCCTGCAAAGGTCAGAGATCTCATGTCTGCACGGCCTTTCCCTCATAACATCTGTAATCTTTGGGGATCCATTCCTGGCTAAGAAATCTGTGGCGAGGGAATGACCAAATTGCCCAGGGTAGGCAATCAAATTAACGAAGTAGTAGAAATCAGTCTATCTCGGTGGCTGCCGAACCAGCACCTGCCTGCCTAATTGCATATTTGGCTTGGTTAGATGTGAGGCTCTGATTGAAATTTGGACTGTTTTTCTGTCAATGTTGGTAGAGTGCTGGGCTTTGACTTCCAACACTGTCATTTCTTTCCTCTCGGTGATAGGGAAAGCCATTGGGGAAACAAGTGCAAAGGGCATGGTTGTTTGGAGGTGGGAGGGGATATTGGCTAAGGAAGGGAAACACAGGAATATGAGAGTCCTACCCCGGGGAGGACTCAGGGAGCCTGAGATCTCTTCAAGATGATCAGCAGCCAGTGCTATTAATAGACCCAGAAAGCACTTGCATCCAATTCCAGGTTCTACATTGTTTGTTTAGTGGGGCTTATTGTCATCAGAGGCAAGGAGATATGAGGAATGAGGCTGCTTGCTCTAGAAAAGCCAATGGAATTAAGCTGGTGTTTACGGTTTCATAAAGGAATAGTGGACAAATTACCCGGCTAGACCATATTGGGTAGAATTGTTAGTTAAAAGTGACAACCAGGCCTGTAATTTACACTGCACTTTGGAAATTTAAGCTGGGAGGCTCGGAGCTCTCAATCGTGTATTGTAAAGCTTCTTTTGTACTTCTGGCTCATTTTGTGCCGGGAATCATTTAGCCATTGACTTTAACTGCTAATACAGTTCCATCAAATACCAAGTATAAATCAAAATTACTGGATCATTCAAAATCTGTCCTCAGAGTTGTTTATATATATTTTTTCCACCATTACTTCTGTATAGTTACAAGAGAAGCTGCTAAATTATGATATATTGTGCATGCCTTGTTGCCATCTTGCTAGAGCCTCCTGCAAATAAGATGTAATCCATGACAAATTATTTTTCTAGTTATACAAAACATAAATAATGATAATAAAAAGGGAATCCAATTGTTGAAAGATGAGGAAGAGAGAGGGGGGAGATGTTTCAAATAAATAGCTCTTCCCTCAGTCTTGGCTGCCCAAAACAGGTGGGAACGACACAGGAGGAATTTTAAAACTAACTTCACCACGCAAGGGTCTAAATCTCCATCTGTCTAATCCTACTAGCAAGTGATGGAAGGCTCTCATTGGTCGCATGCATAACTTTTTGTTTGAAGCTGAGTCTACTAACCCTTTGCCCTATATATAGAATCTCCATGCATCATTTGTAAAATTATTCCACCTGAAGAAATATTTGATGTGTACAAATCATCACGGATGATGATGAAGGTATCAGTGGAAGAGGCCCAACTTGGTGATTCTAGGTCCTCTAGTATCCATACTATGTCCACAGACCTCAGATGATAAAAATCACTGGAGTACTCAATCAGAACAGATTGCCCTCCTGCCTGAATCTTTGTTTTACGACTTTTTAAACTGTAGTTCAAAGGATAGATGGATAAATAAATTAGCATTGACTTTCTTCACAGTGGAGTAAGAAGTATTATATTGGGAGGAAATTGCTAATATCCTAACATTGCATTGTCTCTCTGCCTTTCCTTACTTTTACTTCTCAAATTTCTACCAGATGTGCCTGAAGAATTATGAAATCCACCTATAAATGTTAACACTGTCTTGTTAATTGAAGATCCTGCTCCTATCTCCTACTTAAATCATTATTTTCTCCCTTTATGCTGTAGATACATTTTGCAGATCTCTGTGATATCGGGAGGCATAAAGAAAGCAATACGTCCAAAAAAATCCCATCTCAAGCCATCCTGGTCATTAATCTTACATTAACACAGCAAACTAAGAGATTTGGGAGTGGGCATTGATCAAATTACACTTTCCCTGACTGGTATTACAATACAAGAGTAAAGCTGATAGATGAGATGCTAACTGAACTCTCCAATAGCAGCATCAAGGACCATGAGAATAGTAACAACAAGACATATTTTTCTCAGATTCCAGAACTCAGGAATGTCTGTTTTTGAAGGAGTTTTCAGAAACCATTATGAGTCTTGTCAATTTAGATTGTCACTGCTATACCCACCTAGGCATTGATAATCAACAGCTATCACGGGATGTTGCCTTTCCAGTGCCCCAGATCAAATCAGGAAAGCAGTTTAGAAATCCAGAGAGAGAGATGAGCCTTTGCAATTAAAAGTGTTTTGCCCATTTATAGAATCAAATACTCCAGGATCACTGCTTTGTATAAACCACATTTCATGAACATTTCAAAATAATATAACAAACACAAGCGTTTCGATGAAGCAGATAGCAGGGCAATTTGTACGAGCAGATGGCTCACCCTAGGATCAGAGCAATTATCTCCTTACTCTACACACAGGGGTAGCCAAAGATTCAACAGTTGACTATTCAACGTAACTTAGCAGTACAAGTGAACTTCTGAGATATTAAAGCAAGTAGGGCTTGCACCTTCACCTTTCTGCCAGCAAGTCCTGGGGAATGTCCTGAAGAATAAAAGATGATTTTTTAGGTGTGTATTCACGGCCACCACCCATCCACCCCTGAGTTATCTCAGGAAATTGGACCCAGAAGATGTGAGGGCCCAGAAGACAGCTCACCATTCTGGCATTCCTGAAAGGTAGAAGCCTCTTAGATTGTCTAGGAAAACGACTGACTCTTCTTCCCTCTTTTACCCCTCTACTATGTCATCCTGAGTCAATGGACAGATCAAATTGCCCTGCCTAAAACAAATCGACAATTACCAAAACAGAGTTTGCACTTCACATTTTAAGTGGCGAGGTGATGAATTTGTATAGCATCTTTTGATATGCAATATAGAATATGCAGTCAGTGTACCCAAACCAGCTTTTAAAAAAAATGTTTACTGGGGAAACAATGGCTAAATATAGAAAACAGATATATAGGCCTTGTCTAAATCAAAATATTAGTTCAAGCCACCTGAGTTATGAATATTTCCATCAGTTCCATTGAGTTGTGATGCAAACACACCTAGTTTTTTATATCTGCTTGACTTTGGCAGAATATAATTACAGCACAAATATAAAATTAAACATGTTATGTGTGAGCTAGGGAACTTTTGTGCACCTAACTAAGAAAAAAAAAAAAAAAGCTAGAAGTAAATTTAAACAAAAGCAGTTGATGGTAGAGGGTTGGATGTGGGGGTGGATGGGAAATCAGGCCACTCTACAAATTTGAGAGTTACAGGGAGACATCCACCTGGGAAAGACCTGAAACAAAGAAATGGTCACAGGTTTATGACTCAGAAAAAACAAAATAAACTTAAGAAGATGGTTAGCAATGAAAAAATCAAGGGCCCAGGGACTCTCTGAATGTTGAAGTCTGCCTGGATGACATGTAATTCCTGCCTGCAGAATCCAGCCAGAAACTAGGCATGCTAGCTGTCTCCATCCTCATGGAAATAGAAAGAGGTGGTCTCTAGTTTGTAGCGGGAAAATCCAAGGAAGAGTTCATGGATAAACCATAGAGGCTACCTTGAAATCCTGAACATCGCCTTCAGCAGAGACTTTCTTGAATTCAGTGACTCTTGATGTCTATGAATTATTCTCAAGTATGACCTTATTCTCAAGTAGCCCTAAGATAGTAAAGTAGCTTCATATGCCCCATGATGGACTGAGTAGGGCCTTAAGTGTATTCTCTCCGTAGAAGGAAAGCATCAGGAAAATATAAAAGGGAAAGTTTGTACAGAGACAAAGTGAAAACTCCCTGGGCCTTAGAAACTGAGCTGATTTTATTAGATTATTTATAAGCTAATTTGCCAAAGCAGCGCTTTACTCTCTGGCTCCTACTCAGAACAACCTCAGACCCTCTAAGATCTTCATATCTATTCTGGTTCTGATGAGAAAAATAAAAACAAGAATAAGAACAAAACTTTTTAATTTTTTTTTAAATTGTTTTAAAACACTTTGACACCAAGAGCAAACCCTTGTTCTAATTACTTTGAAGATATTTACATTATATTCTATGAGATAGGTCTTTTTAAAAATATTTATTTATTTATTTTATTACTATTTTTTTTATTTATTTAAGAGAGAGAGATTGAACAAGGGTGAGGGGCAGAGGGACAGGGAGAGAGAAAATTTCAGGCAGACTCGAGCTGAGCGTGGAGCCCAACACAGGGCTCAATCTCGCGACCCTGAGCTCATGACCTGAGCTGCAAGCAAGAGTTGGATGTTTAACCAACTGAGCCACCCAGATGCCCCTATGAAATAGGACTTATTAATTCCATTTTCCATAGGAAGAAACTTAGAACAATAATTTACTCTGTGGGTTCCCAAACTAAACTGCCTATCTTTTTAATACATATTTTCTGTTATTTGAACTAAGGACCCTTCTATCGTTATTAGATCACCCACAGAGAACTTTTGCCTTTCACAATTAACTTTTATTTAAGAAATAGTAATTTCACCCAAGGTTATCAGGACAAGAAAGCACTGTTGAGGTGGATATAATGGGATGGAGGTGAAGAAAGGAAAGAGGAAGAAAGAAAGTTGCCCAAACACCTCTGATGATAATACTTAACTGATAATGTGGCGTTATGGCCAAGAGTAGAAGTTTTCTGTCTCTGTTTAATAACAACAATAAAAAACACCTCATCAGCAACAACAAAGCATATTTATAGTAGCAGGGCTTGCTGTGTGCCATTCATTGTTCTAAGTATTCCATGTAAATCATCTAATAAATTAACTCATTCACCAGAATTAATGCAGCACTTTCTCAAAATTATCATTTCTATTTTCCTTTATCTAGATAGTCACAGCTGTGAAGAATTTCCCATACAATCAAATATCTGTAATTTATTTTTTGAAGAAACATATTAATGGTTGCAGAGATCTGAAATGTGAGTTTCAAACATTTTTTACATTGTAATTATAGGATTTGCTTTTTCAGCCACTCCAGGAAAAAAAGACTATTTTGTTCCTTTTTTTTCTGTTGAGCGAAAGACATGTGAACAAGACTAGAAATCTTGAATTTGAAACTGCCCTGTTATCTATCTTTTTTATTATTTTTTTCTGATTTTACTTTTTAAATCAGTTATATAGAGAAATCCGTGTACCTGTTCTAAAAGGACTCAGGTGGCCCTAATATAACCTGAGGTAATGCCACCTTATTTAATGATTTTGAAAGCATCAGGCATTAGATCTTCTTGCCAACTCACTAACCCTCTTCATAATGATATTGGTAGAAAGTACAACAGATGCGTAACAGCTGGCTCATGGACTTCATCATCTCCACCATTTCTTGGCACCACTATCAATGTTTTTCCTCAAAGACCAATTCTAATTGGCTAGCATTGTACAACTCTGGGGTTTGAAGTTTTAAATACACTCCTCGGCTATCAATTTTCAAATTATATGATTCCACACAATAGATGGTAGATAGTTAGGCACTTACAGTCCAGCATTGCCTTATTTTTCATGAGCATAACTTGCAGATTATAGGACTTTCCCCTAATTAGCTATCCTGCAAAGAGTCATTTCTTTTCTAAGTTTTATCCGACCATATAATTTTTTATGGTAGCGTTGTAAAATTTTTGAAAATAAGATTTTATAATATGAAGTGACAAATCCTAGCTCAGTTCAACTAGCTGCCTTTAATAAATACATGTTCCTTTCCCCCTGCAATCCCTGACATTTTCTTCCCATGACCCAAGGTCAATCAATCAGAGAAAGAGAGAGGATGGTAATTAAAAGGAGACTGTTAGTAAATCAGCACTGTGAAAAAGTTTTAAATGAAGTGTGTGGATCTCAGAGAAATAGCACCATCAGAATCTTGCTATCAAACATGCTTTTCTAATATTTACTACAATCTCTATTAATAGCTTTCCCTCCAGTCATGGTAGGTTCTTTAGCACCACGGACAGGGACACACAGGAGGCAAACTCCTCATGCATATGGCAACGTCTAATGTTGAGAGTTTTGAATGACAACTATATGCATTCATCTTAATTTGGGGGGGCCATCTGGTTTGTATGAGCTTCTGGGATTTCAAAACTCAATGAAGATCGATATTGCCCAAGAGGCTGAAGCTTTCAGGCAGACCAAGGACAACTGTGCCTGTCCAATAGACAAAATACTTTTTTAATCATAATGTCACCAGATTTGCTAATAGTAGTGTTATATCTAATTCAGTAATTTTGTCTCTTAGGAGCAGAGTGCCAGGATCCAACATTAGGTTTCTATCTTGTTCCCTAGGGGGGATTGACAAAAGCTCAGGCTGACATCATTGAGTCCTATTTTATAACTGGATTTGTTTTGTTTCCTTCAGTAAATTGTTTGGGGCACTATGGAGAGATATTTAGGAGTGCCATGCTGTAAACTAGAAGTAGAAATAAAGGGGCAGGAGCTGAAATATGCCAAGTGGGCAAGTTAAAAAATAAAATGATGACTCGTCGTCCTGAAAGAACTTAGGTATGCAGTTCTCAAAAGGAAATTTATATTGAGAGATGGGAAAGATATAAATATACATATGGGTATACTGAGAAAATTATTATCTTTATGTCAAATAGAAAAACTTAATGGATATGAAGATGAGTCAAGGAAACAGAGTGAAGAGTACACGTTCCACTTTGAGATTTTATCTCTTTATGTCTATCTATAAAATTTCACCTCTAATCATCTTCTAATTCTGAGAAATGGATCACAATTTTATGCTTGTTGGATAGAGATAAGTGAGGTATTGTGACTCGAAGATATTTATGTGGAAATCACTGTTACTTGTCATCATAAAGTTTAGATTTTTTTTTTTATTCCAAATCCAAAGAACATTCATTCCAATGTTCCTTCCTGGTTCCACCAAGCAAAGCAATTCAGCCACTTTGCTCACTGTTGAATCCTTAGCATGTGAAAGAGTACCTGGCAGATATTCAATACATATTTGTCAAATGAATGAACATTTCTGCCTTTCAAATTTATATTTGTTCTTAAAGGATGCATTTTCACTCCCTCCTCGAAGCTTTCTCTGATAACCTCCCTCCCTGATGAAGGTGGTTGGGTGTCTCTCCCTAAACTCCCACATTCTATGGATGTGCCTCTCCTGTTGCACACCCACCATTCTGCTGGAAACAAAGTAAGCTGTGTGGTTTTCTTACCACTTTACTTGGACTCAGTCTGTAAGAGAGCAGGGAATGTTTAACTTGAACCTGGTGGATGCTCAGCAAATACTCTTTCAATGGAATTGGTATTTCACCCACAATCCCCTGCAATAACCAGACACCCCGGAGAATTCCTGGCATGCCCTCTCCTTACTTCATCATTCTCTCCTAGAAGGGTCTAAGGCTCTGCGACCCACTCTCTTGCATAATAAAAATAATAATAATAGCTAACACTGAGCTGTTTTAATTTCATTATCAAGTTTCATCTTTGCACTAAGGGCTATTATTATTCCCATTTTACAACTGACAAACCTGAGCCTAGGCAAAGACAAATAAAACTTGCCCCAGATCACATAGCTTGTAAATACCAAATCAGCCATTTATGGGATTAAAAACCAGCTCTATCTGATGGAACACAGGCAAAAAAAAAAAAAAAGAGGCATTTTGAAATCAATGTCTAACGGAAAAAAATGAAATCCTTGTCCTTAGATGAACGTGTTAGCATTTTATATTGTCAATATCCTAAAGCAAATGTCTTTAGATTTACTCCATTTCCAAACACATAGGACACTTTTAAACACATTCAGCCAATTTGACCTATTCTGATAATGTCATCATGCCAAAAGAGAAGCTCTAGCTTGTATATTTCTGAATTAAATGGTATTATTTGTTCCTCACATCATTTGTAGTTTTATTTATTTGCACACAGGCATTTCACATGACCTAAATAATTTTGCCCACTGTCACCTGGCATTTGGAGGTTGCTTTGCAATGTAAGAGAGGACTAAGGGGGGGAAAAGTCTTTAAGGCCTTCTGAAATGAGGTCTTTATTTACGAAGTTATGTGGCGGCATAACTGTTACAGACAGAATTGTATTCAATGTATTTGAAGGCTTACATGTGCTTTTTAGTCTGGCCTTTGATCCTTCTTCTCCTAAAATGCATGCACTTATTCTCAGTTTACTTTAGGATTTCAGTTCTGCCTGGAAGATACTGTCCTGATAGTCTGAGTCATTGGTCCTGTTCTCCATAAAATATAGGAGATGGATAGCTTTAGCACTTCCCTTCAGCTCTTGTAAATCTAATAAATGGTTTCATCTATATTGCCTCCTTTGGAATCCTTCACATTGCCTTGGCTGTTTTTTGTTACAGATAAGAAAGGCGAATGTTTGCCAACCTTGGTATTGATGAGGTTAAAACAGCCACTCTCATAATTCTGCATCTATACAACTTTGTTCTCATTGTTCTACCAGCCGAGTGGCATTTCCTAAGCAGAAGAACAGTGTGGCCAAAGCAATAAAGAGTCAGATAACGTCAGTCAGGTCATTTGGTGCCTAAATTAGGCTGGGCCAGGCAACTCTTGGAGCCCCCCACCCCCACCCCCGAAGGCTAGAAATGAGCTCCTGGCAATTGCTGCCGCCAAATGTTCTTTCCAGACACTCAGATGAGGAGCCTCGACAAACTTTCTGAACTTGTCCAATATCTTTGTTGAAAAACAGGAGAACTGCTTCATCAGAATGAACTTCCTCCGAGTAATCAAGTTTCTAAAATTAGGAGGCACAATATGTTTCAACAGAAGAAAGAAATCACAAGAACCAGACCCCTGAGCAAGAAATATTTTTCTTTGCTTTATAGCAGATCTCACTTATCTTATATTTTGGTGCAACATATGCTTTGTAAAACTAATTTCCCCCCCACCCTCTACATCAGGACTCTACAGATGTAGAGATAATTTTTCAACCCGTGAGACTGAGTTAGATTATTTTAGACCTAAAGTGGGTTTTTTTTTTTTTTAAGGCAGGTGAGGAAAAAAATAAAAAGAAAGAAAAGGAAGCTATGTGTTGTCCTGCTCTGATTGGACTATCACTGTAATGAGGTACTTTACCAATTGAATCCTGTTAGGAAAAGCTATCTTGTTGTGGGTTTAATAAAACTCTCAACACTGATATGATTGCTTTCGCGACATCCTTTTTGATCATGTTCTGGGATTCCCAAAGCTGTCAAAGAGATCTTGTATGCCCCTTATGTTTACAAAAAATAGAATAAAATAAGCCTTACCAGGGTCTAGCTGGCACACTGCCAAGAGAGGCCAACGTCTTTGGATTGTGCTGAATTATCAGATCACATGGACCCTTTAAGGAAGCCCAATACACCCACATTTGCCACTTGATTTCTCACTGACAACAGGAGGGTAGGCCCAGCTGTTCCCAGCAGCTGTTCAGTACAGAACTGCCTGAGCTGAAATGCCTTCCAGCTGATGGCGGTCCCCAGGAGCACTGGAGGACAATCGCCATGTCTGGACACAGAGGCCAGCTCCAAAGGGAGAAAAACCCAAAGCAGAGAAGTGAGGAAACCTCCCTCCCCCATCCTGTCTCTGCCTCTTGTAGAGGGAAAAATAACTCTGTAAACCTGTTCATTCCCAGCCTGCCCTCCCGAGGGCTTCACCTTTATAATGAGCTAGACTAGTGGAGGAGATTCCTTTCCGCTCCAAATGAATTATCATTATAATAGGCATCTAGGCTGCCTATCAAAGATCCCAGAACCGGGGTAGTGGTAAGGTAGGTAAAAAAAGAGGAAGGGGAAAAATTTACATGCAGAGATAAGCATGGACAGTCATTAAGAGAACCGGCCTTCACTTCAAAAAGACATGAACCCGGCACAGGTCTCTTGCCTGTTAAATATGTACAGTGTGTGCTTATTTGATGATGAAAATCAGACGATGGCTATTTGAATGGAAATGAATTTTAATAAGCTTTGGAGGCAGGAGAAGCAGAAACTCTCCATTTTCCCCTCTATCGCCAGGCACCTTCTTGACCATCATTACCACAAAGGAAAGAATGCCGCATGCTAATCATCCCGAGAAGAACCCTCACTCTCCTCCTCAGTCTTTGTGGGTGTTCATTAACCTTGTGGGCTCCTCACCCCGCAGAGTACAGCTGTCCCAGGGACATTTCCATATCCCTGAAGAATAGCAGGATGTCGAGTTAGCCTCAGGGATCCTGCCTATAGAAAAAAGTGGGAGAAAGCTCCCTTAGGGGCGAAAGCAAAGGACTATTAATGGTTGGCACGTACATTGCACGATTGAAAAATTTGCAAAATTTTGCACTTAACTTTGCACTTTTATAAAATTAAGTATAATATGGCTCTTTATTACTCATTTTTTCTTCTGACAGAGAGACAAAAGGATCGTCCTGGGGTTGTAAATCCTAACCCCACCTCCACTCCGAAATGAACACTGAAACAAATACCCCTGGGTTATTTATCTCTTGCTGGTGTTAAACGTAGTCTGGGAGCACAGACATAGTCTGGTGACCTTAAGAGGTTATGAAATCTATCCCTTTACTCGGAGCAAAACCACATAAAGACCATCCTGGTAGCAACAACAGAATCACTTAAAAATACTGTCAAAGACGTTTGGCTTGAAAATAGCAGGGTTCGCTTGGGAAACGTTCTAGTAAGTGTTCTTTCTGGATCTTCTCCACCCTAATTCATGTGGTTATTGTTTGCCCCCTTCCCCTCTGGATAGGAGTACTAAGTTTATAAGGTCATTGACCCTAAATTAGTCCAAGCTCATTAAGCCTGACCTTAAAGGCACCATCATCCCACTTAAACCTTTTGGCCAAAACCCCTAGAACAGATTTTCTTTCCCAACTGTGCTCTCTAATGGTTCATCAAAGTCAGTGAGGCTCTTCTGGCTTATTTCATACTAAACCTGATAAATTGTGTATTAAAAAAAAATTTTTTTACTATTGCCTAGTAATGGAATATCTAACGTCTTTGATATCTAGAAGTATCTCATCATCTCATCTTGATTCTCATCAGCAAGAGCTATGGCCTTTCAACAATCTACATGCCGTGGTGTTAGAGACAGTGCCACTAAAGCTGCTCTCTACCCAAGCATAGGAAGAGAAGAGGATGGAGGATCTTCTAGGAAGCCCTTCCCTCCCTGAATCCTTGCTCCAAATAAAGCAAGTACTGCATTCTTTAGAGCATTCGCAAGTGATGTTTACGGATAGGTGTGTCAACCATAGAGTTCATATTTGAGGATTTGCCTTATGAGGATTAGGAGTTAATCACTGAGATTTTGCCATGCAGTCCTTAACATCTTTTTTTTTTTTTTTTTGAAAGACTAAATCTCAATATTGAACGAAGCGGGAGAGAGCAAGCACAAAAAAGATTCGCACCAAAAAAAAAAAAAAAAAGAATTACCCCCACTCCAAGAAAACTAAAGTTAACCTCTGTATTCTTTTTTGCTAGCAAGGTGCCTTTAACAATTATCACGATGTGTGTCGTGAAGTTGTTCTCTCCCACCTCCGTTTTTCTTTTGAGCTCCTCTTTGCAGCCCCTCTCCTGGGGTCCCAGAGGGTGGGGGGAGAACAGCAAGACGCTGGGGCTGCATGGAAAGGTCTCAAGCCATTTCTTCCCCATTATCACCCGGTTAAGCTGCTCAGACTCTGACAGCCTAACAAGGTGCTAATGGGCCATACGTTCTAGCCCGGTTCACAGCAGGTTGTTTCAAATGGGTTGAGGAGGTTGATTTGCATTCGAAATCTTCTCTCTCTCACTTGCTTTTGTGTTGGGCCCCCTTGATTTCCACTCCCCAGACACTCTTGGGAGGTTGACTCAGAATGGAACAAAATCACATCAGTTCAGAATTTGAATTGCCTGAGTTTGGATTTTAAATGTGCCCCATTATTTCATCAAGTTGTGGTGGGGGGCATGGGGGGGAGGAGAGGTTGAAGGGAAAGAAAGGAGAGCAAAGAGATTTTAAAATGAAAGGGAGAGATGATGACAGATGGATGCAAATGTTCCTTTTAAGTGGAGAGGAGCAGCTGATGTTGAGGCATGAAATTAAATTAGTACATCTGTGGCTGGATGCGTGTCATTCAGCTTCCTGTCCCCCACTCCCGAGGAGTTTGGTTACCTCGGGATTCACTGGCTTCCTTTCATGGTGCCATGCATGCTTCCCTGCACACAGGATGGAGGCCCTTCTCACCCAATGGGGCTGCTTGTGGGGAACCTAGCACCAGGGGATAGCCGTCCAACCTCATGGAGTCCCACCAACCCCAGGAGGAAGAATTGGCTCCGTTGAAACTGCAGCTCCTAGAGGCCCAGGGAGATGCAAGGAAATGAAATAGAAGTCAGCAGATCTTTCCAAGGAGGCAGTGTTTACGAGCGGCCTGCGGTGTGCCGGGCAAGTGAACAATCTGCTTTTGCAAACCCTGCCAGCTGCGAGCTGGAAGTGCTCGGGATTCGTAAATGTTTACAGCCATTTCGACAGAGTAACAGGACAGGGCTGTTTCTTCAGGACCCAGCTCCAGGGGTGCTCCCCATAAATAATGGTGCTCAGGCTTCCACTTTTCCTTTGAAAGCCGAGCAGTCCTGAAGCGTCAGGGCCACTGCCAGGAAGGTTTATGGCTTAGTTCAGCTCTTCGCTCTCCAGGCTTCTTTCCCTTCAGCTTGCATCTCAATTTCCATTCTCTCACCCAAAAGCTGAAGATCTAAGCCAGGAGTTCCCCAAACTCTACTGCCTAGGTCACACCTAATTGACGCTGCTGTATCACTCTGTAAAAACTAAATGAGCAGGGGAGCCATCTTACCTAGAACTGCATATGTGAAACTTTAAAAAAAAATAGATGTTTAGGGACACCTGGGTGGGTCAGTCGGTTGGGTCATGATCCTGGGATCCTGGGATCCTGGGATCGAGCCTCATGTTGGGCTCTGCTCTTGGGGGGAGCTTGCTTCTCCCGCTCCCTCTGCCTGCTACTCCCCCTGCTTGTGCTCTTCTCTCTCTCTCTCTCTCTCTCTCTTTCTCTCTCTCTTTGTCAAAGAATTTCTTTTTTTAATGTTTAAAGCCAAAATTAATTCCTGGATATTTCCAACAGAGCCAGTAGTCACTCTTGACTACTGGCTGGCCATGGTGGGATTCTAAGAATGGTCCCCAACTGTGTCAAGAATCTATGGGCAGGATCACAGAGCATTTTTCTTTCTTTCTTTCTTTTTTTTTTTTTTAAAGATTTTATTTATTTATTCATGAGAGATCCACAGAGAGAGGCAGAGACATGGGCAGAGGGAGAAGCAGGCTCCCCGGGGATCACGCCCTGAGCCAAAGGCAGACACTCAACCACTGAACCACCCAGGCATCCTACAGGCCCCCCCTTTTTTTTTTAAAGGACATTCTCTAGTGCCCACATGAACCTATTAAAAAAGAAAGAGAAAGAAAGAAGAAAGAAGAAAGAAGAAAGAAGAAAGAAAGAAAGAAAGAAAGAAAGAAAGAAAGAAAGAAAGAAAGAAAGAAAATTAAAAATAATTTTTAAGTTTCTTATCCAGGTAAAAGAGCCCCTGAACCCTGTTCACCCTCCAAACTGTTTGATGGACTTAAAAATAAAGATAAAAACCCTCACTATTTTATTATTCTTTCAGCAATGACAGGGTTCAGAAAGAAACTGCCCCGAACTGGGGTGCCTTTGTGTCATTGAATATTTTAAGCTGAAGGAATTTAAGAAATGGTGGTTGCAGGGAAGACTTTCTGAACTTCCCCTGAAGCAAGTCATCAGACCCTTGTGTGGGAAATACCTTCCTTACTCCTGAAAGAACGTAACATCCTATCTCCAAGACTGAGTGACTCCAAGAAAAGTCCAAAGAAAGAGGTCTTGTATCATGTGTCCCTGTTTACTACACTTAGCTCATATTCCTGTGCTTGCCTCATTTTCCCACTATTGTCCACCCTTCACCAAACCTATTAGAAAAATACTAAATTGATGGTGGCTGGAGGGACAGTAGGTGGGGGGTGAAATAAGTGAAGGTAAGAGTACGCTTATAGTGATGATGAGCACTGAGTAATTTTTAAATGAATGGATGAATAACAAAAAATAATAAAATTTCACATTTTCAAACTTTTTTCTTTTTAAAGATCTTAAGTAATCTGTACACCTAATGTGGAGCTCAAACTCACCACCCTGAGATCAAGAGTCCCATGCTCTATAGATGGCACCCCTCAGTCCTTATTTCCTTGGAAAGCTCTTTTAGCACATAAGACTTAAATTAAATAAATGTGTATGCATCTCTCTTGCTAGTCTGTCTTTTGTTACAGAGCTCCAAGCCTAGAACCTAGAAGGGTAAGAAGAAAATATTTGTTTTCCTCCTCTACAGCAAGCAAAAAAGAAATAAGGAAAAACCCATGCCTCTTCTATTGTCCGGGAGCAAGACTATCCTGACCCCTTCAAGATCCTTCTAGCTTGAATAAAAATCAAATTGACATGAAACAGATTAACAGGAGAAAATCAAATTTAATAGTGTACATATCGGGAATCCAGACAGATGTGGAAATTCCTGAGACAATCAGGTGAAATGAGATCGAGATGTCATCCTGAACTAAGGAGAAGGGGATGGGGGTCTGGGATTGCAACCAGAAGGAATGCCATCTTCAGGGAGAAAGAGAAAGGGTCAAAAATAACTGTTTGCTGGGCTACTCAGAAACAGTAGGAAAAAGAGAGGACTTCTCTGGTTTCTTCCCTGTCCACCACACCTAGTTCACACCATAATGTCATTATCCATGGTGACAGCTCTCTTCCTGGAGCGGGCCCTCTATCTAAATTCTTTTGGGCCATTGTGGGGGAAACAAAGAGGCTCTTCCTGAATCTGCTGGGTTTTGATCACCTTTTTAACTCAAAATCACCTCCATACTAGAGCGTCCCATCCTAGGGCACCCTGCCCTGGGCCCCCAACACGACACAAACTCCAGCATTTTGCAAAAAAAGACCTCCAAATGGTAGCCACCTATCGAGGTGGGTGCACTTGGGAGGAAACTTGGGTGTTGCCACTCACATCATCTGTGTGCTTAGGCTAGCACACAGCAGGTGGTCTCTCTTCAGGCAATTTTCAAGTTGTCTTTTCCGATTTCTTACACTGTAAATGCACACACAACAAAGACGAGAAATGTCACACCGCAGGGGGAGGAAAAGAAGAGAGGGAGAGTCCCCTGTAACCCCATGGGGACAAAGTCTTCTTTCTGGTGGCCCTTCCCTTCCAATTACGCCTTCCAGCCCAGGCAAATTCCCCAGAGCATTTGCCCACAAAATCACTGCCATCCTGCTCGGTTCCCCCTTCAGAGGCGAGTAGCCAGCCAGGCCATATTTAGCTCCTGTTGTTATTTCTTTCCCAGCCAACCCCATCATTCCCTGAAGCACTTGTGATGTGGTTCTTGGAACAGTCTTCAACAGCTAGCACTGATCTGCCCCGAGCAAAATGCTTTGCCCATCTGTGCCAGGAGGATGTTTGCATTGTTTTCCATCAATCTTTCTCTCTGCAAGGAAATTGGAGAAGAAAGCATGTCTTATTACATTGTTGCCACTGTCCCACAACAAGAATCCTTTGGGGTGGTTCTTATTAAAGGAAAATCAAGCCTGAGTTAGAAAAGTCAAATTGCATTGCTTCTGGAGCCAGCCCAGATGGGCATAAGACCGTGAAGTGTGTGAGATGGATCTTGAGTTCTTTCTCCTTTCTCCCTGCAGAGCATCCCCAGGTCCTAGTCCTGTCCCCATGGACCCCCCACAAGCAACCCCTACCTTTTGTCGCTGCCTCTGATTCTAGCACTTTTTTTCCCTTGCTTCCTCCTCCATTAAAATTAAAATTTGTCTATGCAATGTCCAGTTTTTAAATTATGCTAATGTAGCTCACATAGCAGTTATCTCATTGTCCCAAGTGATGTGACAACAAACTTGAATCCAAAAGAATGACTCAGATAATCTGGAGGTCCCTGTAGGCCACTCCTGAAGTATATATTTTGAAGGAGCAAAGGGTCCTTTGAAGGCCCTCCTTTGAAGGGTCATCTCTTCCCAGCAAGAAAGAGACGGTAACTCTCCTTTCCTGATTCAAGAAATACTGAATACTGATTCAAGAACTATCTGCTGATTTCATTTTATTAATACGAGATGATCCCTTCACACTGATTTGCATTATCTAAGGTTGCATTGCATGGTATCTAACTGTACCTAAAGATACCATGATTCATTTGAAAATGAAACAACTCCGGAGCAAGCATCTGGCCACATTTTCAGAGTGGTCTCTCAACCTTGACTGTGCGTGGCAGTCACCTCAGAATCTTGTAAAAATGCAGAGTTTTCATTGTTTAGGTCTGGGGAGGGGTCTGAGATCCCGCTCTGGGGTGATGCCTATGCCACTTTTCCTGACCTGCACCCTGATTAATAACTAACTTAAACTATAAATGTGGCAGACTTTTCAGATTCTTCCAGGAAAGGCCTGTTCCACTGGTTTCTTCTTTCATTCATCTATCCTCCTTTCAACTTATATTTGTAATTCATTTATTTATTCAACGAATATCCACCCCACACACTCTGCTGCCATGAACTGTATAAGTCATTAAGGAAGAAAATAGTGGTCAAGGTTGGCATTATCCTCACAAACACAAAGCTGAGAAAAATACAGAAAAAAAAAAAACTATGTGGGGGAAGAATAAGTGTTGTATTTACATCTAGCAATCAGAAATACATATAACAGCCATCAGATTAAGTGTACTCAAAGAAAATTCCTGATTTTTAAATTCAGCTGCTTTTCTTTCACCTCTCAAGCCAATCTGCATGATCAGAAGATAGGATTTCATCGCTAGTACTTAGAGCAAACCTACTATGTGTGGTATATTTGCTGCTCCAGAGCCTCACCTCACACCTCTCAGAGCTCAGAACTATAGAAGAGGTCCCCCCAAAGAGGCAGAGCTGGTTTTAAATTTTTTCCTGTGTGTACAAATTAATTCATTCAAAAATCACCAGTCGCATGCCTGCTATACACCAGACTGTGCCCAGCACTTGGACCTAGAGATAACATTACATAGTCATGGTGCTCAAAAAGGTCAGGTGGAGGTATTTTAATTTGAACACAATCCAGCTGTTGAAGTCAGGTTATTTTCATATTTAATAACAGGGTAAAACGAATGGCTTCAGTGTCCCTAAATGGCATTTCCTGTCCAATATGGCTTAGAGTCCATGGTCTGGGGAGACCTGAAGAGTAACTCAAGGACTATACACCATGACCAAATGGGATTTATCCCAGAAATGCAAAGTTAGTTCAACAGATGAAAATCAATCAGTGTAATACACTATTAGTAGAATTAAGAGGGGGGAATCACGATTATCACAATAATTGCAGAAAAAGCATTTGACAAAGCCCAACACCCTTTCATGATAAAAATGCTCAACCATCTTAGAAGAGAATTTCTTCAACCTAATAATGGGCATCTAAGAAAACATCACAAGTGATATCACAATTAATGGTGAGACTGTGCTTTCCATCTAAGATCAGGAACAGGACAAGGTGTCTGCTCTTACTACTTCTATTTGACATTCTACTGGAGGGTCTAACCAGAGAAATTAGGCAATGAAAAGGAATAAGATTTATTTAGATTGTCTATAGAAAATATCAAAAAATACACACACGGTTCTTATAGTTCTCATAAATAACTTCAGCAAGGTTGTAGGACACAAGATCAATATACAAAAATCAATCATACAATATATACACTTACAATGAATAATCTAAAAATGAAATTAAGAAAAATGACTTTTTTACACTAACATCAGAAAGAATAAGATACTTAGGAATAAATTTTGCAATAGAAATACAAGTTTCATGCATTGGAAACTACAAAACATCATTGAAAGACATTAAAGAAGACCTAAGTAAATTGAAAGACAGTCAATGTTCATGGATTGAAGACTTAATATTATCAATGTGGTAATACACCCTTAGGTGTTCTACAAATTCAGTGCAATCCTTACAAAAATCCTGGCTTTCTTGAAGAAATGGACAAACAGGTCCCAGAATTTTTCAAGAGACCCAGAAAAACCAGAACGATCTTGAAAAAGATACTGGTATAAGTACCACATATAGATCAATGGAATAAGATTGGCAGTTCAGAAATAAAATCATACATTTATAGTAAACTCACTTTTGACAAGGATGCCCTGAGGACTGAAAGAGGGGAAACAAATAGTCTTTTTAACAAATGGTGCTAGACAACTGGATATTCACATGCAAAAATTGGATCCCTAGCCTCACATGAATGAAGTAAGAGCTTTACCTCACACCACAGACACGAATTAATTCAAAATGGATCAAAGACCTAAATTTAAAAGCTAAAATTATAAAACTCTTCAAGGAGAATCATAGGCATAAACCTTCATGGCCTTGGATTAAGCAGTGGTTTCTGAAATATGACATTAGAACATAAGCAACAAAATTTTAAAAATAGGTACATTGGATTGCATTAAAATTCTAAACTTTTATGTTTCAAAAACTATCAAGAAAGTGAAGACATCCCATAAATTGAAAGGAAGTATTTCTAAATCACATATCTCGGATTTGTATCCAGAATATATAGAGAACTCTGACAACTCAACAATAAAAGGTAAACTGTCCAATATTAAAAAGGGCAAAGGATCTAAATAGACATTTCTCCAAAGATATACGAATGACTGATAAGTATTTTAAAATATGCTTAATACCATGTGGGAGGCCTAGGTGGCTCCGTTGAGTCAACTGAGTGTCTGACTCTTTGATTTCAGTTCGGGTCATGATCTCAGAGTCATGAGATGGAGCTTTGTATAGGGCTCCACACTGGGTGTGAAGCTGGCTTAGGTTTCTCTATCTCCATCTCCCTCTGCACCCCCGCTCCATACCACCCCTGCTCACATATGTGCACAAACTCTCTCTCAAAAAATAATAAAATAAAATAAAATAAAATAAACAAACATTGAACACCATGATTCATTAGGAAAATAGAATCAAGACTACAATGAGAGGGCGTGACCTTAGCAAAACAGCAGCAGCATAGAAATTTCTGTGTTCCTCTCCCCAGGGATGTCAATTTGAACAACTATCTGCACGGGAAAATACCTTCTAAAGATCTGTGGTTTCCAGGTGAGGGATTCTAGTACCTGGGTGAAGCATGAAGTACAGAAATAAAAGACACAATGAGGAGATAGGAAAGATAAACTTACATGACCCCCATCCTTTCTCCCGAGTCCAGGTAGCCGAGTGCAGAGACACCAGTCCCCCATGAAAGGAGAGTGAATTGAGGATCCCAGAACCAGCTTGCCCCAGGCTGACCCCTCAGCCCTAGATGCTCCCTACAGGCCCCCATAACCTCAGGCCCCCAGCTCACCCTGGCACTTGAGGAAGAGGGAATGGGAAGTGACTGCTAATGGGTACAGGTTTCTTTTTGGAGTGATGAAAATGTTCTGGAAATAGTGGTGATGATTGTACTAAAACCTACTGAATGATACACCTTAAAGGGGTGCATTTACGGTGAGTGAATTTTGTCTTTTAAAAAAGTACCACTGGGGATCCCTGGGTGGCTCAGTGGTTTAGGGCCTGCCTTTGGCCCAGGGTGTGATCCTGGAGTCCCGGGATTGAGTCCCACATTGGGATCCCTGGATGGAGCCTGCTTCTCCCTCTGCCTGTGTCTCTGCCTCTCTCTCTTTCTGTGTCTTTCATGAATAAATTTAAAAAAATCTTTAAAAAAATTTAAAAAGTACCACTAAAATAATTTTTAAGATAAGCTTATTGCTGTAAGATGAATAAGTTTGGGGGGGGTGGTGTCTAATGGACAGCATGGAGACCACAGTTAACAGCACTGTATTACAGACTGCTTGAAAGATGCTAGGAGAGTAGATCTTAAATGTTTTTACTACAAAACTAAAAATGGTAATTATGTGAAGTGATGGAAGTGTTAACTAACCTCACTGTGGTTAATAATTTTGCAGTATATGCATGTATCGAATCATCACCTTGTACAACTTAAATTTGCACAATGTTACATGCCAATTACATCTCAATAAGGCTGGAAGATCGATCCATCAATCCAACGATTTTTTAAATGTAGCTCAATCTTGGCACCTTGTAGGTTAGCCTTGACCAGACCCAGAGATAAAGAAGAAAATGCAGATTGACCAGTGCTGGTAATTCAGCTATCCCAAATGCACTCATGAGCATAAAGCCTGATGGGGACTAATCCTTCAACACCCCTCTGTGGGGCTTCTCCTAATAGGCTCCAGTGGGAGAGGCTAAGGAAGCACAGTTACAAACAAAAGTCAACAGCCCTGGGCTCTGCTCCCTTGTCTCACAATCCTATCCATACCCTTTGGATAAGCAGCAAAATTCAGTGCCATTTTGTCCATTAAAAAAAAAAAAAAGCCTCTAATTCAAAAAAAAATTAAAAACACCTTTTCTGCTTTCATTTCTCATTAAAATGCCACTTTTGAGTCATTTGGAAAGGGTCAGGCTGGATGTTGGCTTTAAAACCTTTGACAGCTACTATAATTGCCTAGAGGTCCAATAACAGTGATTGCTCTCACAAGTTTAATTTTGAAGTTTCTGCCAAGCCATTAGCAGGTAGCCAGGGTATGGAAATGAAAGGAAATTAGAGGCGATGAGAAAATCTAATCTCACCTACCTCTGGACTGTCACCTCTTCCCTGGGCCAGGACACATTTCTCTTCCAAGTCGCTGTTTCCTGGTATAGCGAGAGGAGTCCCCGGATTGGATTCCTAGTTCTGCTACTGACTAATCACATGGTCTCAGGCAAGTTATTAAACATTTTGGTATTCTGTTTTTTAATCAGAAACGCTTCATGAATTTAGGTGTCCTCCTTACACGGGGGCCAGGCTGATGTTCTCTGTTATCATTCCAGTTTTAGTACATGTGCTGCAGAAGTGAGCGCGGCACATTTTGGTATCCTTAAAAATGGGTACGTTGTTGTTTCTGCTGCTCTGCCCTCGGCCCAAGTGCCATTTTGACAAGATTCTTCCACAGATCATGTCTGTGGAGGGAGGCAAGGCAAAGAGATGTGTGCACAGGACACTTTCAGGAGCACTCTGCATGGGCGATCATTGAGTTTAGGATTGGGCTGGGAAAGCTTCCTGGGCAGAGGTAGAAATGCATTAAAATAAGACATTGTAGGGACACCTGGGTGCCTTGGTGGTTGGCTGAGCATCTGCCTTCGGCTTAAGGCATGAACCCAAGGTACTGGAATCAAGTCCCACATTGGGCTCCTTGCATAGAGCTTGCCTCTCCTTCGCCTGTGTCTCTGCCTCTCTGTGTGTCTCTCATGAATAAATAAATAAAATCTTAAAAAAAAAAAAGTTGTATCCCATTGATCTGGTCACTTTCAGGCAATATAAGAGAACACATCTAAAAGATATTTCTAAAAGCCTCTCTAAATAAGATGGTTCAACCATCATGGTTGCAATTTCAACTCTTCCATGGCCATTTAATCACCCTTAGCCCTTTCTTTCGATCCTCACAACAAGCAATCCCAGGGTTATTACACTCTCCATTGTATAGATGAGAATATTGGGCCTGCAAAGTTTACATAAGTTACTCAAATTTCACTTAACTGGTCAGTGGCAGAGATGGGCTTTGAACCATAGTTTTCTGACCATAACACCCATTTTCTCTCTGCCTGACCAGTGGCTCCCAGACGTGATGATCACTAAGACAGCCTCAGGTATAATGAGGGTCAACAGGTACAGGATCCACTACTAACCTCCTACTATCCATCTATTCTTCCCTTAAGGGACTTTCTGAAATTTCATCTTTAAGAAGGGCAGGCCTGCAGCTCTGCTGTCTGGAATATTCTCACATGACAGCAGAAAACCAAAATTTGTTGTCAGTTTTTTTTTAAAAAGATTTATTTATTTATTTATGAAAGACTGGGGGGGGGGGGGGCGGTGCAGAGACACAGGCAGAGGGAGAAGCAGGCTCCATGCCGGGAGCCTGACGTGGGACTTGATCCCAGGACTCCAGGATCGCTCCCTGGGCCAAAGGCAGGCATGAAACCGCTGAGCCACCCAGGGATCCCCTGTTGTCAGTTTTTTTTTAATTGTGAACTGTGTACAAAAAGCTTACAGAAATGAAAAGGATATATGTGTTCCTTGTCTGTTCCTTTATCAGAATATCATCTGGATAGAGCCCAGAAGGCAGCGTAGTTCAATGGGCAAGTGTCTGAGTTTGGAACCAAAATCTGAGCTGGGGTCTTAGTTAGCTATCTGACCCTGAGCAACTTGTTTAACTCTCTTATGCCTTTGTTTATTCAGCTACGCAATGAGAATAATGCCCCCTTCAAAGGATTCTTAGAAAACTTAAACCAGCTAATGATGTAAGGTGGTTAACAGGTGCCAGCCACAGACTCAGTGTACAGTAAATTCCACTTTGTATTGTTCTATCTCACTGTCTTTAGAGGAGAAGGAAAAGAGGTGAAAGGAGCCAAAATCCAAATCCATTTAAACAATCTGTTCTAACTAAGGATGACAGTCAGGAATAGCTCTCCCATGTGATGTTCCATTTAGCACTGGAATGTTGCTTCTGCAGATCTGGATGTTTCCCATGAATTTGCTTTCCAAATCAACTTAGGAATGACAAGACAGGGGCTCCTGGTTGGCTCAGTTGGTTGGGTGTCTGCCTTCGGCTCAGGTCATGATCCCAGGGTCCTAGGATCAAGCCCCAAGTAGGGCTCTCTGCTCACTGCTGGCCTGCTTCTCCCTCCCTCTCTGCCTGCCACTCCCCCTGCTTGTATACTCTCTCTCTTTCTCTGACAAATAAATAAATAAAATCTTCTTTTAAAAAAAAGAAAAGAAATGACAAAACAAGACAAAATTCATGCTACTTCAACATTAGAGATCTGAATGCTAATGCAAATCCAATTGCATCACTAATGATCACCTACTATGTGTCAGTCACTGAGAGATAGAGAGATAAGAGACACAGTCTCCACCTTTGAAGGACCCGTGGTTCAATAAAGAGGGTTGGATAAGACCATAAATAGTCATAAAAAGTGCTATAAGAGAAACCTTCTAAGAGAGAAGAAAACTGCTCTGGGAGTTCCAGAGAGGGAGAAGTTAACTCAATATTGATAAGGATTTCATGGAGAAGGAAAATCCACATGACTTTGAAAGAAAGGTAGGATTTGAACAAGTGAATGGAGCAGGAGAAGAAGTCGAGAGAACATTCTAGGTGGAAGGAAAAACATCAAGCAAGAGAGGAAAGCAGAACACTGACGTCCTGACCGGGGAAACACTAAAGCCAGAGATCCGTATGCATCAGTCATGGGAGAAACAGCAGGAGAGGTGAGTGGTGGCCACACGGTGGAAGCTTTCAGTTCTGGGTGTGAAGACCAGAGGTTCACTCAGTTTTAATATAAAAAGCCGATGAAGCATTTTTTTAAACATTCTTTTTTTTTAATTTTTTATTTATTTATGTGTTCATGAGAGACATACAGAGAGAGAGGCAGAGGGAGAAGCAGGCTCCATACAGGGAGCCCGATGTAGGACTCGACCCTAGGATTCCAGGATCACACCCTGGGCTGAAGGCAGATGCTTTAACCGCTGAGCCACCCAGGCATCCCTGATGAAGCATTTTGAACAGAAGGCAATTATGATCGGAGTTTGATCAGAGTCACCTCTCTCGGGAGGTGATGAGGATTAATTGGGTCAAGTCAGTGAAGCCGCTAACAAAAGTCAACAGGTGCAAAATTAATTCCAATTTTCTTCTCCTTCCTCTAAGCACCCAGAAAATCCATCGTTTCTGAATCTGAGTGCCAACAACCTGCAAAAAATGGGCCTTCAGTCTCGTCAAGACTCTCCGCTGGCTGTGAACTTCTTCTTCCTTCCCAGAATCCAGCTAAAGAAGGGGTGGCCCCCTGACCCAGATCTAGAAAATCCCTAGGCAGAGGCCAAAGGATAAGCTCCTGTGACCTCCAGCTATTTCCTGCAGCCCGAGAAGCGTAGGATGGCACAGTTTAAGTGCAGCCAACCTCGCACTCCCCGCTAAAAGCCTGCCTCCAGGAAAGCTGGCCCCCTCTCATCTTCGTTAATATGTCTCTTTAGCGGCTCATTTGGACAGACCGGCCTGTGTCACTTGGCATTCAGGAAGTGTGCCTCCCCTCACTACCCTCTCCACTGCACGGAGCCTGGAGGATGATTTGGGAGTTTTGTGGCCTTTCATTTTTTTTCCCCTCTCCCCTTCTCCTGCTGCTGGGAGTCTTTTCTTCCTGATAAGAACCTTCTAGCAGCTTCATCAGAGCCATTGTTAAGAGAAGGCGACTCTTCTCACAATGAATAACTTCTCCTTTCTGCGGAAAAAGTAGTCCTTGAGAAAGGTCTCATTATTGCTCTGGTGCCATTATTCCAAATGTGGAGGCTCAGAGCCCCTCCCTCCATCCCCACAGGGGCAGCAGGAGAGGGGGAGTAGGGGGTGCAGAAGGAAAGAAAAATCCTGTTTCTTGCCATTCACTTCTTTAAAAGGTGGCTGTGAAAATCTTCTCTTTCGCCACTAATGGGATTTGAAGGAGACACAACTTCTGCACTTGGTACCCTCACGCATTCTGGAAGAGTCCTTCGCAGACTCAGAGGTTAACTGCACCTTTTCTGGGGTGCCTCCTCTCCTGCCAGCTCAGGATGTTTCATCTCCTCAGAGATCAAAATGCACTGACCTCTGCTTCCCCTCCCCAAGCATTTCACAGTGGCCTAAAATCAAAAAACCATTTTTTCTGCCCTCTGTCCCTCTACAGAGGTTCCCTTTCCTTCTGTTGGCACATCTGCAGGCTAGCTTCCATCTGCACACTCAGAAAATCACGAATTAAGCGACCATCACAGTTAAGGCACCGAGACAGGCCCAGCCTTCTGGGTCTCACACCCTGTGTCCCAGGGATCAAGGGCAGGGGCTTTCATTATAAAGGCCTAGGAGCCTTTCACCTCTTGATCTGCCTGGGATGCCCTCCACGTAACAGACACTCATCCAAGTCATGATTTAATGAAAGCTACTCACTGGGGAGTATTTAAGTCTAGGTATCCTAACCCAACTTCCCCAAACTTTCAAGACTAAACCCTAAGGAATAAGTTTCCTACCCACTCCTGAGGTGCCTCTTGGAAAAGGGAAAATGAAGTAAAGCATTTCAAACCAAAACTAGAGAAATGAACAGATAGATACTCATGGATAAGGGGGGAGGGGTAAAATGTATTGCCCAGCAAAAAAAGGTAAGATAGGGTCTCCATTCATAGAGGAGGGAAGAATAAAAGAGAGAGAGAGAGAGAGGGAGAGAGAGAGAGAGCTTTAGATTTATAACTGAATCACTTGATGGCTGAAGCACAAATACAGTAGATTTTGCTAATGTTGACCTCTAAAGTCAGGAATCTGAAGGACATTTATTATTTTAAATGTTAAAGGCATTGATTTTGGTAAATAACATAGAAAGGCAACATGGCTTTTTGTTTTGGGGGGTTTTAAAATATATTTTATGTATTTATTCATGAGAGATGTACAAAGAGGCAGACACATAGGCAGAGGGAGAACAGGCTCCACTAGGGGAGCCCGATGTGGAACTTGATCCCAGGACCCCGGGATCATGCTGAAGGCAGGAGCTCAACCACTGAACCACCCAGGCATCCTGAAAGGCAACCTAGTTTTAATCAGGGCACCAAATCTCTCTCCCTGCCTCCTTCACCCTCAAGAAGTGAGCAGAGACAACTCTCAACTGCCTGTGACAGGGAAGGGGCCCTGTACCTTCTTGAGACTACAAGGCCTCCTCTGTAGAAGTGGTGCTTCACCTGTGTAATCTCTCCTTTCTAACTGTTGAATTCAGTTAGTGGCATCTCTTCTCATACTGAGGGCCTCACTTGCTTCCTTATTCTGGGCTACATTTTAATAAGCTGGGGTCACTGCGTAAGTGACACTTTGCTTTCAGCCTGTTGAAGATTAATATCCAAAAGCTAAAGGAAGAATGGGGACTTTCCCTTAGGCAAATGGGCCATTTCACAGGGGCTTCACAGAGATTCACAAAGAAGTTCCTTACGGATTCACTAGATATAAATCAAACAGGAACAAACCTTAATGCCACCCCCTACTCTTCTAGCCCCTCATATAGGTTGGGAATGAGAAACTAGCAATCGGGAAAGACATCTCCATAGCTTAGAAAGGTGGCTAAGGGGATAAATTCTCTACCTTGTTAAGACAATCCACTTCAAGGCTCCACTTCCTGGAGAGCACTCTCTACTGTATGGTTGAGGTGGAGTGGGGTTTCCAGAGCAAGGTTATGGGCCTTCAAGCCTTCCTTTAAGAAGGCTGTTGATTTCTCTTTTCTGTGATACTGATCCTGCCCAGAATGACAATGCTGCCAGGGACCACGTCTTTGCCCCAATTGTAGAACACCAACGACTGCTACTATGTCCCTGGCACACGTAGGGGTGATTTTTTGGAAGACATCTGCTGTGCCCTTTAGCGGCAGCTGTGGTCTTGGGCAAACCTTTGAGGGAAAAAGGTAATTGTACTGAAGGTCTAACCTCTAGATGTTTTCTTTATTGGACTCCCAGATGTAGAGGGTACTCTCAGAGGTCACTGCAGGGTGAGCCCTTAATGCTCCATATTTCAATGTATATACCCAGGAATTCGGGGCACCTAATAAAGACCTCATATTCCTCTTCATTTATTTTCCAGTGAAGACCAAGAGCACACATACACAATAAATATTCTAGAAGCTATCCTGGACATACAAGTCTCCAGGATAGAGAGGTAAAATAAATGCTAATGGCACAGGTGGCAGAAACTGGTCATGGCTCACAACACTGTTTTTTCTCCCTAGCAGTCTTCATGTGGGCTTGGCCAGCGACTGAGTTCTAGCTCCTAGAATGCACAAAGAAATGGTGGACATAGGACCCTAAAAACTCCCATACTTAATCTTTTATTGCATTTTCTGTTTTGCATTTCCTAGCTGAGTGGAAAAGCATGTGTGGAAGTATAACGAGGAACACCGTCCACAGGAGCATGTACATTGTATGTACATTGGAGCATGACATGAGTGAGAAGCAAACTCCTACTGCAAAGCCACCGAGATTGGGGGTTGGTTTATTACTGTAACAAGTATTACTTGGTCTAACAAGCACAACGACCTTCGTATTTTCAGGAGAAACAGTGGTGCATATAATAAAAAGAAAGATAATACAGAGGGAAAAGTCACAAATCTTTTTCATCAAAAAACAAGAACAAAAAACAAAAACCCAAAACCTTGTCCTTGCCTAATGGTACAAAACCTAAGCTAACCACACCAGAAATGATTGTTAAGCAAATGGTATTTTCATAATGATAACTATTATAAAACCAGTACAGGCTCAACTTACAATGTTTCCACTTTGCGATGGTACAAAAGTGATATGCATTCAGTAGACACCACACTTCAAATTTTGAATTTTGATCTTTGCTCTGAGCTAGCGATACGTGGTATGATGCTCTCTCCTGATGCTGAGCAGCAGCAACTCCCAGTCAGCTGTGCAATCATGAGGATAAAAAACCACTACGCTTAGAACCATTCTGAACACAAACAACTGTTCTGTATCCACACAGCCATTCTGTTTTTCCCTTTCAGTACAGTAGTCGATAAATTACATAAAATATTCAACATTTTTTTTTTTTTTTTTTTTTTTTGCAAAACAGGCTTTGTGCTGGATAATGTTACACAATTGCTGGCTAGGCTAAGCTAAGGTATCATGTCCAGTAAGCTAGGTATATTAAGTGCATTTTCAACTTATGATATTTTCACTTTACAAGAGGTTTATTGGGATGTAACCCCGTCATAAATTGAAAAAGATTTGTGTGTATTTTTCTGAAGAAAAAACCATCTTCTGTGTGATAAAATTACATGTGCAAGGACATAACAAATCTTTCATGAATCATACTTACAGAAGAAAAGTTGAACACATCACACACATAAGCCATAGAGAAATTAGCAATGACATTGACCATTATTCTAGATTGCAAAAGAAGTACCTGAATTATATCAAGGGATAAACATTATTCAGTTGTCAGAATTTCCCTGTAACGATCTCATCAGTAAGATTCTGCCCTTTGTCCAATGGTGACAACAAGGAAAAGCTGCTTGACCATCTGGCAGGGAGGGATGCTCTGGTGGCCGTGCCTTCCCTGGGTGGGTACAGGCTGGAGGACATCTGAGGTCTCTTTAAACTCTGAAAGTTTGTGTCCTAGGGAAAGGAGCCAAATCTCCAAATTCCTTAAGATTTACATAATTACCAAACCTTCAGTTTTACAAATACCATTTTGGGGCTTCCTGGAATGATTCTGTGACTTATTTTGTGAACATTCTCATCTAAATGAGTCAAGCGAAAACAACAACAACAGCAACACACATGTTCGCACGAGATGAGGTGCTTCTTAACTATTTCCTTGATGTTCCTCTGGAAAATAAAATTGTACTGACTTTGCATTACCTGGGCTATTATAAACTCAGGAATGAAAGGAGGCTGGGAGACCTGTAGACTCTTTCATCCTAAAAGAGCTATCAGCATTTCAAAAGCAGGAAGCTCTTTCTGCAACTTCCTGAGATGTATCTGGGAGGGGGAAATGCATCTGAAATAAAGTAAATGGTTAAGAACTAGTGTTAATTGAAGATCAATCAGAAGTTAACCTACATTACATCTGAAATTATAGTGCTAATTGATGGAAAGCTTGGATTCAATTTAAAAGCAGATGGTTCACATGCAAATTTTCACAACTCAAGTAATATAAAAGATTTAGATACCCTGCCATATCTGTTTACCCCTTCAAGATCCAGGAATGGACACCCTTCAAGGACTCACATGTGAAAGAAGGAAACGTCCTCTTTCACTTTATTGGCTTGATCTCAATGGACACCTGTGTTGGGGCATGAAGGCAGGGTAGGGGCAGGGTCTGGGCAGGGAGTAGATACATACAAATTATCAAACGTAAATTGCCAGCAAGCTTTCTGTTTAACTGCTGTAGCACACCAAATCTCTGCTCCCAGAGAGGGGAAATTTGCAGGCTAGTCGCATTCATCACCAGGAAAAGCCCTGGATTTTATGCTGTTGTTGTGTTTGGTGGCTTGTTTTAATTAGGGACCAGGAAATTGATCAGTTTTAGCCTACAGAGCACGGATTCGGGCTTAGGTTCTTATTCCTTTCGCTGCCATTTTCAGAATTAATTTCTACAATTCTTCAGCTGCATCAGCACTGTGACCCTGAGCTTACAGGAACCCAAAACAGCCGGTTGAGTTGGTCAAGGCAAACAAGCAAATTTATAAAATGAAGTCAAGAAAATCACCATTTCCACCAAAAAGTTTATCTAAATGTAATACAAAGGGCTTAAAGTCTACCCCTTTAATGAGAAGCAAACACTGTGAAGAGAATTCACTCCAGAGACATCTTATCTATGGCAACATTTAAGATAAGACCAATGTTTTTAAAATGTCACTATCTCAAAAACCTAAAGAGCCTATGGCACCATTTCCACATGTGTCCTTTTACCAGCAAATGAATTTAGCATTTTGCAAACACTGGCCTGTATTTCTTTTTTTGTTGTTTTTCTTTTTTCTTTTTTTTTTTTTTCCTTTTTTGCCTGTGTTTCTGCTCACCACCCCAACACACAGACACACGGCACAGGACAAAGCCACTAGTTTCTAGAAGCAAAGATCGCACTCTTTCCTTAACAGATATATCCGTCGTTTAATGGGATCCATCATTTTGGAAGCAAATAAATCCTTCAGTTCTTCAAATGGTATCAAGTGTAAACGCTGACTCGCATTTCAGAAAACACCCACACATCCGTGGCCTGGAATTGAAAGCAAGGAAGAGGAGAAGGAAAAGAAGGCTTTACAAGGAAAAGGTCTTACCAGAAGGAGAAAGGAAGGCTCCGTACTGATTGGCCAATAAGAAATAAAACCCACACCACCATAAAGCACAGCCGAACACCTTGTTGCAAGGTCTCTCTAACTCCGAAACACTCGAATGAACCTGGAGTAAGTTAGCAGTGCCTCGGTCACTCCTGGCACACTAGGGAGAGCAGTGGACGAGGACTAAGGGATATGGGTGTGCTGTCGGCATCGGCAGCCACATGGGCCATCGGCCAAGTTCATCTCCTGACCTGTTTCCTCATCTGCAGAATAAGGGCATTCATCTGGATTGGAGTTGCCCAAAATGACTTCATCAGAATTCGAGTTCCACGGGTGAGTGTCTAAGGTGAAAAAAACAAAAATGGTAAATTAAATGATTTTACAGTCAAGGAAATTAGGGCAACACTGAGTCAAACAAAGTCAAACAGGCGTCTTCACTGCAGGCCCTTTCTGCCCTCCTGGCACTGGTTGGCACACCACGCTGCGATTTTCTTCCTGGCACAGGGTGGTGTCCTGTTTCTTTATTATGCATCCCCCACTCCCATCCTCCAGTAGGAATGTTCTGTTACACGCACAAATTTTCCTTTTCAAGAACTCCAATTCAGAGTCCACACCCGGGACCGTTTTGTTACGCGGCATTATCGGATCTCGTCGCGCTGGCTGTTCTGATCGACCTCTCATAAGTCCGCCTGACTCTCATGGAGGAGATCCTTTCTAACTCCCAGTTTACAGATGAGAAAGATGAAGTTCAGAGTGGCTAAGTGACGAGCCAGACAGTCAATACCGGGCAGAGCTAAGATGTAAGGCCAAGACCTTTTAGATTAGAATCCATTCGTTTAGCTTGTTTGCTGTGTTGCCCCCTCAAATATCCGTAAGAGCCACTGAGAGTTGAATTCACCTTGATTCCCTGTGTTCTCACCGGTCCTAACATAGGGGGAGGCACACAGATGTTCGCTGGCTGAGGGACCACTCGCCTTTATTTCTCTCCCTCTCTCTCCCTCTCTCTCTCAATGCAGCTCTTACAGGTAGCTTGTGCGAACTTCCTTTCAGCCTCTTGTATTGATTTTTTAGGAAATCCACAAAGTCCCCAGATAAGAGAGAATACACAGGAAGACAAACATCAGACACAAAATAGCTAAAGGACATTTGCTTTTAGAATAGTCTAGGGTGGCTTCATTTGGCCAGATAAATGTTTTCACTTTAATGGGAAGCAAAGACTCTAGCTACGTACAGACGCCCACGTCTTCAAACAATCGCCCGTCCACCTCTAGAAAACCAAAGGCCAAACAGGGAGCCAGAGCCAGTTGGCAGCCACAAGGAGGTGAGATCTGGGCACCACTGGGCTTCAGTGGCCACTCACGTTCCCTGGGAGTTGGGGACCCTCGGGCACAAGGACCCACGCCCTGCTGGCCACGTGTGGGACAGCAAGCAGGTGGGCCCCATGTACACCTTGCAGAGCCATCCCCTGGGTGGGCATTGCCCCCAGCTGCCTGCGTGTTTCTAACACTCTCTTCAAGAGGCAGCAGCAATTCACAGTACCTCGGAGATCAGCAAGTGGGGAGAGGGTGCCTGGAGAGCCCCCCGCGGAGAGCCACCGTTGCTCCCTGCCACCAATTACAAATGGAAGCAGGACACTCAGATCAGTTAGGGGTTTTTACTTAACGGTGGCCCGTTTGCTTAGGCAGCGTGCAGGAGAAGGGCCAGGTGTGAGCTCCCGAAGCATCTCGTCTTGATATTTCATTTAAAAATGAACATGATGGTAATGTCCTTCACTCCCTTTAAAAAAAAAAATGGGCCTGGCAGCTCCTGAAAGCCAGTCTCGTGTACAGCCTTCCACTCTCCTACCTTCCCTCCTCCGCGTGCCTCTAGATGAATGAAGCCAGCTCCTGCCTCTGTCTGGCCCAAGCCTTTTCTGACTCCTTCCTCCTCCTGGGGGGCTGTAGAGGTGCTGCTGGGCACAGCTTTCCACTCTGGCTGGCCTCAAGAAACGCTTCAGAGGCCTTTGTATATGAGTCTCCAGACCTCGGTGCAAAGCCATGGAATCCGAAAGCGGAGGCAAGGAAAGGGGAGGGTGGTGGGGCAGAGATGGGGGAGGGGGTGGTCCTCGAACTTGTCTTTTGGTTTTGTTGATTGCTTTGGTTTGTTAATGATTTTAATATGACCCATCAAAATCTGCCAGTGTCTGTGCACCGCTGCTACAGAAGAAACTTGGCATCTGCGATTGGGATGAGCCTTGGGATGAGCAATCGAACTAGGTGACCTTTATTATTTCATTTTATTTTATTTTATTTTTTTTTATTTTATTTAAGATTTTACTTATTTAGTCATGAGAGATGCACACAGAGAGGCAGAGACAAAGGCAGAGGGAGAAGCAGGCCTCATGCAGGGAGCCCCATGCAGGACTCGATCCCAGGACCCCGGGATCATGTCCTGAACCGAAGGCAGATGCTCAACCACTGAGCCACCCAGGCATCCCAACTAGGAGACCTTTAAAGTTCTTTTCTACACTAAGGTTCTGATATTCGGTGGTTGGGATAAGACATCCAAAGTCCATAGGGTGCAAAGAGTGATGCAAACAGGTCTTGGGGCTGGGCTGGCTTACTATGTGATCGCCGTCAAACTGCTTAAGCTCCATTTCTCCCCATTTTCTGTAAAAGGGGGGCAGTAACCCTACTGACCTCATCTGATGACTCTGCGACTTGCCTGGCATTGTGCCCGTAGAGGGCCTGATACTGAGCTAAGTACTCAATGCCTGGTAGTTCTTACCAGTGACTTCAAATCCATTAATACATCACTTAAATGCTTCATTTGAAAGTTTTTGTTCGGGTTGGGTTTGGTTTTTAGTTTAAGCAAGTGCTAAAAAATCTATTGGTTTTTGCAGTTTCCTTCCAGCGATCACCCAGACCCTTTCTTGGAACAAGCTCACATAAGCTGCACTTGCCGGGTCCAGGGAAGGAAGCGAAGGCAGTGCGTGGCCGGCGGTGGCCGGAGGTCCAGGGCGTCCTGAAGTCCAATGACTCCCCTGAGTAAACCCAGGGACTCCTGTCCTCCAAAGCTGCAGGTGCAACAAAGGCCGGCTGCAATCCGCCAAAGTCTCTGGGAGCTCGGAGCCCAGGGAGGGGAGGATTTTACATTCGCTGTGCAGCCTCCAGGGCATGCTTTGCTCCCCGCTTCCACCTTTTGCATGTTTACTCATCGGAGCCTGGAAGGGAACAGTGGAAGCAATCTGCTGTTATGATGATAATTGTTTATGCTTCTTAATATTATCATCATCATCCGGATCATTTCTGTTGTTATTCTTACTTAATGTCTAAAAGACCCACAGGGCTCTCGAGGCTTACACGGTGGAGATGCCAGTTAAAGCTGCCGCAGCGCCCGAGGTCAGGCCCCTGGGCTCAGGCTCTCACTCGTGCACCATCAGCTTCCACCACCAGCTCCTCGTCCACCTGCCAGCCCTTCCCAGAGACAATCTGGAAGTCATTTCCCGGGGACTTCGGGGACTTGCAAATGTACCCTCCTGCCACTAGATGGCAGGCACCACGATGTGCGTTTTCCAAGAAAGGTCTTAAACGGCAGTCGTCAAGCCTCCCCTTCTGTCTCCAAGCCTTTCTTCCCTCTAATAAAAATCCGTAAATCTCAAGCTCATTTCTGATTTCGAGCCCAACTTGCTCCATGTCTGCGAGTACCCCGAGTGGGCTCTGTCCTTGGGGGGTTCACAGTCGCAGGCCTCATAATAGCAAACCCGTGTGCCTGTGGTTTTCAAGCTTTGCAAAGCACCGTAGGGTTGGCAAGGCTCTTTTGCATGCAGCATCTTACTTGCCAAGCGCATGTCTACACAGAGTGAGCCGGGCCGTAATGCAACTTCATTATACGGATCCACAATGCACGTGCAGGGTCCCGCTGATGCATTTGCATGCACTTTATAAGGAAACAGTTGCTACGCAAGTTCCTGCGATGAATGGCAGTATTTTAAGGTACTCAGCAAAAGACAGGCATCACTTGAGCTCCGTCTCTCTGGGACGTGAAGCTGTCCCACCGTGGGGAGGCTGGCTCTGAAAGGCCAAGTTTACCAGGCTAGGGACCTCGGGTGCAGCATTTCCCGGTTTGGCCTGGTAATGCCATGCGATGGGGCGATGGGGAGAGGTGGGGGGAGGCGCTGAGGTTTGTCTGTCGTCTCCACACAGAAAGGAACCAGCCACAGCTTGTCATTTGCATACAGCCAGCATGAGTTAAGTCACCCTTGCTCTTCAGGAATAAATTAGTTCATTCAAGAAGAGAACAAATCCTCTGTGTGTGTGTGTGTGTGCATGTGTGTGTTGGGGGGGGCGGTGGTGGCTGTTATTCTAAGGGGTTGAGAGTGGGTAAGACAATGGAAATCTACTCTTATGAGATTATTTTCATCTGCTCATTTTTATAACTTGGCCTGAAAAGGTCTGATTCCTTTTATTAACAGATGAAGGTTTTCCTCCCAGTCTGAAGTTCAGAGTCGTACTGACTCTGCATAGGCAGGTAATGATATACCGCAGAACTCATTGTTTTCTGGTGTGAACTACACATGCCACACATTTGTTTCACGAAATCAGCATAAAATGCAAAAACCTTTCAGCTCGGGGAGTGAGTTTGTCCATCAAAGTAATATTCCTATTAGTGCGGCTATTTAGCTGTGGATAATAATAAAAAAATCATTGTATTCCAATAATTAAATACAGCAGGTGACTGTAATGGCTTCCACATTAGAAATGCTGCTATTTACATATTGCATATATTTTGTTATAGGGCTGGAGGGAAATGAATTTTGCATAGTTTTCAGAAAACCCTAGCTGCTGGTGGAGGTTACAGAAAGCCGTAGCTGTTTCCCTAGACTGATCCTTAATCAAGTTGCCTCCTCTCCAAGCAGCCGCTGAGCTGACCCTGTTCAGTCGCCCTGGGTCACCCACTGTCCTGAGCCTCCCAGCGCTGGCCTCTGGGACCTTTGGCAACGTGACTTGCTACTTGCAAATGCCAGTTGCGTAGCAGGTGCAACTTCCGTGATGGAATTTGCAGAATGGACAGAGCAAAACCTCACCGGTTTCATTTCATCTGTGCCCCGAGCAGACTTTATAAACCAATAAAGACTGAATGTCTAAGGACTTAAAAGAAATGTGCTGTGTTATCATCATCAATTTATGAAACTCCCACAAGGAAGCAGACATGATACAAAACATACAAATTGTACAGTTGCCGCCTCCAGAAGTTTAAACGGCAAAAGAGCAAAATGTTGAAATTGGGTATGACTTTCTCTCTTACCTCCTCTCTCCTCCTTCCCTCCTTTTTTTTTTTTTTTTTTTTCTTTTTTCTCTTTTGCTTCCGTGTTGGAAGGTTCCCTCTGGCAACTGGAGCTTGGAGAAGGCTCTGGATGTAATAGCTGGGAAGACAGCAAGGTGCCAACCACTTCTAAACATGGGGTCGGGGCTAGGGCGGCAAGGGACAGTCTTGGTGTGCATGTGTTTGTGTGTGTGTGTTGAAGAAAAGAGTTAAATGGGGACAAGTGACAAAGAAAAGGGACAGAGGTCCTCACTGTGTTGGTGTCCCTCTATTGGTGTGTCCCATTCTCTTCTATCATTGCCTTTTCTAGGCATTACTGGCTGCAGGGACTTTTCAGTACCGATGCCCCTGCTTGTGTGCGGGACCCCAAGGCCCGTGGTCACTGTACAAACACCCTTTGGATTTCCCATGTGGCGGGCATCATGGAGGTGGGGCAGACCAGGACATGTTCCCGCCCTTGAGGAGGTCATAGTCTTGTGCAGAACACGCTTGTCTGACCCCGGTAGAGAGGAGCACATTCGGAGAAGGTTGGACGAAGGGCTGTGGGAACGAATAAATCTGCCCTGTCCATGCAGGACAGCTTCAGAGGAGAGGGGCCGTCCTTCTTACAAGGATCCTGGGGCCAGAGGACCGTGCCTGGTGCAGAAGCAGGAAGCTGCATGCTCTGTTTGTGGTGATGATAAATCCTGGTGGAGAACTTTGGGAGGTGGACTTGTGAAGTGGGTTGGGGTCTTCCTTTTAAATAGACCAAACTAAGCCAAATCCTTTTGATTTCAGGCAACAATCATCTGATTGGCGATGGGCCTTGGGAGGGAGAAGGTTAGTTTGGGTTTGTTTGTAAGGGAAATTAGTATGGAGGTACTAAAGTATCGCAGGGAACTCAAGAATGAGGATGTAGCTAGGCCTCAGAAGCAACAGGAAGTAGGGACTTGGAGATCCTCAAAAATCCAGCTATCTCCCCACGGTCAGTTTCTAGCTCTCTCTCTCTCATTCCATATGTGGTGTGTATATTTGTTGCTTAAAGGCCTCCCCTGATTTTCTTATCCATTAACATGAAAAACCTGGTGCCAAGAACACCGGGTTTTCCATCTTACCAGCCAGGAACCCCAAAAAGATGAACTTCTTTTTTTCGATTTCCATGTCAATATTCCCAGGGACGAATGTGGATCGACTCCGGTCACGTCAGGCACCCGCTGTGGAGCAATCTGCTTAGGCCATGAGCTATGACGATGTTCAAACCAGGTTGGGTTCAGATACCAATCTCTCAACCAACTCTGAGTAACCCAGGGCAGGAGGGCTGGGTTGTCTCAACACACTGCCTCCCCTGCAGCCCATGGCTGGAGATAAGGATAAATTCTTGGGGTGGGGGGAAGAGTGGCATCAGGCAGACAGTTCCATAGGCTCCCAACCTGCTATGACTCCGTTCTCAAACAACAGAAATAGTGCCAGCTTCAAGGAGGCACACCATGGTCTGACCTGGTCTGTTCCCAAAGAGATAGGCCACAACTCTGTTTGGGATTCGTGATAGCATCTAATAACTTCATTGCCAGGAAGTGCTTCTTTTTTTTTTTTTTTTTTAATTTTTATTTATGATAGTCAGAGAGAGAGAGAGAGAGACACAGGAGGAGGAAGAAGCAGGCTCCATGCACCAGGAGCCCGATGTGGGACTCGATCCCGGGTCTCCAGGATCACGCCCTGGGCCAAAGGCAGGCGCTAAACCGCTGCGCCACCCAGGGATCCCCGGAAGTGCTTCTTTTTATCTAACTCGCTGTACTCTAAATTGCCCAGAGACAACGTAAAATATTCATCTCATGACCACAGACTCGAAGAGAGCTGCTAAGTGTTCTTATAATCTGTCCCCTATAATCAAGAGACGGTCAATGACAAGCATCCTGCTAGGTTATAGGGTTTTCACAGAAAGTAAGATCCAATCTATGCTCACAAGGAGTCTAAAGTCTGGTATCTAGGAAGACAGCAAAGAAAAATCAACCCCCCCCCCCCCCCCCCGACCCTCATGACCAATCAGCATGAGACTGTTTGGGTGTGTCCATTTGCCCTCAGCGCAAGACCCAGCTGTGTGGGAAGAACGGGATCACACACCTGCATCTCCACCTCACCCTCCAGGGGCTTTGGATGAAAAAACGTGGTCAGCCGGAATGGAGAGCCCCTCCCCACTCGCAGATGTTTAGTCCTGTCACCGGGGGAGCTCTGTTCAGCTCAGAGCCTGTAGGACCCTGATGAGGGGGAAAGCAGAGGGCTGCAGGTGAAACAGGGCCCAGTAGTCTCCCCGATGTCTCCTTGTTGCCCAGAGGAGGATGGTCTCCTGGACCTGCATTGCCCTCCACTGACCCGCAGCACTTCCGGCAAAGGCAAGCCACCTGAAAACCAGGACACTGTGGGAAGGGAAGAGGCAGGTAATCCCTCCTGGGAATTAAGGGGCCAGGTGACTTAGAAGAGCCGTATCGGCCAAATCCACGGAAAACCAGAGCCACGCAAAGAAACCTCTGAGCATCTAGATGGGACTAGGATGCACATGTGTGGCACACACATGAGGCTATGTGACTCGGTGATCTTGACATTCCTGGGGTCCACACCTGGGGACAGAAATCTCAGCAACCCAAACCTCAGCTGGAACCCTAAACTCTTAGATGAGTAGAGAACAAAATCCTGCCCCAGGAAAGGGAGAGGGATGGGGCGCGGGAGTTGGCCTGACTCCTCAGCGCCAACTGGAATCTGAAAGCTCTGCTTTAGTGGAGGCCCCCCCAGTGTCCCCAGCACCAGCCTGGCCAGGGCCGGAGGGGCTGCCGCACCTGTCCTCGCTCAACGTGAGCTCGGCGCGCCCTCTCGTGGCCACCGCGTCCCCGGCACGTCTCAGGAGCCACTGGCCACCACATACAAATGGACTTCGCGTAGTTAAGCTGTCAGGACTAATGTATTTATTTGACTCTCCGCTGTTAAAATGATTTCTCTACAGCACTGCAGTTATTTACGACTATTGTCAGTACAAGGCGATGAGAAGGCAACAGCAGAACCAAACAACAGCTGAAGGAAAGGTTCTGTCTAGGAGGGCTAGGGGCCTTGGGCACAGCCTTTCCCGGGGCTGAAGAGGCTCTTGGGTTAGGTAAGCTGCAGCGGGGGGCTTCTGAACATACTCAGTACTCATCCATAATGCAGAACACACTGTCCTCAGCCCTCCGCCAGCCACCCGCCGCCGAGCAACCAGCGGGGGAGCTCTGGCCCGGGGAGGGCAGCTCCAGCCCTCTTCTGCAGGAAATATTTTCTTCAAAACCCATTGAATGGGTCCAGTCCATTTCAGACGTTCCTTATTCAGATAATGGCGAGTCCTTAGACGGTTGGATGGCGTGTCGTTTCTCATCTCCTACTTTCTAGGGCTGTGTTTTCCAGATGTCTTCCCCAAATTCTCAGCATCCCCACCACCTGGGAACTTGTCAGGAATGCAAATTCTCAAGTCCTACCCCTGAACGAGAGAGTGAAAACGGGGAGAGAGAAGGAGCCCCTCTGCGTTTTCACAAGGCCTCCAGGCAGTTGTGGTGAATGTTCAAGGTGGAGAACCATTGGCCTGGTCATTTAACCACCGGCATAAACCCTGCAGTGGGGTTACAGAGGTCAGTGTCCCAACGCTCCTGTAACCCCCCGTCCCTCCTCCTCACCCTTCTTGGAAAGGCCCCTGGACTCCAGTTTGTAAACACATGTGCTCCACGGCAGGATAGGGTAGTAGTTAGTGACCCAGGCCTTGCAGTCTCTGCTCTCATTCAGCTTTGTGACCTTAGAGAAATTAATCTTTATAAAATAAACATACTACTGATAGACTTACACGGTTATTATAAGGATGGGATGAGTTAGGCAATGGTAACTGGGTGATGGGCACTAAGGAGGGCACTTGATGGGATGAGCACTGGGTGTTATACTATATGCTGGCAAATCGAACCTAAATAAACACAAATGTAAAAAAAAAAGGATGGAATGAGTTAAAATGGTAAAGTTCTTGGAAGAGTGGCTGCCATATGGTAAGTGTTCATAAATGCGAACTATTACTACGTTTTGTAATATCGCCTTTCACGTCCATCTGCCCAGGCATCACTCAGAGTTGTGGTTTGTGGATAGATCACTTGGTGTCAGAAGACCTGTGTTTATATATGGCCTTTGCTGCTTATAAGCTACAGCCCTTGGAGCAAACCACTTAGGTTCTCTATGCCTCAAATTTCTCATCTAAAAATCAATACCTACCTCAAGTTTTCATATAAATTATCCTATTTACTCCTCGCACATGCCTTTGTGCGAGGGAGAACAGGTCTGCCACTCTGCCCATTGTACAAATAAAACAAGCAGGACTCAGAGAGGTCAAGTCAGGTGCCCAAGGTCACACAGGGAGTGGGAGATGGAATCAAGATAGGAATCCGTTTCCTCTGGCTCTAGTCTAATGAACTTGTATGAGATCATGCATGTGAGAGAACTATGCATACGACACTTATTATTGCTATTTTGGAAGAGCAATCAGAAGAAGAAGCATCCTAGTTTCTGAATGTGAATCCAGGGAATTAAAATAACAAACCATAAAGTCTTTCTGGATTAAAAAAAAAAAAAAGAAAAGAAAAAAACATCAATACCCAAAATGCCATAAAACAAAAAACCAGAGCCCAGCCTTCCTGTACCAAGATTGAGGCTAAATCGCAGAATTAAATGGAGAAGCGACACCAACATTTTCCTCCCTTCTCGGGAGATGTGTCTGTGTTCATGAAAGGTGTGGGATTGACAGCGGGAGCTGGCGGTCTATTTACCCGGGGACAGGCGAGGCTGTCTGTTTAGCATTTATATAGTGCTTGTCTCTTCCCTGCGAGTGAGGAACACAGGAGAAGGGTCAACACAGGAGAAGGATGGAGGGACTAGGGGCATCCTGTGACGACTGGAGGGTCCCTGGAACCTGCTCACCGCACCCCGAGTGAGGGTGACACCCAGGCTTCAGAGGCACCTGCTGGTTTGCCTGCTTAGCTCTCAGCAGGGGATCCCCCCCACACCCGTGGGGCCCAGGAGGGGAGAGTCTCCAAATGCTCCTACTGGGAGGAAAGCTGTCTTCCCCAGGGGTGACAGAGAGGAACCTCCTGGCAGCCCTCGCCCTGCTAGGCCACCTTCAACATTGCTTCTACTCCCAATCATTTTCCCCAGAAAACTTCCACCAGCCCCCCTTCTTGCCCTGAACCCATCCTTGTCTCTCTGCCTGGTGTCCAGCCCTGCTCCTCCCTTCCGGTCTCAGTTCCCTGGGCCCTGGATTGCAGTCTCCCCGTCAGTTATGCTGGGATGGGGTGACCAGACTGGGACATCTAGGAGTGAAGACCTAGCTCCTGATTCCCGTTCTGTTCCTAGGAACTGGGAGCTCTGAGCCAGTCCCTTAACTTTGCCATGGCTGGGATGGCACAGGGCTCCTTTGAAGATGGAAATTTGTGAAACAACCAGAATATGTTTCCATGAGCTGTTTTTTTTTTTGTTTGTTTTTAAAAAAACAAAAGCAACAACAACAACAACAACAAAAACAACATTTCCAGGGGTCTAAGGAATCTATCTGCCTGGGGTGGATGGGGCAATCTTTTTAACAGAAGGGAATGCAAATAAAGATCGAGTCAAGAGTCAGCATCAGAAGCAGGAATCTGCATCCTGACAAGTGAGGTTATTTATTGTCTTGGGATGTGATTTTTAAAAAATTTCTTAAGGTCCTTTTTTGTCTAGCATGAATACAGCCCAGGAGACCCACATCAGGAGCCCTTTGGTCCAAGATGGCCAAGCCCTGAGACTCTGCTCTACGGGGTCAAGGTTATTTCACTAAAGATCCAAGAAATGGTGAGAAAAAGAAGGCAGAGAGAGGTAGGGTAGGACAGGGGAGCTTTGGCTGGGAAGGGGTACGTGTGTTTGCTCATGGTTTTGCTCACGTGCCTGCAGGGGTTATGGCCCCGGAACATGCCCCCCCTGGGCTGCCCTGCGGCCACAACCACATCAGCACAGACCTGGTGATGCATCGCGGGGAGGCACAAACTCTCCCTGAGGCTTAGCTTTCCTGGGCCTCCTTAACTTTCGGTGACATAGGTGGAACCCAGAAACACCCCATCCTCAGCGTGGCCAGTGTGGTAGGAAAGGCAGCAGAGCTGAAAGCCCACTGTGGGGCTCGCTGTCACAAGGGGAACCTAGGGTATGATATTAGGATTTATATAAGACATATGTATTTGGTCTTCCTCCTGGTTTCATGCTCCTGGCTCCAAAAAATTGTTGAAATTTCGTGTCTTCTATTATGTTACTGAGGCCACTTTGGGAGAGCCCCTGGGTCACTCAAGAAGGAGGACTGGTTGCCCCCTGTGATCAGAGGTTTGGAACAGTCAGACATGCAGGGAGGGGAAGGGGCTGGGGGTTGAGTCAATCACCAGTAAGCAATGATTTTGTCAATCCTGACCCTATAGTGAGGCCTCCACAAAAACCCAAAAGGACAGGGTTCAAAGAGCTTCCAGGTTGCCAACCAACCTGGAGCCTGGGGAAGACTGAGCAATTGTCCCCACATTCTGAGCATTACCCTCCAGGGAATGTTTAAATTAACAAAATGAAGCATGTTTGGACCACAGTAGATTAAACAGTAATCTCTCTGTCACCAGGCGGAGAGCTGGGGCTTGTGAAAGAAGAGCAGATAAGACAAAACCACGTTGGCGGCGTCTACGCGGCCGAGATAAGGGATCACCTATTCATCAGCGGCTCTGCCTTCCACGCAGACACCGCTTGTGCGTTCAGATCCACCCCTCCGCTGCGAGGTTGTGCTGCACCCACCCGGGCAGCCTTCACCCTGCCCGCTCCATCCGCCCACCCACAGTGTCCTAATCCCCATGCTTGTCCTCCAGGAGCCGTCTCCGAGTCCTCCAGCCTTCCTCGGTGGCCCCTTCAAGTATTCCCTCCTTCACCTGTAGGTCCATTTGTGAAGGTCTTGTGCATCAGACACTTAGGGATATAAACATGGCCTAGGCACAAGGTGTTTGCAGATGAGGGGACATGTCCCCAAACCCTTACCGCGTCTAGAGCCTTGGATCATTCGAGTTTACATCCGTACGGTTGCTCTTGCTTCACACAAAGTCAATCCTTAATAAACATTGGTAGAATGAACAAAGGACAACTTGATCTTGGAGGCTGTCCCCGTTTGGTGTCCCAGGTGGGCCTTTGCAACCCACGTCCACCAGCCCAGGGGGAGGCTCAGCCTCCGAATGGCTCCTCAGGTTCCAGTGGCCGCGACCAAGGACTTCTCTCGCTTCCCAGGGTCACAGCAGATGCTGTTGCATGGGGAGCGACCGCAGCATATAATAACAGGTTCAGTGGCTTGGAACCTCTACCTTTCAGCTGGAGATTTTTTTTTTTTTTTTTTGGTTGCTTCTCAGCTCAGGGGACTGATAAAGAGAAAGACACAGTTCACATGCTTCCTCCCTGCTCTTTGTAAATAAGTCCACCAATGAGTCATTAGACCTGTTGGTTTATCCTTTGGGGAAACAAGCATCTCTTCGTTTCTCTTCTTCCTCCTTATCCTGTTGTCACCATATAGGACCAGTCTTCATCCTCAGGAGCATCCTCGGGGGTCCCCAGGCTCTGATTCAGATAAAAGTCACCCCACCTGGACGTATACTCTTGCTTCCAGCTCACTGACGTTCCCAATCCCTTTCCTCCCAATGGACACAGCAGTGCTCCCCCTGCGGAAACGTGGAATAAGTAGTTATTGAACAATTGGGCCCATTTGACCCTTTGTGTCATATGTCGGGCCTAAATTACCCCACTTGGGATTCAAGCACCTGTGAACCCAGCCGCCTCTAGCCTCACAGCTTCAGAGCAAACCCCTCTATCCAGGGCCTCGGACGCCTCATTGCATCGGGCTGAGGCCAGGATGTCTCTGAGCTTGGGCAGGGTGAGCGTCACACATCGCAGGACAGCCACACTTGTGTGCCCACCTCCTAACCAGCACAGCTCCAGGTACACAGCAGGGGCTCAACAAATACTGGTGCCTTGTGGTTGACATCCCTCTCTTGCTAATTCCTGAAGCCAACTCCTAGTGCATTTTCCAAGTACCTCACTTCCCGAAGTGCCAGGCTCGGGGCGTCTGGGGGATGGACACAGGCAGAGGGCTAAGGTCGCCAGACTGTTTGGAAAGACTCTCTTCCATCTACCCCGACCTAATCGAATTCTCCCTTCCATTTCTGGCAGGGAAGACAGAGGGAAGGATGGAGAAGGGAAGGGGGAACGTGCTGGGGAACTCTCATCTTCCTACTGACACAGGTAGGACATTTCCTGGCATCGTCACATCAATATGCATGGCAGGACGTGAGTGTTCAACAGAAAATGCCATCGCTGTGATGAACAGCTTGCAGCCACGGCCACCTCAGGGCACGTGGGCCGGCCAGTGGTGTGAAAGAGGGGGCTGGATAGGAAAGGAAATGACCCCACCCTGGGACCTCATTATTATGTGGAACAACATAAACCTCCCCCAATGGAAGTGACCTAAGAATATTCCCAACAAAAGGCTTAAACTCCACTTACGCTGTTGGCATTTGGATGTTTTTCCCAATTCTAGAGAGTTAGGGTTCATATAAAAATCACATTCTTTTAGCATCCTTCCCGGTCACAGGCAAGGACAAACATCTCATAACATGTCTCCCTTCCGGGGAATTTTCTTTAACAGAAACCATGCTTGATACATCCAAGAAAGGAATCTGTTATGGTGGGAATTCAGGCTTCAGTCAGGCCGACTGAGGAGGCAGTGAGTCCCTCTAAGCCCTAAACCTTCCGTCACCTTCTTCCCTGCCCGGCAGCGGGAGCATCTGTGGCTCGAGGAGCAGGGCAACTCCCAGAGCTCCGGTCTGCGCCTCGCTGGATGTTTTTTTATTGCTATTTTTTTCCCTCCCCATCTAAAGATTTATTTATTTATTTTGGGGTGGGGGCGCAGAGGGAAGAGGGAGAGAGGGAGTCTTAAGCAGGCTCCGCGCTGAGCATGCGGCCCAGTGGGAGGCTTGATCTCACAGCCCTGGGACGTTCAACCGACTGCACCACTGGCAGTTTTTATTCCTCATTTGTGTACTTTCCTAGATTATCACACGCAAGGTTGGATGAGTCACGGGATCCCCGACTTAGCGGGAGCTCTCGATACCAACAGGCATAGCGGTGGCACAGCCGTGGGAGTAACAGTAATCCCAGCTACTGCATTTGCAGATCAACCAGGTGCTCCCTGTGTGAGACTCCAAGCATCTGTTGCCCACTTAATCCCCATATATCCAGCAGAGAAGCATCGGTCTCAACGTACAGATGAGGAAGCTGAGGCTCAGAGAGGCTGAGGCACGGGTACAAGGTCCTATCAGCAGGGAAGAAGGGCACCAGCACCGTGAGCTGTCTGTTGCCTGCAAATCCGGGGGGTCCTCATGGCCCTTTGTGGCCAGAAGGGTCCTTTCCGGGAGGGGGGGAGGTCGGGAGAGAATTAAAAGGCTCCGCTTTGCAACCGGCAGCCTCTCTCACATTCCTCCCCTCCCAGCAGCAGGGCCTGGAGCCCACATACGGACTCTTCCCACCACGGGAACACTGGCTAAGACCACTTTTTGTTAAAGTGCATGTGTATTTTTGGAAATGTTCTAGAGCATAAGTATATAAAAGGCTGGGTCAGACAGTGCCTGGGGCTGTGGGTGGGGAGGAGACCCAGCACTCCAAAGAAAGCTGGAGCCGCAGCTTCAAAAAGGGTTTGATATTTTTTTTTCCCCTGATTTTGATCTTAAAAATGTCTGGAGCCCCAGACAGCCACCGGCAGCTTTGGCCAATGGGGGCTCCAACCCCCACGACCTCACTGCCTTACTGCAAAGGCTTCTAGTTAACAGAACTCTTTTGTGTGATGGAAAGCCAGTGAGCATGAGAGACAGAAAAACACTGGGGTTGACAGAGACAGCTGGTTGCTGTGGCAAGGCTTCAGAATTGTCAACGCAACAGCACAGTGGAGACAGCGAGAAATGCTAAGGCGCTCGTGTGATCCGGGAAGCGTGCTCCTTTTGCCGGCCCTGACACCTAAGGGATTCCAGTGTGATGCCTGAGCCTGCTTTCTTCCTTCTGCACCGAGAAAACAGACGATCCAGCTCTCGTCTCCTGATTTCTCAATCGCACCATCTTTGACCAGTGACAAGATGGCATTGATGAGTTCCCAGAGGAGTCTGGCTTCTCTAGGGTGACTTTGGTTTCTTTTTTTTTTTTTCCGTGTTGCATGCTTCCTCTTTTCTGAGTAGTTTTTCATGAGTGGAGACAACAGACGTCGACATCGTGGTTATCCAGCCACCATTCGATCACGCCGTTCATGTCTGAGTGAAGGCCCAATGACACGAGTAAGGCCACACGTGTGATGCCGTTGGGCACCCATGCCAAGGAGAGCACTCGACTCGGGGGCCTCAAAGAGCTGCGCAGCCAGCCGTGCTGCGGGATTTCTGGGATCTCTCCCTGGATCTCTCCTTCCTTCTGCCTCTCCCACTCCTCTATGCAAAATACTTCTGTTCTTCCCAGGTTCAAGTCCCAACACCAACATCAACTTCAACATCCACTGTAGGGATTGGCATCCAGCTCCTGCAGCCCCAAGAAACAGCTGCCCTAAAGATCCTGATCTTGCTACTTCGTTCCTTCTCTCTCTAAACTGTCCACACACACACACACACACACACACACACACACACACACATATGCACGTGCACGTGTGTTCACGCCAGCCCTCAATCATATCCACTCTTCTCTGGCATAAGGTTGACTAAATATCTAAGATATGCCCTGACCTTTCACCACCAGCTAAATGTCTTCAGATGTTGCCACTTTGATTATAATCCCTGCCATCTCTTCCTATTATCTCAAACGCCAACCCCATGAGACACATTAAATACATAATGCATTTTGACTTGCATCTGGGCTATGCTGTCTGGTGTGGGGAGGTTACAGCAGAAGCATATGCCTCCTTCTTAAAATTCAATTATTCAAATCCAATTTCTTCTCTTGCTCCCAGTCCTCACCAGCATGCAGTCTGGGACCTTCCATCAGATCACTCAGACTGCCAGAGCGGGAGCCAGGAGTTATTGGCTTCTGTCCAATTCCATTCAGCGGCCTTTCTTTGTTGTTGTTGTTGTTGTTGTTGTTGTTGTTGTTACAATGCACTGTGCTGGGCACCGGGAGTCCAGCGGTGTAAGAGATAGAGTAGAGACTCTTAAGACGTTCCTATCCCAGCCTAGGTGGCTCAGCAGTTGAGCATCTTCCTTGGACTCAGGGCATGATCCCAGGGTCCAGGGATGGAGTCCAGCATAAGGACCCCCGCAGGGAGCCTACTTCTCCCTCTGCCTGTGTCTCTGCCTCTTTCTGTGTGTCTCTCATGAATAAATAAATAAAATCTTCAAAAAGAAAAAAAAAAAAGAAGTTCCAATCCCAATAGATAGAGGGACTTACATGCATTTAACCCAATGGCACACGACAAGGGCAATTTTAGCATAAAATATAAAGCAATATAAAACTGCAAGAGAGAAAGCAATTAATTTATTTCTGCTGCAGGAGGAAGGGATCAGTCAGATAAGATCTCTTATCCGTAACATGGGTGATGACACCCTCTATGCTCACAGGAACTAGAGATTAGAGTCAACACAGGTAGTATTAGGGGGCCAAGCGTTATTCTGAACTCTAGGGCAAGGAAGGGGTTGGGCGGGGAGGTAAGGTAAGGACAGAAAAAGAAACCAGTGGCCACAAGTAGCTGCCCTCCTTTCGCAGAACCACTGCTCAGCCCATGCTTCACCTCCTTCTTGTGTGTCCATGTACATCTCCCCCTTCACCATCTGAAACCCCAATAATCCTTCCAAGCTCCAGTTCCTCCTTTTGCCAATTCCCCACCCCTTGCAGAACTAAGTGCTCTGCCCCCATCTCTTTGCTTTTGTGTTTGCCATTTGCTCCCGTAGCATTTTGGGGCTCACTTCTCAAGGCACTCATCAGTGACTGCCTAATGTTGTAGCATGTGTGTGTCTTGAGAGCAGAAAGCCTGTCGTATTCATATTTGTGCCCTTGCAGCGAAGTCACAGGTGCTTAGCACATCACGGACACTAAATAGATGCTCTTTGTGTTAAAAAGTCGGTGGCAAACATAAACCCCAGTAGAAAATACTGGTAATGAGATACTGGGCAGAGTTTTGGGCAAATGATAATGAGGAGTATTTACCACTTTTCTGAGCTATAGAAATCATTATCCAACCGAGTGCTCAAAATCCTCTTGGATACCTTAAATGGACCTCACGCTGAACTCATTAATATCTCCCTGAGCACACCAAATCTCCATTGTCCCTGTGTCCATGAAGGGTACCATGGTCCCTGGGCTTCTACGAGGCAGAAAGCTGGGGTAACTTGTAGTACCTCTCCCCCTCGTGCATCGTGTTACATTCCTTGGTTTTATTTCCCAAATGTCTCTTCATCTCTATGTGTAAAGCCACTACCCTGTTCCAAGGGGCCATTAGCTCTCTCCTGGAATACTGTGACAGCCTGCACTGGGCTCCTCCCTCTCCCTCAGCCCCCTCCAACCCACCAAGGGTCCAAGTGTCCTCATGCCACCCTCCTTCAATCATTTCCCATTGCTCCAAGGTCGAGACTGAAATGTCCCTAGATTTCAAGACTTTGCCTGGTCTTGTCCAGCAGCGAGCAAACTTTTCCTTTTTATAGAGGAGTAGCAGTAAATATTTGAGACTTTGTAGACCATGTGATATCTGTGGAAACGACTCAACTCTGCTGTTTTAACAAGTAAGCAGCCCAGAGACAATATGGAAAAGCAAAAACAAAAATAAAGCAAGCATACCTGTGTTCCAATAAAACTTTATTTACAAAACAAACAGTAGGTGGGATTTGGATTTGGCTGGCAGGCCATAGTTTGCTGACCCTTGGCCTTGTCCAAACTGGCCACTCCAGCTTCATCTCTCTCCACTCTCCCCTCCACTCTCCGCACTGACCTGATCCAAGACATCGCCGCACGCTCTCCTCCCACGGCACTTTGCTCCGGCTCGTCCTCCTCTGTCTGCAATGCTCCTGATCTCTTTCCCCTTCCTTCTTTACCAACTTTTACCCATTTTATTCCAATCTCAGCAAGATGTCACTTCTTCAGGGGGACTCTTCCTGACTTTCCAGCTAAGTCAAGTCCCCAGCTAAGTAGTTCAAAAAGGTCTTCCTTTTCCTTCATAGGCTCTTCACAGTTTGTAAATATGTATGTATTCATGTGATTATTTAACACCTGACCCCTCCACCTTGGCTGGAAGTTTCATGAAGGCAAGTCTCGTCTTGTTCACCATTAGCCCCAGTACGTTCCTAATACAGTGCCTGGCACATGGTTGGTTTTGTTGATGAAGGCATAAACTGGTGAATAAATGCCAAAGACAAATGCATGGATACAAACCATGATTGAAGAACTGACTGAGGTTGCCATATTAAGATGAGAATGATAAATTCTTACAAACTTTCTGAAGAGCAATGTGTCACAATATCTCAAATCCTTTAAAAAGTGTACACATATCATTTGACTCAGTAATCCCGCTTCTTGGAATTTACTTACGGACATAACCATGGATGTATATAAATATTTATGTACAAAAATTTTCATCTTACTATGAGAATCAACTAATTATGAACACACTGAAAACTATATTAAACGTCTAAAAAATAAGAGGAGATATTAAACGTCTAAAAAATAATAGGAGATAAGTTGAATATACTTATCGATGGAAACTACTTCTGTGCAGCTGTTAGTAATAATCTTTTAAAATTCTATTTAATGACTTGAAAAGTGATCACAATATATGGTTTGGTCAGGGCTGGCTACATAATTTGCATAGCCCAGTAGAAAATGAAAATGTAGGGTTGATAAGCAGGATAAAAGTAACTTTCCTTTCTTCAATGGTCTCTCAATTGACTTGGCATGCCATTTCTTGCTATTTAGTATAGTTCTAAGTAAAGAAAAATTAAAATTTTAAATTATTACATGAATTTTACCATTCATCTTTCTATTGTACAGTGCAATGTTAAAATTCAAATAATAAAACCATTTAGCTCGACAGCAGAATTACCAAAATTATACAATTCATATTTTAGTTCATACGCACATGTATTTCTTTCTTGCCAAAAGTGTGGAAACGCTGCACAAAATGAACCCAACTGTTTTTATTTCACTTCTTGCTACATGCACCATCCACCAACATTCTCTACTTTTAGCTAACTGATGAGTAAAGAAGAACTGAAATAAAAAAGAATGGGGGGGGGCACCTGGGTGGCTCAGTGGTTGAGTGGATGTCTGCCTTTGACTCAGGTCATGATCCTGGGGTCCTGGGGTCCAGGCCTGCATCAGGCTCCCTGCAGAGAGCCTGCTTCTCCCAGTGCCTGTGTCTCTGCCTCACTCTCTCTGTGTCTCTCATGAATAAATAAGTAAATAAAATCTTAAAAAAAAAAAAAAAGAAAGAACAAGGGGTTGCCCTATTTTTGCTCTTTTCTTCAATGTCATCATTTTTGGCACAAGTAACTGGCTAATGGAGGGAAGGAGCATGAGTGGGGAAGGATACACAAGGTCTCTTGGCCATTCGTGTTTCTTAGAACACCATTGTCTTCTTCCCTCATGAGAAGCAAGCTCTGGTTCAGAATGAAGCACAACCTCTCACACCCGTCAGCATTCTTATTTGCTCAGTTGGAATTAACACTCCTACCTAGTACTTGCTTTCTTTTCTTTTCTTTTTTCTTTTTTTTTTTTTTAGTACTTGCTTTCAGTATCAAGAAAGACCCGTGATGCATCATGGATCTGTGACAACCCTGTGCTCATTCATGGAACACCGTGACCGCTACATGCCATCGAGGAGCAAGAATGGAAAGTCGCCCATACTTCACGGATCTCCTGTGCTCCGAGTATGTCCCAGGGGACCTCACTTACAAAACACAGGTTTAAAGCTAAAATTGTTAAGAATTTCATGACGGCAACAGCAGAACATGAAACCGATGATGGGCTACACGCTCATGAAGTCAGCCCTGCACTGAGTGGCATTTGATTTCACTTTTGCTTTGAAAACCACACACACACACACGTGTACACACACACACACACACACACATTCAGGTGTGCTCACACACATACACTCACATGAATGCATGGACATTTTTCAAGGATTGAAAAGACGTACGCCAAAGTAGCAATATTAGCTACCTGTAGGTTTGATGAATGATTTCTATTTTTTTATGCTTGGTGTTCTGCTGTTTTCTACAGAAAACATGTCATATATTCGTAATAATAAAAAAAAACTGTATGTTTATGAGATTGCTGTTTAGGAAGTCAACCCTTTATGCAGACACAGTGAGAAGAATGTCAGATGGGCGAACAGGCCCTCCTCAATGCACATTCTCAAGGCAGCAGCCAATTTCATTTCACCACTTGGAAGCATTCTTTTTCCCATTCCCACCAGGAGGGGGAGAGGGTGCCAGATGGCAGAAAGTCTTTGTAGTCCCTTTAAGATAGCTTCATCTATTGTTGGTACAGTTTAAGCACTCAAAATTGTGTCACCTTCTAGTCTTTGCCAATAATGTCATCATTTGATATGGAAACGATGCATACTATTAAAATGGTAATTTGATTTTTAAATATGCTTCGGCAGCCAGCTTGCTCCGACTGAAGTATTTATCTCGCTTTTCCAAACCCTTTCTTCTCGAGCCATAGTATGAGAGCAGCAAGAATTAAGTTCAAGTGGGTGCTATATCTTTTCTATCCTTCTTCCCCCCCACCCCTCGATGGATGGGATGGGTTTGGCAAGTATCCCTAGCCTAGAGGATGTCGGAAAGTGAACTCTGGTTGCTCAAATTTCACTACCTGGAATACCATCTTACTCATAATTTCTATCAAACACACCTCACACCGCCTGGAATAGAGTAGGTGCTCAGGAAATATCCGTTGAACGAATAAATTGTCATGTCACTGCATTGAATGAAGGGAGTGATTTACTTAGTATTTTTCATTAAAAGCTATCCCTTAGTCCCAGCTGGCAGAACTGACTCTAAGTAGGGAGGAAATAGAAAGCAGTGGTAGGGTTTTTAACAACAAGGCCAAATGCTTAGTTCAAAAATTTTCTAAAAAGATGCCTAGAATTACAAAGAGATTCATTCCTTTGGGTTAAGTCATCTATTTTTCGAAGTAAACAAGCAGCACTTTAATTTTTTTCCCAGATTTATTGAGATATAATTGACATATAATTTTGTGGGTGTTTAAGATAAAAGAGGCAATTTGCTGATTTGATACAGTTGTATACTGCAAAATGATTACCACTGTAATGTTGGCTAACACCTCCATCCCATCACATAATTACCATTTATTTTGCGTGTGTGTGGTGAGAACATTTAAGATCTACCTTCTTGGCAGCTTTTAAGTATATAATACAGTACTATTAATATAGTCACCATGCTGTACATTGGATCCCCAGAATTTATTTGTCTTATGACTTTAAGTCGTACCCTTTAACCACATCTCCCTATTTCCCCCATCCCTAGCCCCTAGCAATCACCAATTTTACTGTTTCTATGAGTTCCACTTTGTTAGACTCCACATATACATGAAATCACACAATGATTTTCTTTCTTTGACTTATTTAACATAGCATAATGCCCTCAAGGTTTATCCATGATGTCACAAAAGGCAGGATTTCCTTCTTCTATATGACTGAATGATATTCCATTGTCTCTATATATCACATCTTTACCCATTCACCCATTGATGGACACCTAGGTTGTTTCCATATCTTGGCTACTTTAGATAACAATGACTGAATATGGGGATGCATATCTTTCCAAATTAGCTTTTTCCTTTTTTCAGATAAAGACCTAGGTGTGGAATTGTTGGATCACATGGTAGCTCTAGTTTTAATTTCTTTTGAGGAAACTCTGTGCTGTTTTCCAAGGTGGTTATACCAGTTTACATACCCACCAATAGGGCACAAGCATTCCCTTTTCTCCACATTTGAGTCCAGTAATTTGGATTCAATAATTTCTGAAGCCTCCACAAGAGAGGATAACATATTAACCTTGTATTCTTCAGTATAATTTAGCCTATCAGTTAACCGGCATTCACCTAGGAAAGTAGAGAACTGGTGTTTGGATGGGAAGAAGGGACCGGGCATCCAATATGGTGCCACAAAGGAGTGTCCAGGATAGCAGGAATGTAGCATAAGTGCACTGGGGCTAGGAAAGAGAACAGGGTAGAGGGTGCCCAGGTGGCTGAGTTGGTCAAGTGTCTGACTCTTGGTTTCAGCTCAAGTCATGATCTCCTAGGTCGTGGAATCAAACCTCATGTGAGCTCTGTGCTCAGTGGGCAGTCTGCTGGAGATTCTCTCTCTCCCTCTCTCTTTGCCCCTCTCCCTGCTTGTGCTCTGTCTCTCAAATAAATAAATAAGTCTTTAAAAAAAAAAAAAAAAAGAGAGGCACCTGAGTGGCAGAAATTGGTTAAACGTCTGACTCTTGGTTTCAGCTCAGGTCATGATCTCAGGGTCCTAGGGTTGAGCCCCGAGTCTGGTTCCCTACTCTGCAGGGAGTCTGGTTGTCTCCTTCTGCCCCTCCCCCTCCCCGACTGGTGCTCTTTCTCTTTCTCTCTCTCTCTAAAATAAACAAATAAATCTTAAAAGAGAGAGAGAGAGAAATGGGGAAGTGAATAGGGACCCCACAAGAGAAGAAAAAGGAAAGAAAAGGAGATTGAACAAATTTAAATAAGTTTCACCTATTTCAAATTTTCCTTTGGATGCACTCTCCTTTCATTCTTTTTTTTTTTTTTTTTAACATCACTTAAAAAAAAAAAAAAGATTTCATTTTTAAAGGAGACTCAAACACCCAACATGAGACTCAAACTTACAACCCTGAAATCAAAAGTATTATACTCTATGAACTGAGTCAGCCAGGTGCTCCCTCTTCTTTCTATTAACTGTTTTTCAGTGATGCCCTGGCACTGTAAGGTCACTCACCTAGATCCTAGCCTCTTAAGTGAATGTGTCCCCATTGACTCTATGCTTAGTGTCTGGCAGGGTTGGGGGACGGGGTTGGGATGGTTAAAGAAATCAAACCTTTGCAAAGATTTAACCCCACCATTAAAATGGAGTCTTGGTAACTGAACCAGGCATCCGAAAAGAGAATTAAGTTCCAGGTCTGACTCCAGTGATTTCTAGAATGAAACAAGAAGGAGAATGGGACAAAATGGAACAGAACCAAATGAAATGGATTGGACTTGGAAGGAATGTTGAATTTTTATCGGGGGAATATATAACTTCAGCCATGTAAGAATTAAGTATCCCTAAGAATAAATCTTAGAGAAGAATCAAACACTTAAAATAAAAAGATGAATAAGCTGTCTGCAACATTTAGGTTCAGGAAAATCAAAGTTATTAATAGGTGCTGGCCATGTAGAGATTAAATAACGTTCCTCTCATTCATTTTGTGTTTGTTTAATGCAGAAATTGGCTGGGCAGCATTACTAAGACTTCATGATAAAGAGATGTTTGAATTCCAAGAAACAAGTCACCCGACCTCTTCAAGTCCATGTCCCTGCCAAGCCTAGTTCAGCATCCAGAGTCATTAGAGATGGAAAAAGAAAATGAGAAGAATAAAAACAAGATATAATTTTCTCCCCTGTTGAATCATGAAAAGGTTGCTTTACCCTTCCCACACTGTGAGCCTTCAGGGAGGAGTTAGAAATTTCCAACCTGCTTACCCAAATCATTATCAGAGTAGATTAGAGCTAGGCACCTTGCATGCAAATAGACCGACTTGACAAAAAAATAAATTGGAATTTAGATAACAACAAATAAACTGAATGGGCGGCTAATTTCTTACCTTGCCCTTGCACCAATGGAGCCGAACCTCAGACAGGATTATTGAGCTGCTCGGTGCCACTCTGTCCTGCAGGACTCGCCTCTCTCACCTCTCCTCCACACACAAATGCACCTGCCGCAGCACACGTGCACTATCTACTTCAAGCTAATGGTTATCATCAACCCACAGATGTCACATCATCAAATGGCTCTGTCCACGTCTCCAGGCTCCAGCCGGGCACCACAGGTTCCCAGTCAGAACAAGCCATCTTCTCACCAGTGCACCCCTCAGGAAACACCCCTGGGCATTTACTTTCTGGGTGCATTACTCCAGCCAAGTCCCCCAACCCCTTACATCTCCCCACCTCTCACCAACTCCTTGTCTGTATCTCCGAAGGCCACTTGTAGCAAAATTTTCAAGTCAGGGAAGTTCACCTGTAAGTTGTTCCACTTATCACACCTGCCACTTCCCTATTCCTGTCGGTCCTTTCAGTGCCCTCAACCCTTTTTCCAATCAAAACCTGCTTCTAGAAAGGACTTGCTTATCACTTATTCTTTGGCATGATTATATTTTTATCTAGGATATCTGGGCTTTAAGCTCAATGAGAAGTCTTCCCTTGGTACTCCAGTAAGGACCTTTCGAGTGTTTGTGAGCAGTCGGGGAGGAGAGGTTCTCTGCAATTCTGCAATTACACCTCCCAGAGTAGTGTTTCTCAGAGCATGGTTTGTGTCACCTAGCACACTGACTAAGTACGGAGTCTGCTGGACTGCTTCTTCCCCCAAAAACTACCAAATAAGACCTGTCGGAGAGTCCAGAAATCTGACCTTAAACAAAGTGCCCTGATGGTTGTAAAGCCCAACAGTGTGTATGAACTTCTGATCCTAGGACAACCGACATGAAGTGCTATGCTTGCCCAGCAATTAGCCTCCTTGGTGATCATCTAGGCCTCCCTCCATTTCCCAGATCTGGAATCAGCTCAGAGCCACAGTGTGGTTTACCGAAGATCGCGCTAAAGGGGTAGCAGAAGAGAGAATATTGTAAAACCCGCTTCCTGACTCGCAACTAGGATGTGGCCCCATAACTTCAGAATGTGTTTAGGAAAGAATGACATAAGCCAGAAGCCCTCTCATCTAAAATGACTATTGAAACTGCCTAAAAAAAACAGAACATCTTCCAGACGTTCTTCAAATTATAGATCAGCACAGGTCCAAGTGCTCAGTAAAAAATTTCTTAACCCTGACGTGGAGACTTCAGGAAGACACTGACTTCCCACTCAGTGCTGAGAGGTTCAGGAGACCCCCCTCTTCCGGTCCTATACCTGTGGTTAAGTACATCACATCAGACCGAAATCTCTGAGCCTCCTGATTTCAGAAATTCCTATACCTTCAATTGCATAAGCATATTTGGTCAGGACAGTGAAGAAGAGCTTCCAGAATATAATCAATACTGGGAAAGGAGGCAACATAAGCTGCCTCAGGGAAGTAGAGATCATAGACCTTGATGGCTCTGGACTGAGCCTTTCCAAGCTGGAAGAAGCCAGGAAGAACTAGAGAAATAGAGGAAGATTTTGGGAACAAAGATCATGGCAGCAATGACTTGACCAAGGTCACGGTCATGATGACTTGTGACAAGAATGAACTACTTTAAATACCAGGATTCTAGTCTTTCCTGATAAGAAGGGTTCACTCATAAACAGCTGGTCCAAGGGAGCCTGGGTGCCTCAGTCGGTTAGGCCTCCAACTCTTGATTTAGGCTCAGGTCATGATCCTGGGGTCCTGGGATCCCCATGATGAGCCCTGCATTAGGCTCCCTCCAAGTTCAGCAGAGGGAGTCTGCTTGAGGATTCTCTGCCTCTCTTCTACGCTTCCTCCCCACACCCTGCCGCTTGTGCTCACTCTATCAAATAAATAAATTAATATTTTTTAAAACAAAAACACCAGGTCCAATGCCCTTTCTGAGGTCAGAATCTCCTGCCTCGACTTTTCCAACACCCCACACAGAAATTTCCAGTGACTACATGACTACTCAAGGAGGTACATCTTATGTTTGGATCTGCCCACTTTTGAGGTTTCCGTAGAACTGAAAGCAGACTTGATCCACCCAAGGAAAAGAGAAAACTAGAACAAAAGAACAGCAACCGAATTGATATAAAGCCTACAGGAAAAGAGTTAAGAAAAGGAAAGACCCTTTAATGGGAGATCAGATCATAGAGCAGGTTTGCAAGTTGGGTCTTGTTTTCTGTCACATGTGGAGAGTGTTTTCCACCCCAAAAGATTTTACTCCTTGCTAATCCTAACCATTCCCCAGAGGGCAATTTCCGTTGACTAAAGAAGTTTCCTCAGGTGTAATGAACTGTAAAAGAGATGAATAGACTCTTCCTCACTTATAAAACCATCACAGACAGAAAACAATTGAAGCATCTTGCTTTTCGTGTTTCCTTTAACCCAGAGAAAGTGGAGCAGATGGTCTCCAATGTCTACTAGGCTTGGAGGTCCAATTCAGGAGTAGTGGGCTTCACGGTAGCAGTAAGCATTGAGACAGAGAGGATGACCACCTCACCACTGTGCTTCCTGCATGTGAGAGATACTCACAAAGCTCAGTAACTCTTGAAAAAGGCCTCCGAATCATTAAACCACCTCTCACTGCAAGGATAAGTGTTCTGTGAGATAGTATTAACTTTCCTGGTCTGCCATGGCCCATTTGTGAATGAGTTAGAAACTCCAAGTAGGACTCAGTGACCTCTGGAAGTTGTCGATTGGAGTGTGGATTCCACAGATATTTCTTCAAACGTGAAAAAGGGCTTATTTCTTTTTAAAGATTTGAGCCAATCTCCCACGGCTGGCCTCAGAGCATGCACGAGGCTCTGGACCTTTCATCTGGGCCAGGCTGGTGCCGGCAAGAAGAACATTCATCTTTTGTAGACAGATTATAAGAATACATTATCTCTCATGGCCCTAACATATCTATATGGGAATAGGTACACAAAACACTTGATTTAGAAAGGATTAGTGTATTTATAGCCGGTCTTTCTGAGCCTGGGAAACAGAACACTACCCTCTGAACAAATGGAAACTAAAAAATCATTATTAGGCTAACAATGTATTCAGAGACAGATTCTCCTCTCCATGTTTAAATTATTTCATAAAATAAAAACAACTCCCACCCCTACACCATTGCCCCATATTGGTTCTAACAGACAATTAGTTGTGTTTCCCCCAACACCAAACATCTAGAAGAAGGGTGAAAAATTCAGTCAAACATCTGCATGCCAGTCTACAATGTTGCCAAAAATCTGGATATTTAGAATGATTTGGATAGCCAGCTGTATTTTTCCTTTCTTCTTCCTCTAAACTCCCTGAAATGACACTAGTGAAAGTATATTAAAACTATCTGTATGCACCCTAAAAATCTAAAGCAGAGTCATTACCGAGGCCTCCTTGCTCTAAAAACATGATATGAATCCTTTTAGAAGCATTTTGAGTAAGAACTACCTTCTTGACTATAAATCAATAATACCATATATTTCTCCGCCACCACCGCTCCCACTCGGAATGTTACAGAAGAAGCTCAGGAAAACAAGAGAGAATAACAATAAATGATATTACAATGTTGCTTTGAAATGAGAATTGGTAGTATGGGGCAGGGGGGAAGCAGATGGGAAAGAAATGTATCCGGAGAGGATGATTTTTGTTTAAATAAGTTCATAATATGTGAAATGCACAATGGAAGCTGACAGGGGAGGTGGAGGATCATTGTTTGAATAGCATCAATATAAACACAGATGCAAAAGAAATTGGCTTGGGAGATGGAAAAGCCTAGTCTGAATAATGTTGTATACCAATAAAAACCATAAAAACAGGGGAGGGGGGAATATAGAGAGTAGGTGATTATTTCCGTGATGCTTGAAGATGTACATTTCCACAGATATCAAGGGGAAAGGAAAATATGCCTTAGCTATCCCGTAGTTGGCTATTTTCACTACAGTTCATAATTCTTTCAGGTTTCCCCAAATCATGACTTGTCTGTCTACTTGACTGTATGCTAAGCAGACCTTTGCCTTACGACGCAAGAGGCTGTATATGGGTCATATGGGTCAGTCCTGGGAAATATAAAATACAGAGACGTGAAATGTGCACTGGCTCAACCCAACTCCCAGCCCTTGCTGACATTCGCGCTACCTAATGAGAATCACAAAAGGTTTAGGGCCGGCAGAGGGCCCAGGAGCTGTCCTTGCTCACCCTCACCTGACCATCCCCTCCTGTGGTGCCTCGGGGAGCCTCTCCCTTCCCGGGGCCTCTGTTCCTTCACTACTTGCCAGGCTACCTTATCCTGGGCTGGGAGAAAAATATTTGTCGATTATAAGGCAATATTTATCAAGTATATCAGTAGAAAGAGCAACTACTCCCCATTGGCCCTTCTGAGGATTGCACTAGCCTGTCTGAAAAGCTTTTGATTATAACCGTTACGAGTGGCCATGGATTGTCGTAATAAGAGCCAGTTTATACTGAGCACAATGTGTCTGGTGGGCATTGCATAAAGTGCATCCCCCACGTCATCCCATCTGGTTCTCACAATGACCCATGAAGCAGGCTGTTTACCTCCATTTCACAGGTAGGGAAAATGAGGCTAAGAGACACTTAATAAGCAGGACGAAGTGACATAGCTATTAAGGAGAGCCAGATGCAGGTTTCCCGAAGTTCATAGCTGGCTGCCTTAACTCAATAGTGATGATTGATCTTACAAGCATGACATTATTTGAGGGATGTGAGCAAAGTTCGCCCTGACCCCAGTCTCCGTTTCAGAGGTGCCTGAAATGTCATCATTAATAATTCAACACTTTGTATTAAGCACCGCTCTTTTCTTGCAGGACTCATTTTGCAATATCTTTATTAAAAAAAAAGTGCATCCATCTATTTTCCTCTATGACAATTAAGACCCAGAAAAGCCCAGGAGATGGAGGGAGCAAAAGATGCATAAAAATGGAGGAGGAGGGAAGAGCAGGCCCCCAAAACAACCACTAGCTACTTCACCAGGTTTTCATGGGTACATCTCGGGACGAGGAAGGAAAATGGTAAGACAGATATTTCCATTCGACATAAAGCCCTCCTACATAGAAGACATGGGTATGGCCAACCTCAAAAAGCCAAGGAGTGTCCTTCCTTGGAGACTTTCGAGACAAGACCTCTCTTGGTTGAGTTGAAGGCCATGTTGCCAGGAGACTGAAGATGGACAAGATGACCTTCAGATGGGGCTGCCCACGCTGGTCTCCACTGCGCTGGTGCTGAGCTGATTGACAGTCCCTTCAGAGCTTTGTGAGATAGATCCATCCTGTTTCATCTTATTTCTGTTATTATGGACAGAAGCAGCAGCTCCTCTCCGTGAGAAGGGCCGGTGTGAAAAACCAATTCCCTTGTGATAAGAGCGGGGAGAAAGAATAAGCAGGAAAGAAGGGGGAAAGCTCTTCGTTGTTGATAACTGAAAGGGGCAGATGTTTCATAAAAAATGACAAGCAATAGTCTTTTCAATAAGGTGATAATGCTTCTGGTTGATCTGATGTGTAGCTGTTCAGGCAGTGTTGTCTGAAGAGAGGCAACCGCGTTAAGAGGCTCACGACGTGCTCGGGTGAGGGAGTTTGCTTCTTCCAAATCAAAATATTATTTTCTTTCACCGATTGCAATTTGTAGCTCATTGAACAATGATGGAATTTTATTTTAAATCTTTTTTTTTTTGGTTCTTTGAAAATTCTTAGAATGTGCAACTCTCAGCCCCAAGCCCCCAAGCATAGAGCCTTATTTATTTATTTTTTATAAGTGAAGCCAGAGACTTGGGATAAAAAGCAAATCAGAGGAACATTTTTTCTCTATGGGAAACTTGCCTGAGACTGAAAATCCCTTTGAGGGATCCACACATGAATCCCTCTGACTAACCGTGTAACTGGGTGAACCCCAATCTCATGGAACCCTCAGAAACTTCACAATGCTTCCTTGACTCTATGTCATGGGTTCAAGCTGGTCCTCTTGGGCATGAACACCGGTGACTCCCTACACTCCAATGTTCCCCATCTTGGCTCTGACAAGACAGAGATGTAGCAGAGTAACACTTTGAGATGTTACTGGCATATTATTTTCTCTATTCCCTTGTGAGTGAGCACTCCCCATCCTGCTATTGACAGGGGGCCACCTTTACCTCCAGAGCCAGGAAACAAAGATGCCATATTGTCAACCTCCAAGATAAAAAAATCCCAAGATTTCTAGTGTAAGATGGAAAGTGTAAGAAATGGAGTGCTCACAAGTAGAACTGCTCACTCCACTGCACATATAGGAGGTGGGAGAAGAACTGAAGAGCCTTTCAAAAGCAGAGCTGGGGTCCATCTTTGTATCATGCCCACCACACCTAGATAATTTGGAAGAGGGGAGTAGGACAAGATCCAGATTTTCTGGGGTCAACGAGAGATCAATCTTTTACTGGTCCCATCTGGAGTTACAGTCTTCAACATCCCCTCAGTGATCCTTATCCCTTTGAGTGTGGGTAAAATAAGGAAGACCAGCTGTAGGGGCAAAAGTAAGATTGAGTGGGGATCCCTGACTGCCACATAGTGTTTCCATCGTCAAAAAAATGACACACAACTAAGTGATCCCCAAGCTCACGAGAAAGGCTAGGAAGGACTGAAGAAGGGTGGATGGATACCCAGGAACAAGGATGTGAAGAGGAACCTTCATGAACCTGGGTAGCTGGAGGCTACAGTAAACCCAAAAATCCTTCAGTGAATAAGATTAGTGTAGACTGAACACTTTGCAGTGGGACCTGTATGAAAGGGGCTTCCTCGAGGACCCCACATTCTCATCCTATATCTAAGGATGACAGCCGGGACCCAAACAGGTGAAACCTGGGAAATTGTCAGCCCCTGTCCAGATGACATCACGGTGGCATGTCTTGTAAAACCCCCTCCTCCCAGTTAAAAATCGGTGCCAAGGACTAGGGAGAGGGAAGAAGCTGAAAGGGAGAGTTTTGCTTTGCTTTTCAAACCTAGAATGTGGGAGAATTATAACCCTATTTGCCAGAGAAGATACTACGTAGGACTGAGCTTACTTGAAAGGGACCAGATTAGGGGCTCCTGGGTGGCTCAGTCGGTGAAGCGCCTGCCTTCGCCTCAGGTCCTGGGATCGAGGCCTGCGTCGGGCTCCCTGCTCAGTGGGGAGCCTGCTTCTCCCTCTCCCCACTTGTGCTCTCTTGTCTCTCTCTCTCAAATAATAAATAAATAAATAAATAAATAAATAAATAAATAAATAAATAAATAAATAATAAAATCTTTAAAAAAAGAGTGACTACATTAGGTTTGTGAACCAAGTGGAATAAGGATTCCGATTTAGGGAATTGAATTGTCTTTCAGGAAAGGGAAGAAATGTATTTTTGTTCACCTGAGCCTGTGTCCGTGAAAATTCCTATCTAAGAAATAGTCTCTATTCCACGGAGATACTCACATTACATATTGTTAAGAAACAATGTCAATCAGGATGTGCCAACAGAATCACACGAACTGTTGTCATTAGGGCTTACGCGCCGCCCTTCCTGGAGCATTAAGGGATTCTGAGTTGCTCAAAAATCTCTTGTACTCTGAGCAACGATTGCCATAGGAGATGAAGTTTTAGCCTCAGCCTGGCTTGCTGCAAGGCACCATCTCATTAGGACTCTTTCCCCAATTAATTATGCAAATGGATTATTGATTATTAATTAGGACATTTAGTGATGTTATTAAGAACTTGGAAGATAAATCTTTTTGACTTGTATTTAACTAGTAGATTATATAAGCAATAAAGAATACGTGGGCAATAGCTGTATAATTACATTTTATGAATAGCAGAAACCTGTAAGGAATGTGGAGAGATTTAATTGACGTTTAACAAGATAACTACAGCGAATTAATTAGGAATTATCTGCTAAAATATGAATTAACTTCTAATAATATTTTAACCAGCTACTCTATGATGCTGGTATCTTCTTATTGTTGCTAAAATACCTAAATAAAATATCCTGCTAGTTAAGATGATAGCGCTAATTTGTCTTCCAAATAATCAATCAAGTTTTATTGAGATTTATTGTGTATCCAGGACATAGTGGAGAATGAAAGGGAATAGGCGAGTAGTTCCCGCTGTCACGAAATTCACAGCAGAGCTGGAAGGAAAGGACTCGGCACAAGGGACTGGTAGGAGGAAGAACATTAAGTGGGATGGGATTTCAAGGCTGACCCACTGCGCCTCTTTAAACCTCAGTTTTCTCACCCCTAAAATGGGAATGAGACTACGGAGCTCCAAGTTTGTTGTGCAAATGCCTCTCAGGGGCTGGTGCTTGAGAATCTCTGGAGGGACCACAGCTCCCATCGTAATCTTACTGCGTGATTCTGACAAGAAAATGCCACCAGTGGAAGCAATTCACGCACGTGCATAAGGACGTGCCCTCCAGTTGTTCAGTAAACAGCGTTTGTAAACCTCAACCCTGGAACAATCTAGCGCCTGTGCAAAGGGCAGCAGTCAAATAAACAGTGATGGATTCATACTACAGAAAAGTAGCCACCATTAACCAGAGTGAGGCTCATCCAGGTGGGCTCACAGGGATAGATCTCCAGGAATTTTACAAAATATAAATAAATGTAAGATGCCATTTATGTGAAAAATGGCCACATGCAGCGAAAATGCCATGTATTCTCTACGGGCACATATATGTGTATAAAAACATCAAAAAACATCTGGAAATACACACCTCAACCACTGCACCATGCTGCCTCTGGACAAGGGAGAGTTGTCTAAGGGGGCCTAAGTGTTGTCTACGAAATTTTGTCTTTAAAGGCTATGGAGATGGTATCACTTGAGTAATTAAATTTTAAATTAGACAAAAATGGGATCAGAATGTAGATGAGGCATCCGAGGGGTTTGGTGGGCTACAGAGGGGGTGGGCGGCAGGCAGGATGCGGAACATGGAAGGCAGAAAACACTGGCCAGTCCCGCACCCGGGCTTCTGGAATGCTCCTCACACACATCACAGGGAAGCCCTGGAGGATGGGCAGAGGCTGGAAATGAAGGGAGAAAGGAGTGAGTAAGCACACAGGGGGCATCACCTGCAAGCCAGGCCGAGGGGTGTGTCCCCGAGCAGGGGGAGACCCTGAGAAGCATGTGTAGGGTCTGGAGCAGGAGAGAGGTGAGGTTCAAGGGGCATTTGACCAGAACTATTTGAGCTGCACAGTGAGGAACAGGGAGCCCCCCAGGAGGCCATTGAAGGCACCCAGGTGTGCAGTGTTAAACACCCCAACAGCACAAACCAAAGATAAGGGTGAATCTGACAGACGTTTGGAAGCAGGCCTTGGTAGCAACTGATGAAGCAGGGGAGGTGCACCGGAGGGGATTTCAGACTGTGGAGCCCATCAGCCCAGAGGTCCCCGGGAGTGGGGGGCACCCCAGACAGAAACCTGGTTTGGGGGTGTGTGGCGGCCAGCGGCCACTTTAATGGTTAAAACAAAAGTGTTTGATTTTAAAATGTAGAAATCTAGATGATGGTTGGCCTGCTAGGTACTGCACGAAGGTGACAGTCTAGTTTCCTCCTGAGAGGTGTCAGCCAAAGCCACAAGATGCTACAAACTCCCCCATGACAGGCAAGAAATGAGAGTGGAGGGTCAAGAATTAGGGGGAGAGAGGATATGGGGAGGGCAGAAAGGAACCATCTCTGGCTCAGATGTTCAACATTCACATTTGCAGCTCCTCAGTCAGGTGGTAGTTACCAGGTTTGGGTAACTACCTCTAAAAGAATATTACACCCACGCCAAGAGACCCTTCTGTTCTTCAGGGGTCATCTTTTAAACTAAGGGAGGCCCCCAAAGCTGGCCTGTCCATCAAGAAGGCAAAGCTGTATACGGTCCATCCCAAGGACGTCCTTTCCTGGAAATCTGCATTCCACTCTCCTTTCCTGTTCGAATACACTGAGCTGTGCCAGAGAAGTCACTACTGTTTCTGCGGCTAAGCTTCTCCTAGGAGGCTCTCTGTCGTCCCCCTAGGAAATGTTTATTGACCGAATGACCGAATCTTTGCATTGGTCTGCTGTCCAGTTGCTCTTGCTGACTCAAAACAGAACTAACAGAAGACAGGCAGATACAGATATTGAAAAAAAAAATTCGAATTTAGAATGTAGCATTCTAGGTGATGTTTGCACATCGGCCCATATAGGTATGTATGTGCCTATATGGATGCATGTAGTGTCTCTTATATTTGTTACAAGGAGTTGGCTCACGTGGTTATGCCATCATGGGGGCCAAGTCCCAAGATCTTCAGTGGGCAAGCTCAAAACCCACAAGAGTGGGCTCAGTAGTCAATACTCGATAGTATAGAGTTGACTCTTAAGTAACGCAGGTTGGAACTGCACGGGTTCACGTACATATGGATTTTTTTTCCAATAAATACAGTATCCTACTGTAAATGCATTTTCTCTTCCTGATAATTCTCTTAGTAACATTTTCTTTTCTATAGCTTACTTTGTTGTGAGAATATAGTCTATAACATACAAGATGCGTGTTGACTGTTAAAATTTGGGTTGACAAAATGTGTCTCCTGGTAAACAGTAGGCTATTAATAGTTAAGTTTTGGGGAATCAAAAGTCATACATGAGTTTTCGCCTGTGTAGGAGGCCAGTGTCCCCTTTGTTATTCAAGGGTCAAATGTAGTTCCAGTCTGAAGCCAGCAGGCTTAAGCTCTGGGGGGATCCTATGTTTCAGCTTGAGTTTGAAGAAACGGAAAAACCTATGTTGCAGCTCTAGAGTGGTCAGGCAGGAGGAGCTTTCTCCTACTTGCAAGAGATCAGCCTTTTTTTGTTCTTTTCAGGTCTTCCCATCTGAATGCTTCAGATGAGGCCCATCTGCACTGGGAAAAGCCGTCTGTTTTACTCAGTCCACCAATTCAAAGGTTAACCTTGCCCCAGAAACATCCTACCCAGAATAAGACTCAACCAAACGCCTGGACACCCTGTGGCCCAATCATATTGACACATACAAGCATCACATCCACAGTGTTCCCGACAAATGCTTTGATGAACAGGGGCTATGAATCTTCCTTCTGGTCTCATTCTTCTGAATTTCCCTTCTTGGAGAGGAAGGTGACCATGGGAAGATAGAGAGGGAACCATGCCATCTTCATTTGACATCCTGGCCCCAGAAGAGATCCAGCAGAGACTATCTTATCCTCCTTCGGGCCTGTGCCTGAAAAAGTCCTATACTGAATGGGTGCCTGGAGTAGATGGTCAAGACTTTTCTAACTCTCGGATTCTAAGTCCCTGGTCTTTCTGGACTCCTTTATTTTATGACAGTGAAGGATGAAGGGAGCTACAGACCTCAGTGAGGGTGAGACATAGTTTGGGCCATTCAACTTCTTCCCCGAATTAATAGGGTATTTCCTTTAGGGTCCAGGAGAGTGTAGTACATAAGATCACAGCCCATGTCCTCAGTCAGAGAGGAGGTCAAATGTCAGCTCTGCCAACCACCAAGTATGTGACCTGGGGCAAACCAGTTCCTTATCTTTTGTAAGACTCAAGGGATTGCTGCAAAGATAAATCAGTAAGTTAATGTATAAACAGCACTTCTGGGCGTGCCTGCCACGTGGTCAGCATCCAGTAAGTGGTTATCCTTCGGGTTAGGACAGAAAGCAAACCCATTTCACCCACCTCTTTGCATCCATCCAGTCCTCCGGCCAGGAGGTCGTTTGTCGCCACCTCGTGGGCATTGGTCACACTACGTCACCCACCCAAAGGCAATAGACACCAGCGCGCACAAACTCAGCCTAAACGTGAAGAAAAAGTCAGAGAAAAGCTTAGGTGCCAGTGAAAGGACCACCTTCACCTCCTGAAAGTTGGCTTTTAGCCCCCTGCTGCTGGGCCGCAAGAACTGCCCCCACAAGAAAGCACTGGTGCAGGTGCATGGAGATGCATGGGGTTTTTTGATTACAAATTGGAAAGTTCATTTTGTTATTTTCTTAAGAGTCTATTTATAAGATTAGTAAAACATACAGAAAGGTGGGTCGAGAGATAAGCATGTGTTCTGATTAAATGGAGCTCAGGCCAGGGGAGTGTGGAAAGAAAAACTTGAGTGACTCTGATTGTCGGGAGCCCCACACAAGGGTTTTCAATAAAATCCAGGCTAAGCTGCCTTAGGCACCGTGTGTTGAACTCACCCCTGCTTCCTTTTCTTCCGTCTCCAAAATCCCACAGAGACATCTTTGGGGGGAGGGTGGGGAGGAGAAAAAAAAAAAAAGATGGTTAGACAGTCTCTTTCCATTTCCCCAAGTGTCAAAGTAAAGTCCAACAGGAAGCAATTAACAGATGTCTGCCCAGCAGAGAGTGTGGGAGTTCCAGGCAGAAAGGAGAGCAAGCATCTCTTAGCATATCACAGGGTGGCCCCATTTACTCCCCATTACCCAGCTAAAAATAACCTCTCCATTTTTTCAGCTTTCTGTCTTTATTAGCATCAGTCCCAACAAGTTAGCTCTTTCCCTCTTGAAAGCTTCCTTAAACAAGCGGCAGGAGAGCAAACTAAATTCAGACTCTGTCCGGGGGCAGATTTCCCCAGGGAAACTTCAGCCTCTCCTTGGAATTGGAGGTACAGGGGAGCTACTACCAAATATCCCCAGCCGTGGACTCCAGACCCCACCAGTTTCCACCATCCTGGAGCGAGGACTACAACCCGACTGTCCCTTAGGGGATGAGATTCTGTGTGGTTTTATGGCAAGATCTTATTTGTGACATTAAATGAGCAAATCATAAAGCATCTAAAATGATTCATTTCTCACTGGGGCTGTCAGCGAGCTGTCACCAGCTGACAGTTCTGTCATAAGTGTCATTTATAATGTCACAAGTCTATTTCCCATCAATGTCATTAAACAATTATACTTGGTTTAGAAGAAAGAAAGGGGGGAGGGCAGAAGGGCTCATGGAAAGCCATGTGTGATGCTTAAGCAATTATATACTTTGCCATTCTTGGGTGGTAATCCCTGCCAACAATTAAATCTTACTTGATTTGTTCATTTAGGCAAATTATCAATTATTTGGAGGCGTCAGCCCGGGTAATTTTTCCTCTCTGCTGGCAGCAGCCACCATGCCCCTCCAGGATGGATAGCAACAGGATGGAGACGCAGCTTTGATAATTAGGCCACTGAGCACCATGGCCCGCAGCTCTGCTCCCCCTCCCTGTGTCCTCACTGGTGTGTGTCCTTTGTCAGGGCTTGGCCTATGGGTGAGACCACCAATCCTGGGAGCTGTGTAAATAAAGATCACTCTTCCAATAAGTACGGGCTTTTTTCCCTCTCCTTGCAAAATTTTGGTAAATGTGACCAAAATTATGCTTTGCAGCTATGAGATTATGTAGCTATGCCCTCCTGTCCTCTCTTCCAGTTATTTTCCACAGTACGTGGGCCACCGTGTTAAACTCCCACTCAGGTCCTCAGGTATCTACTGTGTGTCTGTGAGAGTGGGGTCTGCCTCAGTGACTACATTCACTAGAATGGCCATACAGATGATCCTTTCTGATTACTGTGTGAAGCAGCAGAAACCCATGAGCAAGCCTATGGAGCAGGGAGGGGTGGTGAGGTTATGAGACCAGAGCGTGAAAGGATGAAAAGGAGAAAGACCGAAGGGCACCCTGAAATTCCATAAAGGGATTCCCTCCTGGAATGGGGTGTCTGGGGTCTGGCCTGGAAATGGCAAGTTCCTTTTGAGAGCAACCAGAGGGAACTTTCCAGAACGTTCAATATGCGGAGGGGTGGCAGCTGCCCAAGCTGAGCCCAGCAATGCGCTCCTTCCTGCTCCCCCACACCAGCCTCAGCCCTCTCACCGGCTATAGAAAATGGTGAAAGAAACCACTTACTATGATGTTTTGGGGGTCAAACTCAATGCCACCCAGGAGGAATTGGAAAAGGCTTACAGGAAACTGGCCTTGAAGTACCACCCTGATAAGAATCCAAATGAAGGAGAGAAGTTTAAACAGATTTCTCAAGCTTATGAAGTGCTCTCTGATGCAAAGAAAAGGGAATTCTATGACAAAGGAGGAGAACAGGCAATTAAAGAAGGTGGAACTGGGGGTGGTTTTGGCTCCCCCATGGACATCTTTGATATGTTTTTTGGAGGACGAGGAAGGATGCAGAGAGAAAGGAGAGGTAAAAATGTTGTACATCAGCTCTCAGTAACCTTAGAAGATTTATTTAATGGTGCAACAAAAAAACTAGCTCTGCAAAAAAAATGTGATTTGAGATTAATGTGAAGGCGGAGGTGGTAAGAAAGGAGCAGTTGAATGTTGTCCCAATTGCCGAGGTACTAAAATGCAAATAAGAATTCATCAGATAGGACCTGGAATGGTTCAGCAAATTCAATCTCTGTGCATGGAGTGCCAGGGCCATGGGGAACGGATCAGTCCTAAAGAGAGATGTAAAAGCTGCAGCAGAAGGAAGATAGTTGGAGAGAAGAAGATTCTAGAAGCGCATATTGAGAAAGGCATGAAAGATGGCCAGAAAATAACATTCCATGGTGAGGGAGACCAAGAACCGGGACTGGAACCAGGAGCTATTATCACTGTTCTAGATCAGAAGGACCATGCTGTTTTGACTCGACGAGGCGAAGATCTCTTCATGTGTATGGATATACAGCTGCTTGAAGCCCTGTGTGGCTTTCAAAAGCCAATATCTACTCTTGACAACCGAACCATCGTCATCACCTCTCATCCACGTCAGATCGTCAAACATGGGGATATCAAGTGTGTGCTAAACGAAGGCATGCCAATTAATCATAGACAATGCGAGAAGAGTCACCTAATCATCGAATTTAAGGTAAACTTCCCTGAGAATGGCTTTCTCTCTCCTGATAAACTTTCTTTGCTGGAAAAACTCCTACCTGAGAGGAAGGAAGTAGAAGAGACTGATGAAATGGACCAGGTGGAACTGGTGGACTTTGATCCCAATCAGGAAAGACGGCGCCATTACAATGGGGAAGCACATGAAGATGATGAACATCATCCTGGTGATGGGGGGGGTGGTTCAGTGTCAGACCTCGTAATGGGGCCAGAGAGTAACACTGCTGCTGGCATTTGATATGCAGTAGTGAATGAGCAAAGGACTATAATAATAGCTCCCTACTTGCTATTGTTTTTGTTTCAATATTCAACTATAGTAGTGTTTTAAAAGTTAAAAATAAATAAATAAATACGAGCAACCAGAAGTAGGCCAGAAAGGCCCTGAACGAGTTTGTACCAAATGTGGTCTGGGCAGTTGTCACAGAAGCCTAGAGTCCCCATATAGATCTGACCTATTTCTAGATTCTAGCACCTGGTGCATGACGGCTCTTGGTTCAAAGTTTTATGATTTTGGCTTTTTTAGAGCATCTGGGGTGGACATCTGTTTTGGTTTGCTTGTTGGCTTGTTTCCTGCCAGCACTTTCCTCTTAGGTAAAGAAGACCCCTATTTTCTCAGCAGGACCATTCCTTGCCCCCTCCTGGACTGTGTATGTTAGCTGGAGCTGACCAACAACTGATCGGTGAGAGCATCCTGTCTCCCAGGTCACAGTAATTATTCCAGACAGAAAAGATGAGCAAAATTGATCCAAGGAGAGCCTATCCTCAATCTCTGCTGGTATTGACAAGATGGAGCTTGAGTCTGGAAATGCTGGAGGGCTGCCACTATGAGGGGAAAATGTGCCTGACAATGAAGGCAGCTCAGAGAAGGGCAGAGAGACACACCAGGTGTGATGGGGCATCTGGTCCAGTGTGCCCGAAGCTAGTGTACCCTTGGACATTTTAACTGGATTGACCCATACACTTCCTTTTCACCGAAGCTTGGACACAGTAGATTTCTATTACCTGCAACCAAGAGAATCCTAATTGATCCAGTTTGTGGTTTCTCCAGTTTTTCCCTTTTGTGTTGACAACCAGTTTGCCCGTGAGCCTATTTCTATCTCCCGTTACTGACGTGAAGGTTTCCATTTTGTTCCTTGGTTGTAGCTTCACTGGGTTGGATAAACCACCCAAATCCTCTTGTCATCTCCACCGATTGACCCAATGGCAGAAGAAGCTTCAACGTGCAGGACTGACGTCCAGTTGGCTGTCTGAAACCCCATCCTGGCATTTAGAAACTCTCTCATGGCTGGCTGGATCAAAGCCAGCTCTTTGAATGTAACTAAGTGTGGCTGAGACACATGTAAGGATCACTCGAATGTCCCTTTCCAATCTTAGCATAAGTAAATGAGGAGAGGAGGAAGGAGGAAAGGAAGTGGTGGAGCAGGGGGCATGGCCTCAGTTACCCCCTGAAGCATTGCTCAGCTTGAATTGCCTGTGCTCTTAAGTTCCCCGTCTTCTCAAACGTTCTCTCCCTGCTTAGCCCTGTGCATTGAACATCAGCTTCCGACCCTGCACACTTCTCTCCTTCTCCTGCTATCTAGCCTCATGTCGCCCCCTTTGTTACCACTGCCACCGCCACACTGCCTCCGGCTCCAGAGAGTGCCCAGCCCTTAGCAGAGAATATTTATAAAATTGCCCATTGCTATTTAACAGAGGGAGGATTGCTACATGGGCAAATGGAAAGATACACACCCAGTGGTGGAGAGGGTTATTCATCACACCTGGCATGGCATTGGGACAGGGTCTATTGGCTGCCAAAGAGAAGTCTGGCAAAAAATGGAAAATTGAGTCCATCAGGGGCCAGCTTTGTCCACAACACCACTCCTGCCAATGATGTCCTGCTGAATTGACAGGCTTTCTGGATGAATCAATTGGTTCTTTTGTCATCTGGTTGACTCAGAAACAGTTCCCCTTGAGCTCTTTAGTCCAATCTTGCAAAAGATAAATACACACTGACCTGAAAGAACAGTAGCGTAGGATAAATGTGTGATGTCTCGTTGCGTTTTGCAAGCAGAATCAAATTTGGAAGGAGTCAGAGAAAGAAAGATGGGGGTGGAGAGAAAGAAGACGGAAAGGGAGGGGTAGAGAGAGAGTGAGAGAGGATGGCATCTGACCCAGCTCCACCTGGACCACCCAGCTGTGCTGTGCGGGAAGTCCAGGCTTGCCATGCTCCAGCATCTGTGGTTGGGGCCCAGGTGTTTCTGGAACACTGAAGTGATTCTGTGGTTGCTATCAAAACTAATGCCAAGAAAAGAAATATAAATTACATTTAAAAGAAATCTACCTTTTATCTTTTAACCTTAGGCCTTCCCCAGCCATGCAGAAAAATCAATCTTGGCTAATCCACTGACCAAGATAAAGAAAAAGGGAAAAGAACAGACGAGAACCTTGCATTAAACAGCTGCTTGATGCTTAAAGAGGTATCAGAGGGATGTTGATTGGGGAGCTCACCAGCAAGAGGGGGCCAGGCTCAAGAGGCTAAAAGTAGGAACTCTTATTGGTATTCCATGACTGGTCATTAGCCAGGAAGACAAAGGACACAGTTATATCACATTTTAGCTTACAGATTCTAAATCAGCAGCAAAGCATGGCTTTGCTGGGGCCCTGCTTTCTTAGTATCTCTTTGTTGAGAGCTAGAAAAAAAAAAAAAAGGAACAAGTCCTATCCTGGGTAGAGTATAGCCAACTATATGACCATTACATAAGCATTAGCTAGAGAAATCAAGACAGAGTTATTGCTAGCTGTGACGCAATAAAGAGTGTATCTGGTCTTTGTCCCCAGTTCTGGGCACAGAACTTGGAAAGCCCTTGGAATTTCTACAGTGGTAGGAGTATTTTTATTTACAAGGAGCGCTTTTGATATATCTGAGTTTATGCTAAGGAGGTGATTTCATGGCAGGCCCCTAGATACTTTTAGGAGAGACGCTGACCCCTACAGAAAGACAACGTATGTGATTACACAGTTGGAACCTAGAGGCTCACCCCCAAATGCCAGGGAGAGAAGAAGGACAGGAGGTTGAGTTCAACCACATGGTCATTGGTCCGACCAACATGCTTACTTAACACAACTCCATGTAAAACTCTGGACACCAAACCCCAGGTGAGCTTCCCGGTTGAGAGCAGAAGCTCCGGCAGCAGGACCCTCCTAGACCTTACTCTGTGTATCTCTGCATCTGGTTGTTCATTTGCATCCTTTAGAATAACATGGTGACTAGAAGTGTAGCACTTTTCTGAGTCCTGGGAGTCACTCTGGAGAATTACCAAACCAGAGGAGGCTATGGGAAACTCTAGAATTGTAGTCAACTAGACAGAAGTGTGGGCAATCTAGGAACTTAAGGCTGGCATCTGAACCTAGGGCAATCCTGTTGGGGACCTTCCCCTTTATTTAGCTCCTGGAGTCTGAGCCTAACTTCGGTATTTTAGTGTCATCATTGAGTTTAATCTTAGGACACTCAGTTACTATCAGAAAATTGGCATCAGGACACCCTCTTCGAGTATTCCCCAGTAAAGAAGCCACAGAAGGGTCCTTTCAGGATAAGATATATGGTCTCTGAGACTGTCATCACCTTACATTTTCATAGCAGTAGGAAACCTGGTGGAACATTCTCTTGGGCTCAAAGTTCACAGACTTTGGGGACTGGAAACCACAGGAGATGGAATCCATGCTGCCATCTGCAGCAGGATGGATCCCCAAACATCTCAGAAGCTTTGAAATTGTCTCTTGATGGGACACCTAATACCCTCCCCCACAAGCCTGTCCAATAGTCACCCCATGCCCTACTTTGCTTTTAGCCAGAACACGTATCAGATATATTTTATTTCTTTGTGTCTCCCAATAGAACATGAACTCTCTGAGGGCGTGAGCTTTTTGTGTTCACTGGTATGCCTCCAGTGTCTAGAACAGTGGCTGACATATGGTAGATGCTTAATTCATGAACAAGTGTCCCTGCTTAACAGAAGCCTATGCTAGTAGGATGCTTTTAGTGGCGTCATACAGGAAAGGCAAACCTACTTTGTCTACTCGGGTAATTATGGGTATGTTGTATGCTCGCTTGTCTCTCCTGTCCCCACTTTCTACCAGTTGAAATTCTGCTTTACCCCCAGGGCTCCAGTTCTGGTCTCACCTCTTCAGTAAAACTTTTCCTGACAACCCCAGCCCTTACTGATCTATCTTTTCTCTAGTCTCTGGAAAAGCTAAGAATGTATCCCACACAGTTACATGCTGCCCTATTGTCTTTTTGGACTCGTCTTCATACAACCAGAAGTAAGCTCCCTGAGGAACGGAACACAGTCTCACATATATGTGATCCGAATCACTCACAGAACTTAGGTCAGCACCTGACACATAGTAGGTATTCCAAAAACATTCGTTCATTAGACTTGTTGCAAGATCTTGAAACTTCTAAGTTCAATAGAGTCAGGCCTGAAGAATCCTATGGTCCCTATCTGTGCACCCACAGCACCCTATTTAAAAACCTTTCTTAAAAAAAAAACCAAAAAACCAAAAAAACAAAAAAAAACTTTCTAATTACCAGTATGCGAATCTGACTGTCAAACCCTCAATGTCCAACCCTCAAAATCTGACCCTGGCTTTTCAGCTCCGTGTCTCCAGGACCGAACACAGTGCCCCAAACACAGTAGGAATCTAGTTTTGATTGTTATTAATCACACAAACTGAAGTAACAAAATGCAACTATCACATTTCCATGGCCTCGCTTTTCCTAGCACGTGTGAGGTCCTGAGGAGGTCCCCAGTAACTACCTCCCGACGCTTGTCTTCGCTTGCCTGGTTAGACAGAAGTAGAACATTCTCTTTTGCTGAATCTTTCTACCCATCACTCCACAAATGCCATGCTGAACTGGGGGTTTGCTGAGGTCTCAGGGAGAGAAGATGGGGGTTGCCCATCTTGGAACAATGGGGAAAGGCAAAATGTGAGTGCAGTGACCAATGGGGAAAACAACAAATCTTTCTTACATTTCTCCTTTTTCTTTTTCTAAAAGAACAGCATAACATGAGTTAGTTTAACCATTTTTAAGCGTACAGTTGGGTGGCATTAGGTACATTCACTTCGTTCTGCAGCCGTCACTACCATCCACCTCCAGAACTTTCTCATCTTCCCAAATGAGAATACTGTCCCCACTATTTCTCCCTTCTTGGCCCCTACAACCACCTTTCTACTTTCTCACTTCATGAATTTGACTAGTCCAGGGACCTCCGTTAAGTGGAATTATGCAATATTTGCCATTTTGGGACTGGCTTATATAATATCTTTGAGGTTCATCCACGTTGTAGCCTCTGTCAAATTTTTATTGTCATGTTTAAGGCTGAATAATATTCCATTCTATTGTGTATACCACATTTTATTTCCTCATTCATCCATCCATGGTCACTTGGGTTGCTTCCCCCTTTTGGTTACTGTGAGTAATATCCTGTTCAAATGGGTGTACAAATGTCTGTTTGAATTCCCACTTTCAGTTCTTTCAGGTATGTGCCAAGAAGTGAAATTGCAGAACCAGATGGGGATTTGATGTTAGTTTTTTGAGGAACTATCATACTGTTTTCCACAGTGACCGCATCATTTTTCTTATCACCTCAAAATAAATTTATTTATTTATTTATTTATTTATTTATTTATTTATTTATGTTTAAAATTTGAAATTGTTGATATACTGACATGGTATTTATTTATTTATTTATTTATTTATTTATGTTTAAAATTTGAAATTGTTGATATACTGACATGGTACAAAACACAACACCAATGACAAAGTATTTACTTTTTACTCCTGTCTCCATGACACTTACTTCCCCATCTACAGGCAGCCAATGTTACTACTTACACTGCTCTATCACAGCACCCCCAAGTCACCCCTATAACCTGAGCAAGTTTAATACCCAGGCTGAAGCTGTTTTCCTAAAAGAAAGGTTTTAAAACTGTCTGCAGTCTGCTCAGAGAAGGAGTTAATGGATCACAAAACTCTGAAATGCACTGTACATAATGAATAACAAATACCCTTTTAAGATGAGTATTATTAAAGCATCAACATGGTATTATCCAAAACGTATGAAGTGTCTTCTCTCTTTCTCTCTCTCTCTCTCTCTTTTTTTTTTTTTTTTTTTGGCCCTTACTAATACATTGAAAGCATTACCTAATGCCCACTCCAAAAGATTAGATCCCTTTGAAAGAAAAGAGTCAACATGCATAACACATCCCAGCACCATCCTGCATCCTTTCCATTTGGGTTCGCAGTCAGACAGTTCCCTGGTTTAAGAAAAAGAGCATTTGCAAAATGGCTCTTGGGGCTTAATTGGTATTTCTTTCTTTTTGCCTGCCAGTATAATCCAGGAGAGGAGACTGCAAAGCAATTTAAGAACATTAGCATTGTTCCTAAATACCCACATCCAAGGTTAGTGAATACAACTGGTAAAGCCCAAAGAGCACCTAGGGAGATTAAGGGAGGTTTTGAAGCAGAACGCATGATTCTAATGAACTTGGGCTCTGCCTCATGGAAGAAGAATCTATCTAAATACATTAGAGCCAACGGAGCAGACAGGAGGGAAGCAGCTACCTAAGTATAAGAGATGCTGTTCTCAGTAAATCGTGAAATGCTGCAAACAGATTCGGGTGGGTTTGAGGCCCCAAGCCGCTACAGGGTGCTAATTATGATTGCCATACTGTGGCTGAGTGGGCTATTCCCCCAGTAGGCTGTCAAGAACCACACCAGCTGTCCTGGTGAATGTCCTCCTGGTGTCCCTCACGGGGGTGGCCTCTGCTTGGTTTCCTCCTCCTCTCACTATGCAGATGAATTAATTTGTTTGGAGGTTGAAGAGGGCTTTTGGAAAGAAAAGAGTGTCTGATAGATTAGTAGAGATATGAGCGATTGTCCAGGTGTTTTTTTTTTTCTTACTTCAATACTACTAGTAGTGGGGTGCCTGGGGCTCAGGTGGGTAGCATTACCTAAAAGAACAGCTGTAGAGAGCCAAATGACCACATCTCAACATTATGCACCCAAAATGCACAAGAAATAAACTTATAGATTTTAAACAAACCTCATTTTTGAGTCTGAGATTGCAAAGTACGTGCCTTATGAAACATTGATTTTCCTACTGAGGTTCTGGGTAAAGGGGAGAGCAAGGCATTTGACCCCTAGCTACCCAGAGGAGTCAAACGTTATGGGTTAAGGTCAAAGTCCTCCGCATAGCTGTCCTCACTTGAGACACCAGCCACAGGGTGGCTGAGGTCCCCAGGTCTCCCTCACTTCTGATCAACTGGCTACAAATTCAGGGGTTCCCGCTCTCCCCTAGGCTTCCATAATATGTTATAAGGACACACAGAAGTCAGGAAAACACTATTTTTAGTATTATAATTGCATTATGGCAACAAGCTACAGATCAGAAACAACTGAAGGGAAGACACGTACAGCAATGTCTGGAAGGGTCCTAAACACCAATCTTCCTTTATTTTCTCCTGTGGAGTCAGGATGCATCATCCTTCCTGACACATCAATGTGTCGCAGTGTGTGGAGTACACCACCAAGGAAGCTCACTCAGACTTCTTCTGTGTCCATAAATATTACTGGGACTTCATGATGTAGGGATGACTGATTAAATCATCGGTCATGTGACTCCATCTCTAGCCTCCCCTCCCCTCCCTGAAGGTCTGATATCAAAGTGGCTCAAAGCCCTAAACCTCTCACATCAGTGATTGGTCTTTCTGGCATGGCCAGCCACCATCCTGGATCTTCTTCTTCACGTAAACTACCTCGTAAACAAAACCGATCAGGTCCCACCTTGAATAGCATAGACACTCCTCTTACTTGGGAAACTCCAAGGTTTAGAGCCTACCTCCCAGGACGTGGGGACAAAGGCCAAACAAATTCTTTGTTATCCAGGGCTAAGGTGGATAGTGAGCAGGGAAGTGGGAGAGGAACAAGCCACAGTGGGAGACTATGAGCAAAACCTGAGTCCCAGTTAGATTTCATTATACCATCTTGAGCAAGCCACTTAATCATCATGGGCCTTAGATCACATGCTCTTCACTCATAACAATAATTATTGATACCATTTAATAAGCACTTACTATGCACCAGAAGCTGTGCCAAGAATTTTGCCTATTTAATCTCATTTATTCTTCACAATGAACTTGCAAATTTTGTCATTTTATTATCCCAGTTTTGTAAAGGGTGGAGTGGTGCCTGAGATCTCAGAAAGTTAAATAACTTGTTCAAATAAGTGGAGGAGGGCAGCATGGGTGACTCAGCGGTTTAGCACCGCCTTCGGCCCAGGGCGTGATCCTGGAGACCTGGGATCGAGTCCCACATCAGGCTCCCTGCATGGAGCCTGCTTCTCCCTCTGCCTGTGTCTCTGCCTCTCTCTCTCTCTCTGTATGTGTCTCTCATGAATAAATAAATAAAATCTTTATAAAAAAATAAAACAAAATAAGTAAGTGGAGGAGCTGGCCCGCCAACACAAGCAGGAGTCCCAGGCTCCCATTCTTAAATTTCTAATCTATACCATTCAACCCTTTCCTTGGCTCGCAGGCATATTGAGAAAATGCATGAGGCTGATATGAATTATTATAATCTGAAAGGAAGGAACCTTATAATTCAAGCTTATAAGATTACCATTATTATTATATCACTGATTATAACTATCGGCAGTATTATTTTATTTTTATACTTCACATGAATCTGTCTACTTATTACGAAAATGCTTTCTCCTTACCATATGAGTTTTATCACAAAGAATGCTTTTGGAAGGAAGGCGGGTCTTCCAATTACTTTAAACCAAATTCTCATGTAGTTTCCCAAACATTTGCTAAGTATAACACCTTCTATATGCCAATGTACTTGCAACATGGAAGGGACAAAAAGATGAATAAGACAGAGATGTAGGCTCTGCCTGTAAGGCAAGAGTGCCGAGAATGACACAACAGATAGACTATGTCAAGTGACCCGAAAGACACAGAATGCCCTCTGCTGGTTCAAAGGAAAGAGAGCACATAAGCTTCAAGGAATCAAGAAGAATTTCAAGGAATCAAGCTTCAAGGATTCAAGCAAGAAAGAGAGAGGAAGGAAGAAAGGAAGAAAATGGAATTTTGAGAGCCCTGGATGAGGAAGAAAATGGAGTCTCATAAGAAGGGAGTCGGTAGTGGGGTGCCTGGGGGCTCAGTCGGATAGCGTCTGCCTTTGGTTCAGGTCATGATCTCTGGGGGCCTGGGATTAATCCTCATGCCAGGCTCCATGCTCAGCAAAACAGTCTGCTTCTCCCTTTTCTCTGCTGCTTCCCACCACTCATTCATTCTCTCTCTTTCTTTCTCTCTCCCTGTCTCTCTCTTTCTCAAATAAATATATCATTTTTTAAAAATCTAAAAAAAAAAAAAAAAAGTAGAAGAAGGAAGTCTGGTAGCAAAATCGGGCGGTTCAATTCATAATGTTCTCAGGGATTAATGAGTACCTAGTTTAGTGGTAATATATTACTGTAGGATGAGCACAGAATGCAAAATAACAATTCTGGCTTTATCACATGTTAGCTTTTGATGTTGGGCAAAGCTCAAGGTCCTCCAGCATGGCTTTATCCATTAAAAAATAAATAAAATGAAAGTAAATAATGCCCAGCTCTTAAGGCTTTTGTTAGGGTTAAAAAAAGAAGTATATTAAAAACATTCTGGAAACTAAACAACATTAAACAAATTTTACATTTTATAATTTTCTTTTTTTCTTGGTTTGTCTGGATTATGGGCCTTAGTAGTGCTGTGATATATGATAGACAATATCAATAAAAAGGACATATTAGAGACATACCGGGCAAGGGTGAGGAGACCAAGCTTTGTCCAGTTCTAAGAAGTTAGCTCTTGTCTTACTTTCTGTTGCTTTGGGTTGATTTGGTTTGTTGAAGGTCATTTTAATAGCATTAATGCCTATTATTTCAGGAATAACACACATTAGCTCCAAGGAAAAGTAAAATTATTCAGTCGGGATAAGCATGGGATGTAGTAGTCAAGACTTTTTTTTCTTTTTATTTCTTTTTTCTTTTTTTTTTTTAGGATTATTTGAGCAGGTTTACCTTTCCAAAGGTAACACTTCAGAGGAGAATAGGCAAAAGCCTGGACATTAATCTGGATTTCACATGACCCCGTGTAGAACCTACAGTAGGATGTTCTGGAAGATCCCTCCCAGTCTGAGAACTTGGGGGCCACCTGCCAGCAGTTCTGTGGATCTGGGAAGTTCTCTTTCTGCCTCTCCACTCACCTTATATAGTTTTAGGAAGTTGAGGCAGGAAGAAATGGGATTCCTCATTTGGCCAAAATTGGAAGAGAGTAGAGAGAAATAGCTACCACTTTAAAGTATCCAATACATGGCTGTACAATTAACTTTATATTAAGAAGGGATTCTAAAGCAGTTGAGCTTAACTAAGTCTGACTGTAAAAAATTAATCAAATCAATTTAATTAACTCATATAATTAATCTAGGTGTGCTTTGATAGCATGGAGCTAGAACCTAAATACTTTTCTTTTTTTAACACCAGGATTAACTATTTTAAGCTACCTTATTATAAATTCTCAAATGTACAAAATAGTAGAGAGGATAGTAAAATCAATCTTGACATAGTCGTCACTCGTATGCAACAATCATTAAGGTTTTACCGTACTTGCTATATCTATCATCCTTTTTTCTTATCATTTTTGATGGAATAGCTTTCCACTTATTTATATCACTTTTGTACCTTTCAGATATGCATAAAAGATTTCTAAAAAGTAGTTTTGCACATTTTAGTAAGTTGATGCCTGGGTATTTTTTTCTTTTTCGTTGTTGCTATAAATGGATATCTCTTTTATTAAACTTCTAGTTTAATAAAACAGTTACTGTTTGTTTATGACATGATTGTTGAGTTCCATCAGTTGATTTTATATCCTGCTCTTTTCCTGAAGTCTATTATTGGTTATAATAGGGTTTTTCATTGGTTCTCTTGAGTTTTCCAAATATATATCTTCATTATTACTTTTAGAAATTCTACAATTTCGTTTTGTGTTTTCCCTTTCACCCAAGAGTCTTTAATAGAGAACTTTGAGAATTTTTAAATTATTTCTGGTTTAATTACATGCTTTGGTCAAAAAGTCTGGTTTGTGATTTTTATTTTCTAAAATTAACTGAAGTTTTTCTGTTTTAATACATGCTCAGTGCTTGTAAATGACCCAAATGCACTTGAAAAGACAATGTATTCTTTTTTATTTATTATTGGTTTACAGTTAAATATACTGCTATATGAACTACCTTATTAATTTTTTTAGGTCTTGTATATTCTTAATAATTTTTAATCCCCTTGGCTTGAAGGAGATGTGATAATAATTTTAAGTTATTACTGTCTGTCCATTCCTTCTTTTATCTCCTGTAGTTTTGATTTATCAATGTTGCAATTTTACTTCCTGCATAGATATTAGTAATTATTGTATCTTTACTATGAATTGTACTCCTTAAATTCATAAAATGGCTTTCATATTTTACAATGTTTGTTGGCATGAAATCTATATTTCTGATGTTAAGATCATGTCATCAGCTTTCTTTTTACTTCCAATCAACGGGTGTATCTTTATAGTTTGATTCTTAACTTTCTGATTCACTTATTTTTCTTAGTATGCTTTGTAGGGCAGCATGGATTTTGCTTTGCTAAGATCAGAATAATGTTTTTTTCTTTTAAGATATGAGTAAAACCAGGATGCCGGGGTTGCTCAGTTGTTAAGCATCTGCCTTCAGCTCAGGCCATGATCCCAAGGTCCTGGAATCGAGCACCATATTGGGCTCCCTGCTCAGCGGGGTCTGCTTCTCCCTCTCCCTCTGCTGCTCCCCCTGTTCATGCTCTCTCTCTCTCTCACTCTTAGTTGAATGCTTTTGTCTTTCTGTTACTTTCCGTGATCTGATTCCTTTGGAGCCACCATCCCCTCCTCTCACCTGTCCAGTGTTACTGCCCTGCTCAATTCACCTACTTCTAGCAGTTTCCCCCACAGAGTGAGATGTTATACTTCTGGAAAAGGATATTGGCTGGACACTTTGGAGTTCATCAAGAGTTTGCTTTACTCCAGCATGGCTGGGTCCCTTGGCAATGCAACATGGAGGTGTTTGCTTTCATCTGCAATTCATAGCATATTAAAACTTCCAGCTCACAGTTATTCTCAGGCCTCTTCAGAGTTTGACTCCAGGTAAAGGCCTTCTCTTCTTGAGGGTGAATATTCATAGGTGACTTGGGCTTCCATAGCCTATAGCGGACACATGAGATTTCCCTGGAGCCACTCTTACCTTTCCTCATCTCGTTCCCCTCCCACCTTCTGAATAGTCAGGTATTCCTGCCCCCTCCCAGTCGTCCTTAGGTGCCATTGCTGTATGCAGTTTGGATCCCACCTACTCTAAAGTTTAGGGGGGTTCTTATCACTTAGTATTTTTAAATATATAACTCCTATGTATTTCCTCACACTATCCTAATTTTCAGGAAGAGTTTTGGAAAAAGTTCAGAAACTACCTTGATCTTACCAGGACCAGAACTTGGAGATCAATTTCTTTAAAAAAGATTTTATTTATTCATTCATAAGAGACACACAGAGAGAGAGAGAGAGGCAGAGACACAGGCAGAGGGAGAAGTAGGCTCCCTGAGGGGAACCCGATGTGGGATTCAATCCCAGGACTCTGGGATCACAACCTGAGCCAAAGGCGGACACTCAACCACTGAACCACCCAGGTGCCCCAGAGATCAATTATTTTTTGATAGAATGTGGAAAAATTAAGCTCTCCCAATTCCTTCACAAAATCTTATAATCGTAGAATGTGAGTTCCCTTAAAAAAAAAAAAAATCACAATATCTCATTTAATGAGAATGACAATTGAGACCCAGAGAGTAAAAATGACTTCGTTGAAGCCATTTTAGGAAGTAACAGAGCCACATGTGAAATGTAGCTTTCAGAGAATCTTGGTGTTAGAAGGGAACTCAAGGGTGCCATGGTCCATCTTCCTACCAACGCAGAAAGCACCAGAAAAGATGCGGTCAACATCCTCCAAAATACCCTAAAACATGGGGGAAAACATTGCCTAATCAACCTATTTCACCTTATGGTGAACACAGACATAGATCTTTTCACTTTTTTCTATTTTGAAAAGTGTGAGTTGAGACAGACAAGGATGAATTGCTACAGGTCCTATTGCTTTTGTTCCCTGTTTCTTCTCATTTTAGAAGCTGGCTTGGAAGTAGCTCTCGGTTGATTCACAGTCTGAGTTAGAAACGATCTTTTCGTCCATCCAGTCTAATGTGATTCATTAGCCTGCTTAAACCTGCCTGGCCGTTGATTCAATCACCGATTGTTCAGGAGTTCTTCCTAATGTGAGATGATGCACAGGAGAATATACGTGGATTGTACAAGATCACATAAATTTAAGAGATTGTTAGAATTTCTCTTACAGAGTAGAATTTCCTTCCCCATAACTTCCAAACACTGGTCTTGGTTCTATGCTTTGAAGCTTATGCAAAATGTCTCATCATTTCTGTACTTTACAATCCTTGAAATATTGGAGGACAGCTATTGGACTCCTTCCTCAGATCTAAGGCTTGTGTTTTTTCATGATCATAAACACACCCAGTACCTAGTCCTCTTGTGCTGTGGTCTCCAGTCCTCCCAGCAATTTACTTAACCTCCTCTGATTGAGCATACTGAGCGTGTCAATGTTTCTCTCGAAATGTCAGCAATAAACAGAGGGAGATTAAACCCTCTTTGTCTGGGCATCACGTTCCTATCAGCTCAGCCTAAGACTACATTAGTCCCTTTGGTATCTCTTGTTATGCTAGATGCACACTCAGCATGCAGTCAACTAATAACACCTAATCTTGAGCTTCTATAGCAGAGCTCCTACTTCTCCAGTGTGGGCAGCTGATATTTTTGGTCCCAGATGCAGAACAACAGCTTGGTAAGGACCAACACCAGTTCTATCAGAACTCCAGTGGTGTATTGAACCTGGGGACTTTGACTCTTTCAAGGTGTCAAGGTTCTCTGGTAGGCTCCATACCTCTCTTGGGATTTAATTCTTCCTGGGTTGTGTTTGTTCTATTTCTTTCAGTGTGAAGGTCATGTTTCTAGATACAGAAGACAAAAGCAAAAACAAAAACACTAGAGATCGAATGATCCTCTTTCTCACTTTTGGTAATGGTTTCTTGTCACTTTCCAGCACTCCTTTGGCACCACTGCTGATTGCTTTTACCACTCTGTGTAGCACTATAGCACCTAGTGCCCGAGCAGTGGTACATCTTGCCCTTGTTCTGTTTGTTCTGAAGACAGAGGAGAGAGAGGGAGGTAGACGCAGAAGGAAAGAAGGAAGGAAGAAGGAAGGAAGGAGACAGAGAGAGGAGCAAAAGAGAAAAAATAATTAGGGAGACATAAATCTGGATGACCTATATTAATCCTATTTAAGGGGCCTACCTGCTGTCAGCATAGCTTGACCTACATTCTGCTCCCATTTATAATCCAGGACAATATCTTTCTGTTCTTCTAACACCCTACATTTCTTTACCTATGAAATATGGATATTTTTAAAAATAATAAAAAATAATAAAAAAATATGGATATTTAGTAATACCAGCATTTCCTTTGACCTTAGAATATTCATAATAATACAACTATTTTATTTATCACCGTTCCATTGTATAGACCTTATCAATTAGGGCTGTACATTAAAAGAGATTTGTATGGTTGCAATGGTTCTATCTCTAGGCTAAGAAGTCAAAGCCTCAACTCCAGTGTGAGTTCTGGCCAGTTATATCAAGGGACAGCCCAACCACTAGTGAGAGCCTTGAAAACAAACATATCTCAAAACCTTCCAAGAGAAGGATAATAAGTTCACTTTTAAGTTTTCTTAACATTTCTTTTGATAATGCCTAAGTACTTTGTGATAGGGTTTGGTTTTGTGCTATTAGGGGAGAGGGGAGGTTGTGAAGTGAAAAAGTAAATAGGGCTGAGAGACAGGAAAACGATATAACATACAAAGCCCCATTAAATTGTTTCAGGAGCTGGAATTCATACCCCAGAGTCTCCAGTTCCAGAACTGTGATCGTGGTGAATGCCATAAAGTCAATAAACATTACCAAGAGAGAGGTATGTATATGTGTTTTTTGTTTACTATTTATATTTATATTTACTATTGAATGAGCATGAATATAAACATAAATATTCTTAGCATATGTGAATACATCCACATACTCACATGCCAGTTTAAGAGATAGAACATTTCCATTACTCATGAAGCCACCTTTGCACCCATTACCAACCTCGTCCATTCCCCTATTCTCTTAGAGATCACTGCCCTGTATCTTCTGTTTATTAGTCTCTTGCTTTTACTTTTTAATATTTTTAAGTTACTTTTCTAATATATCCTTTAGTTTTGCATGTTTTTTGACCTTTTTTAATAGAATCCCATTGTACATTTCTGGACCTTGCTTTTTTTGTTGTTCAGTTTCATTTTCCTGAGTTTTGCTTCTGTTGCTGTATCTTGCCCTAGTTCGTTTGTTTTCACTGGTGTATAGTATTCCATCTGGTCTACAATATATCCATTCTGTAGCCGATAAATATTTGAACTGCTTTTAATACTTTGCCATTACAAAGACTACTAGAATGAACGTTCTTGTACTTGTCTCCTGATGGTATGTGCCAGAGTTTTTCCTAGGTATACAGCAGGGAAGAGAGATGCTAAGTTAAAAATCATGTGTGTTTTCAAGTACACAAGATAACACTATTTCTTCAAAATACTAGTGCCAATATTCATTTTTTTTCATGCTGTGTATAAGAGTTCTAATTGATCCACTTTCTTGTCAAAGTTGATTTGGTTGGACTTTTAAATTCTTTGTCAATCTATAAAATGTGAAACATTTCATCGTTTCAGGTTTCAGTGAGTATGTTCCTACTAAAGAGGTTGATTTTTTTTAATTGACTGCTTCTGGGAAGTGATTGCCCATTTTTCTATTGGATTCTTAATCTTTGTCGTCTTATAATTTATTCATTTTTTTATGGATGTTGTGTTATTCTTGAGATGTTCCTTGTAGATTCTAGATACTGATATTTTGGTACTTACATGTGTTAGAAATATCCTTACCAAATTCATACCTTGTCTTTTAAACTTTCTTTATGCTGTCTTTTGAAAGATAAAACTTCTTAATCTAGTTTCACTGGATGGTGTGTCTATGTGTAATATATTTTCCCAGTCTATGCTTCATCATTTATTTACATAACAGTTTATTTTCATGATTAGATATTTTAAATTTTGAGATCTGATTTATCTGTTACTTTCTTTTATAATTGCTATTTCACTACTTAAGAAAAACTTTTAACCCTAGGTTGTAAAGAGATCTTTCTACTTTTTTTTGGAAAGCTTTATAGTTTTAGCTTTTAATTTTGGATCTATAAGTGAATTGTTTTCTCTGGTAAGGGTTTGAGGTTCATTTTTTCCCCACATAGATATTCAGGTGTCTTAGCACAGTTGCTGAAAAAACTTTTCTTTTCCCATTGAATTGCTTTGGTGTCTTTGTCAAAAATCAATTTACTCTGTAATTGTGGGTATATTTTTTGTTTTTGTTTTGTTTTTTTCTTTTTAGAGAAAGAGAGAAAGCAGGAGTAGGGGGAGAGGGAGAGAGAGAGAATCTTAAGCAGACTCCACATCCACTGCTGACATGGGGCTGATTTCACAACCCTGAGATCATGACCTGAGCCAAAATCAAGAGTCGGACACTTAACCTACTGAGCCATCCAGGTGCCTAATATTTTTGAATTTTCTGTTCTGTCTTGATAGTTTTAACCCAATATGTCTTCAAATACCTTCATTCTTTTTTTTTTTAAAGATTTTATTTATTTATTCATGAGAGACATGGAGAGAGGTAGAGACACAGGCAGAGGGAGAAGCAGGTTTCCCACAGGGAGCCTGATGTGGGACTCGATCCCTGGACCCAGGGTTCACACCCTTGACTGAAGGCAGATGCTCAACCACTGAGCCACACAGGCATCCCTCAAATACCTTTTTTCTGTCATATTCTCTACCTCTTCTTCTGGGTACCCAATTACACATACATTTCATTTTTTAATATTGCCACACAGATCTGTAAAGCTTCGTTTCTTTTTATTGAATATTTTTCTCTTTAATTCTCAGATTGTGTAATTTCTATTGTTTTAGTTTTTCTTTAATCAAAGTATAACAGACACACAATGTTACATTAGTTTCAGGTATACAACATAGTGATTTGAAAACTCTGTATGTTATATTCTGCTCACTCTAAGTATAGCTGTCATCTGTCACCATTCAAGCTATCACAGTACCATTGAAATTTTCTGCTATATCTTTCATCTCGGTGACTTCTTCAGTCCCTACCTGGACTCCTGTGCCTCCTGCTCCCCTCCACTCATTTTTGTTCATCCCCCACCTTCTCCCTCTACTGTTCTAGCTCTACCTTAACTGATTCTTTCACCATTTCTGATGGGCTCTCAAACTCACTGAACAAATTTTTCATTCCGGTAAAGATACTTTTTAGCTCTAGAATCTCCATGTTCTCTTTTATAAGTTTTAGTTCTCTGATTATACTTCCCATCTGTTCATTATGAATATATCTTTCTTTAAATTCTTGGACATATTCACAACAGCTGCTTGAAAGTCCCTATCTCCTCATTGCGACTTCTGCATCATCTGGAATTTGGAGTCTATTGACTTCTTTTATTCTCATGTATGGGCCAGATTTTTCTGTTACTTTCACTTGTCTATTGATAATTGATTGATACTGGACATTATGAAAATTGTTTAGGGATCTACATTCTGTTACTGTACCCTGAAGAGTGTTTTTTTTTAAGATTTTATTTATTTATTCATGAGAGACACAGAGAGAGGCAGAGACACAGGCAGAGGGAGAAGCAGGCTCCCTGTAAGAACGCTAATGGGAGCCCAATGTGGGACTTGATCCCAGGACCCCGGGATCATGACCTGAGCCAAAGGCAGACACTCAACCACTGAGCCAGCCAGATGTCCCAGGAGTGATTTTTTTTTTTTAATTTGGCTGCATTCAAACTCCAAATTTTGTCTCTCCTGTTATGGATAGAAGTTTAAATTTCTTCTCAATTGTGTCAGTTTCCACTGTTTTTCTTTGTTGTATGTTTTTATCACACCTCCTTTTGGAATCTCCCCTGTGAAATGAAGGCAAATAGTCATCCAAGGATTTTGGTGGATTATATACACAGATTTGGGGGTTCACTTCTCTGGGGATCCTTACCATCTAGGATTTCCCACCTAATGTTCTAGTTACTTATTTTTATTGTTTGTTAATTGTCCCAAATTCTGTTTTTTAACACATTAAGCCAATAAGGCTGTGGTTCTCTGCCCAGTGAGTTTTGCTGCATTGGGGAGCATCACAAATTAAAATATCTAACTCACAATTCATCTTTCAAGAGTTGACTTCCTGCTAGTTTCTTTCTGCTTTTGGTAACTCTCCTATTTCTCCAAAAACTCGGACAATTCTAAAAGCATTTTTTTCCCATATTTTCTAATTGTTATCTGAGGAAAGATTAATTCAGCTAAGTTACTTTATTGTTACTAGAAGCCAGAACACATGATTCCTTTTAAAATTACATTTTCTAAACGTGTATTGCTGAGTACAGGAATACAGTTAACTTTCATATATTGATTTTATATCTAACACCCTTGCTCAACTCTTTTCATTATTCTAGTAAATTAAATCATTGTAGGTTTTCTACATATACAAAAACATAATTGTTTAAAAATCACACTTTTGTTTCTTACTTTCTAATTCTTCTACCTATTATTATGTTTTCTTTCCTTTATGTTCTGCTAGGACTTTCAGTGCAGTGCTATATAAAAGTGGTGAAAATAAACACCCTTGTTTTGTCTATTTTATTAAGAATGAATTCAACATTTCACCACTAAACTAACATGGTTGTTTTAGGCTTCTTATGGATTATATTTAACTATTAAAGACATTTCCTTCTTTTGCTAGTTTTCTGAGAGTATTTTTTTTAAATAACGGGTATGTACAAAATTCTAGAAAACATTTTTTCTGCATCTATATGAAACATATTTTTTTTTACTTTTTCCTTTAATTCATTAATCCACTGAATTTTAGTAATTGCTAGTCTCGTGTTAAACTACACTCACATTGTAGAATTTGATCCAAACTGGTCACTGCACATTATCTTTTTTTCATGCAGCAGAAGTGAATATTAAAATATTAGCAAATATTTTGTTTGAGAATTTTGCATCTATATTCATAAGAGATAGTGACCTAGAATAATAATTTCTTCTACTGCTGTTTAGTTACTGGTATCAAATTTTGCTAACCTCACGAATGAGTTAGTGTGTTCTCTTTTTACTATATTCTACTAGAGTTCAGGTATAAATACAGAAATAGTTCTTTGAATCTTATGATTGACATAAAGGAAAAGAGAAAAAAACTTCTGGGTGATATTTTTATGGGAAGATGTCATTTTTACAGGAAGTTGGTTTCAATATTTTTAAGTTTTATAGAGCATTTAGCTTTCTAATTATTCTTGATTCATATTTAAGCTGCGTCTGCAGTAGGACTTGATCACTTGGGCTTTTACCATTGCCATAGGAAGAACATGTCTTGGGTAACCCACTGGTTCCAAAATAAAAGACTCACATGGAGCAGAGGCTGACCCACAGGCCTGCAGTTTGAAGCAAAGCCATCACAACCTTTCTGCAGGTACACAATCTGAAGCAGAGCAGCCAGGGGCTAACCTGTAGATTTGTGAGCAAAATAATGAATGGTTATTATTATATGCCACTGAATTTGGGGATGGTTTATTACACAAGATCTGACTGGTACAGATATTTGGACCTAGAAATAAGTGCTTATGCTAGCAAAAACCTAAACTACATGGATCTGGCTCAAGGAAACTATTAAATAAAGCTGAAGAGGTGGCTGTGCTTTAAGGTGGTGAAATGTGTGGTAAAACTGTCTCATGTGATCAACTGGAAGACAAAAAAAAATGTACCTGATGAGCTGATCAAGCTGAATGATTTTGAGGCAAAATGGGGAAATATGAGCTGGCTTCTGCTGACAGCACTTAATAAGATACTACAAGAGAGGTATGAATTCGGGTAAGAATTGTCTTGGGTATAAACAGAATTAAGAGAAATATAGAAAGTCAAAAAATTCCATAACTCGCAGGGCTGAAAAATAAAATCAAAGATTTTTCTCATCATAACAAAGATTCTGGGAAGAAATAAATATCTCTTTAATTCCCTGTAGGTCAACCCCCCTTGGCTGCTCCCTAATCTTACCAGCTTCTGAAGATTAAGAACTGCTACCTGGTTTCTATTGCTTTGGGACCCCATCACTTCTATTGCATTAATAAGCCAAATTCCAAGACAGCCCCGTCTATTGTCAGCCCTGACCTGCAGAGCAAAGCCACCACTGAACTTGTTGGTGATGCTGTGCCCCCGTCTTTAGCACAGTTTTGATAGCCTTCATGAATAGAGTGTCTGACCTCTTGGCTCTGCCATGGAGCAAAATCTTCCAGTGAGTGTTCTGGCCTCTGATAATGCATCCATTCTAACCCTCCTAAATCATTCCTAGACTATCTCTTACAGCAACTCAGGCATTTTTGTCCTGCTCGGTGTGGACAAAATGTCATTTAACTTTGGGCTTCCAAGATTCACTCTAGCCGTGAGTTTGTCCCAAACCCTAAAATCTTTTCCAGGATGTAAAACTATATCCTAAGAGAGTAACCCCAAGTCAGGGAATGCTTCTTAGTCTGTTTTATGTTCCAGCCTCTGAACATTTTCCATATCCATCTCTATGACCTCTGGCAGGAAACACTGGCTAAGTCTTGCATCTCCTGTGGGATATAAGCCTTCTCCTTCCTTATCAGGCTCAGCATCCCCATCCCCATGTCAGTTATGATAGAATTTAACCCTGGTAATTGGTCTGGCAACTGGGAAAGGAAGTACGGCTCCTGATGGAGCCACCTGTTGCCTTGCAGTGGCAAGGTGTCTGCAGTGTCTTTCTCGACAGGAGAGATGCAATCTCTTAATAGGAGGAGTAGTGAACTGCTTCATGCTCTGAGGGTTCAGGGAAGCCTACAGAGTCATAATCCCCATGATATTCACCTAGATGTCCCTATAACTATATTAGACCTGAACTTTGGCTGAGAATTCAGTATTTGAACCTCTGTGAATATAACTACCAGAACCTGCATTACCTCCTCATCTAATTATCCGCCACAGGAGATAATGAGCTTTTTAAGCTACCAAAAGGCTCTCTGGCTAACACACTAATGTTTTTGCTATTTGTTAACTACCCTCAGTTTCTCATTATCCCTCTGTAGGAGGTCACAGCAATGTAGTAATAACCAGCCAATTCCATTGTCCTGTGTGCATTGTTACCCTATACCTTTCCAGTACTTGAATCATCACACCAGGAAAGGCATTCCTTTTGGTGGGGCATTTTCCAAAACCACAACTAGTGAAATTTTACCAACTGGGCTGTCAATTTGTTGCAAGAATTGTCTGTGAACCACATACCACTCTAGCTGAGATCCTTTTGGACAGTCAGATGGTGATCAGGGATCCAGGTCCCAAAGCCCCTCCTACCACCTAACTTTTTTTTTTTTTTTTTTTTTTTACCACTTCCAGTAATAGCTCTGTCAGTTTGGATGCTCAAAGGAGCAGACACCAAGACATAAATGCAAGAGACTTATTGGAAGATAATACTTGTGAAAGATAATGGAGGGAACAGAAATAAACACAGTGGTCTTCAGGCCATGATGCAAGTCTACCAACTCTGATAGAAGAAAAGGAAGGAAAGGGGATTGGGTAGGAAGAGGCTCAGACTGCAGAGCAGTCCTGAGAAAGTACTGGCCAGCCCCCTGTTGGTCATAAATGTGTGGATCCCATTACTTCCATTCATATACATACCCCAGTTCTCAATCATTGCCAGGAGCTGCTAGAAGAATGCATGTCTTCAGCTCATACATCATGATAGAGCCCAAAACACTGCAGCTGGAGACTGTTGGCTCACCGTGCTCCTTTTAAGCTTCTCTTTTAAGAAGATCAAGAGATCTGAGCAGTACACTTCCATGGTTGCTGCAACCCTCAAGCGGTAAAAGGTTCAGAAGGCTTTCTAGTCATACCAATGGAAGAAAATACACACCAACCTTGCTACGTTTATCTCAGGTCTACTGTGTGCTAAATATTGTTAGCACATGGTGATATGAAAATGACTACATCACATTGTGACTCATAATCTACAGAGGACTCAGACAAATAAAATGTTAACGATGGCACAATGTTGAGATCAGTGTGGTGTAAGCATTTATAAGGATTTCAAGGAGCACGAACGAGAGACTGATTCCTTCTGGCTTGGCCAGTGAGGGAAGGCTTTATGGAAATGGGCCACTAAAGGAAGAGCAGGTGCTGATTGTCATGGAATCCTGGAGCCAGGGCCTTTCAAGAAGAGGGAACCATGTCTTCAGAGTGCCTAACACTCATTGGACCATGATAGGAGTCTCGTTACTATTACTATGTTGAAATAAAAAAGGTGCTCAAAATGGGAGTCTGTAGGTTGCCAGAAGGTAGCCGAAGTAAAAAGAGATTTCATAAGGGTGCCTGGGGGTGGCTCAGTTAGTTAAGCATCTGACTCTTGGTCTTGTCTCAGGTCCTGATCTCAGGGTTATGAGATGGAGCCCCATGTTGGCGCTGGGTATGGATTCAGCTTACAATTCTCTCTCTACCTACCCCTGCCCCTCCTCACTCTCTCTCTAAATAAAAATAAATAAATAAAGCTTAAAAAAGAGATTCTATAAAGGACCCTGAAGTCTTACTGTATCTAAGGAACCAAAAATTAAAAAATAAATACAGCTGGTCCCCATAGGAATTATAACCTGGCCCTGGAGAAGTTTCTGAACTGAAGCAATTTTTCTCTGCATCTCTGTGCCCCAATATGGTTACAAGCCTCTGTTTTTCACTACATGACTGCTCCATTTCTTTCTCTCTGCAAACTGGATCCACCACTTATCAGTTGTTCATGACTGAAACCCTGTCACCTCCAGCCCCCAGTTCTACATTCTACATGACCTTGTGGCTCCGATACTCTCTACCAACTCACAGCAGCCTCTGTACCATGTTTCATTGTGTAGTGATCTCTGCAAGTTACTTTGACATGCATAAAAAACTGTTAGGTACTCATGGATCACGAGAAGAATGGCTAGATGGATAGCTACATGAGAAGACAAGGTGAAATGCCAATTATAGACTCTAGTAGTGGGTTTATAGGTAATTAATGTACAATTCTTTCAATGTTTCTAAATGTTTAAATTATTTATTTATTTAGTTTTTTAAAAATTTAAATTCAAGTTAGTTAACATATAGTGTATTAGTAATGCCAGGTGTAGAATTTAGTGATTCATCTGTTTGAAACTTTTTATAATAAAACTATGGGGGGAAAAAACACCTCAATTCTCAAAAGGGATAATCTGATTAGCTCAGGTCTTACATCCTCAGCCAGGTAATGAGCTGACTGGCCAGCTTCTGGCCCAGGGTTTATTCTTGGTTTAGTCAGCCATGGCCACGGGGGCAAGAAGCTACATGAGACATAAAGCTCCTCCCTCAAGGGGCTGTATGCAAGACTGATACCATGAAACATGCCTTGTTACCAGTTGTATAGAATAGGTGAACAGGGGTGCCTGGGTGGCTCAGTCAGTTAAGCATCTGACTCTTAGTTTCAGCTCACGTCATGATCTCAGGTCGTAGGATCGAGTCCCTGTTGAGCTGTATGCTCAGCACTGAGTCTGCTTGGAATTCTCTCTCCTTCTTCCTTTGCCCCTCCCCTCACTTGCACAGCCAATAAATAAATAAATAAATAAATAAATAAATAAATAAATAAAGTTTAAAAAAGAATAAGGATCAATAAACATGTGGAACTAGATTTTTACTGCATTCAGGATGAAAACACAATATCTGTGTATGTAAAACAGTGGGGACCCAGGGGAAAAGAAAAACTATACAGTCACCCTAGGTGCAGCTCAGAGAAGGAAGCATCTGCCCCTCTTTTTGCTTACCTTCTCTGCCCCTCACTCCACCACAAATCCCATCACCCAGAGGAAATGCATCCCCAGTCTCAGCAACAGGCAGATTGCTTTTATCTGCCAGCAAGTGGCAAGCCTTGATTTAAGGGATCTCTTAGGTAAGGAATAGAATGAGATACAAGCAAGGCCAGGGTGAGGAGAGAGGGTGGCAGGAGGCAGGAGAAACATGTAGGATAAAACAATTTCTATCCACTGACAAAATATAGATGGTGAACTCAGAAGTTTTCTGCCATAATAAACAAGAAGAAGAAGTGTGAGAAGTGGACATATAACTTTATGACCTGTGAAATTGAATTGCCTCTTACGGATTTTTACCTTTTGGTGGACAATGAGGAACTTTGTCATCTCAGGCAAGGATGGGTCATAAAAGCCACTGGAAGGAGAGGAATCAGGCCTGTCTGATTAGAATCCAGGAGGCCTTGGTGTCCCGGCCAGCCTTTATATATCTGAGCTTCACCCAGTGGGAGCCGCGAGCTCTGTGAATTACAGTGCTTCTCAGTCCCAAGAGCCCATGTCTCACCCGTCGTAAACATTAGTGAAAGGCAAGGCTGCTCTCTTAAATCAGCAGCCTGAGAGGGAAAGCAAACCCAGACAGAAGAGCTGGGCAGGGAAGATGGTTGAGGAGGCCACCCAGCCATGGCAGCTAAAGCAGGTCTCCAGCTGATTAGAATTTGGGGTCCCCTGGAGCAGAGTTTCCTTCACTCACCTCAGACCTGCCGCTGGCCTTATTTGATAACAAAATTTATCAAATAAACACAGTTCATCTTACAAAAAGGAAACATGCCATTCTTCTGCCATCTTCTTTCAGTCTTAGCTGGAAAAGGGATGAAGTAGAGCAAGGTTGGCAGGAAAGATGTGGCCTTCATGTAGGCCTGCCAGTGGCTGTGACTTAGAATTCAGGCTCTGAATTAATCAGTTCTACTTATTTGATTTCCTAACTATCAAATCCATACCTCTTAACTCCTATGCTTCTTTTTGCTTCCCATCAACTGTGTTTTAGTCTCTCACTTGGACTTCAGTGGTTGACCAACTACTTCTCCTGCCTTTAGTATGACATCCTCAAACCTATATTCCATGAGCTGCTAGCAGGATATTTATGAAAGGAAAAGCTTGTGAGGCCACCACCCTGGTCAGTGGATTCCATTTTCCTAAAGATAAAGTTCAAGCTGGTTGACTTGGCATTCACAGTCTTCTGTGACCACCTCACGAAGTCTTCCAGAATCCTTACGATGGGTTCAGTTCCCCTCACCTGTGCTCCCAGAGATCCCTGGACATACTTTTCATATTGCATGATTCAACAGGAGATATTTAGCCCTTGCACAATATAAGACGGCAGTATTTGCTAAAGGGAAAAAGATGGGGTTTTTTTCTTTATTATGGTGGAAGAAGCTGACCAATGGAGCCAAGTCAAGAGACAGGCCTGAACTCATTATGGATGTAATTAAAGTTCTATAACTGTCTGAAACCTCTCCCCCACTTCTACCCAGATCAACAGATCTAGCCTATCTAGATACGACCTTCAGGGGATGGAATTTGAGTGAGATTTGAATTCTTGGGGCTGAGATTATAGTGGGAAATTTCTACAGAAGTCAGAAATATAGGACAATTTAACCAAATCTAGAGAAAGGAAGAGTTGAAAGTGATAGGACCTAGAGATAAACAAGACCAGAGAGGCCAGAAGCTGAAGCCAAAATCATGAGTCTGGAGCAAGTATGACTCAGGTTGTCCTGAACAATAAGCTCAAAAGTCAAACGGTGATTCTCTTGTCTTTAAGTGAAGTGGGTATGTGGCAGGTAGATGATTGAGGGTATCGCAAAGAACTATAATAAAGCAAACAAAATTTTTGGAGGAGCAAAATATTTTAGGGTCTGGCAATGAGGACCCCATTTTACAAGAAACAAATTTATCACGAAGTGAGTGAAGTTTAAACTTCTGTGCCCTCACTTGCACGAAACCCTATTAAGGTCCTGCATATAATGTTTTTATTGGTAGTTTTAAATTAATTTTCTTGTATTAGCTTTGGCTCCCTCCACCCAAATCTGGACTACTTCTACCTTTTAGCATTGCCAAGCTAACTCATTTAATAAAATTAGCCAAAGTTTTCTATCTCAAGCATACAAGTCATTACTCCCCATTAGAGTAAATCCCAAGGTAGGAGTCAATAAAGCCTGAGCTGAAACTTCCCAGCACAAAAGAACTTGGATGTCTAAGCTAAGGGAAAGAAACAGAAAGAATCTTAGGATCCAGAGACGCCCTCTCTAACCATGAACAGTAATTCCTCCAAGGGGCCAACAGTCATCAGAGAATTCATCAATTGACATCACTTCAGCATCAGTGCTACAGAACATGGCAAAAGGAATTATTTCTATGAAAACCAGAGAGACCTAACCAAGAAAGTGACTGCATGTGTACATGTGCGAACAAAAAAGAGAGAAGACAGAGGAAGGGATGATGAAAAAGACAAGAAAGTGGAAATAAGAAATAGTGAGAACACATGTAAATAAGTGCTTCTCAGGGAAGAAGACAAAAGGATACAGTCAATTCTATTTTAAAACAAAGAACTGCACCTGCCAAATAAATTTCTCTTTCCTTCAGGGAAGAGCCACATAGACTAAAAACCAATATCCCAACCATTCAAAGGAAAGGAAGAACAAAGCTTAATAATCAGGTAGTAATAAAACAAGCTCTTGCCGGTCTGGGCCACTGGGGTATCAGGCAGGCTGGGGAGAGATCCTCACCCAGAGCAGGTGTGTGTGCATCTGTGTGTGTATGTGTGTGTATGTGCACGTGCATGTCTGTAAAATCAGGTTGAAACACATGTGTGACTTGAAATTTGAGAAACACCAGGGACACAGTCCAGGGAAAATATATCTCCCTCAATCTGCTAGTAGACTGCCTGAAATTGCATCTTTAGAGAAGCATATTGGAGGTTAAACACTTTTTTCATGTGGTCCTCATTGAAATGGCAAATACCTTTATTAGGGTCAACGCAATCAGTTAGTAGCATCTTTCCATAGATTAGGACATCTGATTACATTCTCCCAGTGATCAGAAGGTTAAATTATCCTAAAACCACAGAAAAGCCCAGGAGGAGTTGGAAATTCAAACTGGCTTCTTGTCTACCCCATATATATATATACACACACAATGGCCCTCATGCCATTTAGAATAGTCTAGCTCCCACACCGCCTCACAGACTTCACCACTGGGAACGATATTTGGTCAAACTATTCCTGGGGTATTAGTCAAACTGGTCCCGAGAGAACACTGGGGCTGCCTGTCTGCTTGGTGACAGAGCTGCCACCATCACATTCTCGCCCATGAGGACTTGCTGAGGCTTGTCCCCAGCAGTCTTGGGTTGGCAGCCACTGGAAAATTGACAAAGGAGTGAAAATCAAAAGGCAAAGTCTCATTTTTATTTGAGCATTAGGAGAGCAAATGGAAAAGATGAGAATCAGAAGGGTTTTTATTTGAGATGCTTGATTTTGAGGAGGAGGGAAATATGGGATATCTTAGTCCTCTTTCCAGCTCAGTGATGGTGAAAATAAAGCCCCAGGATGATCTATAATGTAAAAGTTTGGAGATGACTTTGTTTCAGTGGGAAAAACAGCTCCGGAACTTATGAATGTCAGGCAGTCTTGCAGATTGCTCACAGGAGAGGAAGGCTTGGCAAGGCCATTGCTCAGCACTTGACGGGATTAATGGCTGAGTAGGAGGAGAACGTACACTTGTAGACCTGACAGGATCCTTCATCAAACACATGGACCTCCATGTGGAAGAGTGAGTGGCAAGAGAGGGGCCCCATGCTATGGGGAAGGGAGAAGTCAGCACAGCAGGCCATGTGACAGCCAACCTTGTGGTTGGGGGACACTGGCGTCCCCCAAGAAGATGGAGGAGGAAAATGAAGTAGGTGGCCCTGTAGACAAAGTAGCATTTGCCTCACGGACTGTCCTAGGTGAAAAAAGACTTCCTGTCTTTTGCCCAGCCTCCTTGTTCTACAAATAAGAAAACAAAACTAATGACAGCATCTAACAGGTGGTGAGTGCCTACTACTGCACCAAGTGGTTGTCCACCCCACATTCATAAATGATGCCCGCTGATCCTCACCAGGCTTCTAGAAAGTGGGTATTGCCACCAAAATTTTATGACAGGCAAAGCTGCAAACCAAATTTAAAGGATCGTGGGGACCAGCTCACTCAGTTGGTAAGTGGCAGACCCAGCTGGATTCCAGCGCCTGGCCTCCTAACCGCTGCAGCATGACCTCTACCGGGTTGCAGACACTTGTGTCACAGATAGTCAGGGGCTGAGCCAGGCATAGCCTCAAGTCTCCCAACCCCTAACGTAGAGCCCTTAAGCCACCAGGGCATTCCTGTGCCAGAAAGAGCAGTCTCACATGTTTCTCCCAGGTCCTCAGGGCACACAGCCACCCAGCTGGAGAAGTAGCACCAAAGCTCTTGGCTGTCCCCACGTTGCCTGGGAGCCGCTCAGATGTCTGAGTGAAATGGGCGTTTGCTCATATTGGTGACCGCAGATCCAGCATCTCAGAGAAGGTGCTGGGGTTCATATACCACCGAAACCTGCACACTTAGAGAGAAACAGTGACTTCGAGTTCTTACTTGGGAAAGCACAGCTCGCTGGTTTTTAACACAAGGAGCACATTTTCTGGGTGAGTGGTTATAAAAATCCATGGGTTAAGAAAGACCTTGAGAAGTCATTTAGCCCCATTGCCTTTCCTCCAGGCAGGATGACATTTAAACTATCTTTGGAAAGGGATTTGTTTTTTTTTTTTAAATAAAAATATCAACAAGCACTGCCACAAGTCCCTTGAGCTGGAAGGCTTTGCTCCTCCTCAGGATCCAAAAGTTCTAAATATCTAACTTAAGTCTTTCTAAGGAAACACAAACGTATTTCCTATTCTCGATTTCACGGAGTTCTCTTGCAGGAGGAACATTGATTATGCACATAGCATGGTCCCAGGATTGGGGATCCACCTGGCCTAGGCTATCTCCTTCGGGTAATAAAGACATCCAGGCATCTCTGGATACATGTAATATACATGGGTGGGATAAACAGCCTCATTAGTGGGCCATGGGAGTCTGAAGTGTGATAGACAAAAGTGAAAATCATCTTCTACTAGAAGTTTCTCATTAACCCAAAACCAACACAGGATAAATCTAGGGCTCCCACAGGAACGCGTTGGAGAGAGAATCCCCAAAATTCCAAATATGGAATTGAAGTGGGACTTGGCAAACAGTGTTAAGGGAGAAAGAGCAAAGTTTGAGGAAGGGCTTCATAAGGAAGAGCAGATAAGCAAGTCTCTGGCTTGATTATAAATAAACTGTGATCTAAAATATGTACTTTAAAAATGCATTCATGTCTATGCTTTGGGATTTTTCCATACTTTGGTTTCCCAGAATAATTGAACCCCATGGCAAATTCAAATTTCATCCAGGTTCAATCAGGGAGAGGAGGAATAGTTCCTCGGGTCAGGAAAAGGTTCCTTGAGCAATGGAAAAGGATGTGGGGAGGAATGGTGCATAGAACAGACCCTTAGTGGGTAAGGTATGGGTCTAAGAAGATGGGCACCCAACAGGGCATTCTTCTCCTTCCTTTGAGTGAGTGAAGCACAACCTTGAACTATTACAAGTCTGTTGGATCAACAGAAGGATACCTATTGCTCTGATTAGATTTTCTGTACTAGCATAAACCGTTGACAAAGACAAGCAATCCTACAACCATGTGGAGTCCAGAGGAGCGTAGACCTTGTCTGCGCTATAATTCTAGTCAGATCACCTCTTCTGATCTCATCTCTCCCTCTCTAATGGTGATCCTATCTGTGTGTATAGCTTCCAAGATCATCTGTATGTCAATAACTCCTAAATCTCTATTTTTGTCTCTGAGATATCTCAGTTGAACTTCAGACTCAGAGAGCCAGATCTCTACTGATTATCTCCACCAGGGCATCGCACTTACAACACAACCAACTCGGGAAGGATGATAATCTTGGCAATCACAGAGAATCCAATGTTGAGTTATGGCACTATCATTTCTTGGTCATCAGTGTCCTTACGCAAGCCACCCAGTTTCCCCAAGTGCAAAATCAGTGTTGTTTTAAGGATCCAATTAGATGGCAATATGACGTGCCATGCTGCCCGATGTCTGCCACATGCAAGCCACTTATTGCCACGTACCAGATGCTTATTGACGAGTGAATGAACAAATAAGTGAGTGGAAATGGAGATGCGGTGAGGCATCATTACTCTGCTAAGGTCAAACATGATCATATTGGTATGAAATGAAAGAACCATGGAAAAAACAAACACTTCCATTTTCTTGGCGAAAGAAGAGCTGGAATGGTGAATGGAATGATAGACCCTAGGGAGATCTGAAATGAGCATACCATCTCTGGATAGCAGTTTTCCAAAGCTGCTAAGGTTGGTGACACTTCTTTCAGTCCATAGGTGAGGGAAAGACCAGACATTAATGGTTCAAATGTGAAACTGACCCAGAACCATTAAAACAGCAGCTGGCGGGAATGGAGAGGGGATGAGGCCAGTGGGTGAGTCTTTGCCCAAGACACCGGCCATCTGTGAAAATATTCCACATCGACAGCAGAGGTAGATGGCAAATGTGGCCTTTACCCAGGAGAGGAAGCTCAGAAATCCAACTGGAACTTCAGCCCTGGAAGTGTCCCCAGGTCAGAACTTTGACCTTGTCAACCAGCTTAAATCCTTTATTTATTTTTATTTTTTTTTAAAGCCTTTAAATAAAAGTTCCCCTAACATATTTCCTTGTAAAGGATCTTAAGTATGAGGTACATGGTGTTTTCAAGGATGTTAGCCAGCTTTAGAAGCAGCAGGAAAAGGAAACGTGGTAGGGTAGGGAAACTGCCCTGTCTGGATCGTGGTGATGGTTTACACAATCATCCGTGATTGCAAAAATTCACCAAACTGTGCAGCTCAATGGGTAAATTTTCCTGGGAGTAAATAATATCTCAAAAGCAGCAGGCAGGTGGAGAAAAAACAAAAGGGGACGAACTATTGTAACCTATCTGCATGCCTGGCCAGAAAATAATGAGAACAAACATCTGGGGTCCTGGGCAGTGGAAGGCCGGATGTGATACGAAAAGTGATCATGGAAGAAGCTGACTTCCCCTGAAAAAGATATATTTATTCGAGAAATGAAATTCTGGTATATGCAGCAAATTCTGGTAAGGTCTGAAAGAAGGAACTGGCTGGAGACAGGAGGCAGTGGCCAACATCTCGGGGAAGCTGGGGGATTTCTTCTTTCCTAGGCAGTGGATCTCGACCCTCTGGTAGAATCACATTCGTTTACGTAGGAAAGTAAAATGGAAATTTGGGGAAATTTTGTGAGCTCTAATGGGCTAAGAGAGGGGGAGAGCTCGCAGAGGGCCAGAGGCAGGAGCTGCGTCCTCTTTCCGACAGGAGGACAACCACCAGGTTTGGAAGAATCGGCCCAGTAAGACAATAGGTATGGAGACATCAGTGAAATATGTGTGCATTCTGGGCACACCAAGTATCAGACCTGTTTGGGCTCAAGGTGTCCCTTTGGAACATGGATCCCCCACAGCCAAACGAGCCATAGAAGCAGCTGCTGCCCCCACATCAAAAAAGGATATGGTACCAAGCAGGGGCTCCAGATACCAGAGAGGGTCTGACTTGCCGCAAAATAGGACAGGATAAACAGTGGGAGAATCCACAGAGAGAAAACAATGTCATGTGGACATAGATCATCCCCGGAAAGGGCAGAAATAGAGGGAAGAAACAGAGACACTGCAGGAAAAAATTATGATTACACGGGTCTCCCTGGAGTTCACCTCCAGACAGGATGGAGATTAGATGGTGACTCATGTGAACTAAACTCACAAGAGACTAATGTATAAATCAAAATCACGATTCATGCATTCAGAAGGAAAATTACCCTTACTAGGTAACCAGAATACCGGAATCCAATATTTAGAGCTTCCTCTTCCAGACCCCGGCAAACCTGGAAGCTAAGTAATTTACCACAGTGTTATTTTGATAAGTATATAAAGTGGGGGACGGGGAGTCTTGAAAGATGACTCCTAGAGGCCACAGAAAATCCTGAGAAACCATTCCTGCCCCGTAAGAGTTCAACCCTCCAGGGACCTGAATGCTCATTTCCTTTGCATTCAGCGTCTTGGTCGTCTGGATGTGTGAGATGAATGATGACAAATTCCGGTCCTTTGGTGTCCTCTTTTTTTTTTTTTTTCTCGACCGCATGCAGGATCGCTTGTTAAATGCACTATGCACCGTGCTAAACACTTTACAGATATCACCTCATTCATCAGTGCACAACCCCAGAGACATATCAATTATCTTCATTTAACTGATGAAGAAACGGATTCCCATGGAGGGTAAGTGGCTACACAAAGCCTCCCCGAGGCTGGCAGGGATTTGATTTACACCTGTATTCCTGAGGCTGTGCTCCTGAGCACCGTGCTATAGGGTCTCTTCAGGAAGGAATCGATTCACTTCTTTGGGCCTTGCAAGGTCAGCCCACCAAAGCCTCCCCCTCCAAGTTTTATCCCTGGGTCGCTCAGCTGCCCATTTACGGAACATCGTTCCCATTGCCTCAAAAGATGGACACTCGTAAGCCTCGTGTATGGGTTGCACTATTTTAACTCTCAAAGAAGAATCATATTTTTCGGATTTGGAAGGGAAATAATGAGGAAGAAAAAAAAAAAAAAAGTTGCCCTGAGTGGCCAGCCACACGATTCCAGTCACTTCAAGGACACAGAGGCTCAAGGTCACAGTGGTGTCCTGTAGTCTGCAAAGCCCACGGGTCCCAAGTTCTGAAAACTTGCTTCTCTCTTTTTTGTGTGGCTGAGACCGAATGTGAAACTTTTACTGGATCCAGTGAATTCTTGACTTGGGCGGCAGTGACAGTCATGGGGCGGCGCAGATACATACACAGGACATAGCACGCCTGTTTCTGGATCTAAGGAGCATACTGAATTGGCTAAGGGTGAACTGCGACAAGATTAACAACTGCAACAGGATTACACACTCCAGCCCTAGAGAGGCAGCAAGACATCAAGAAAGAGCAGGATCTTTCCCAGTATCGGCATTTCCCCTTCCGCAGGTTCCTAGCTTGAAGCCACCTCCTCTCCACCACGTCCAGATACCACTCCATCAGCTCCTGCTGTTGCAAATGACTTTATCTAATTATTTTTTTCACCTCTTCATTAATTCAAAAATCACCTGCCTAATGTGTCCTAGATTCCAGGGAAATGTAAGTAAATAAAAATAGAACTTTCAAGTCTGTCCACCCAGAGTCACTTCCCTCAATCACTTTGTTCTCTTGCTCCTTGTGGTTGTTTCCGGAGGCTTTAGCAAAGACGAGATGAATGTGTTGTCTAGCTACCATATTTACCAGAAGCCCTGTGGCCGGGCTCAGGGTTTACTTGTAAATCTCGGATACAGGAATATCTCTGAGAGCACATGGGGAATCCCATGACTCAACATGTCAGCCTAACACCCCCCAAACTAATTGACCAAAAAACAAGAGTTCATGAAACTTTAAAAGTCATTATTATGATTTATAAAAACTCTTCCTAGTGGAGGGAGGTTGTAATGCTCTCACTCTTCTCCTTATTTATAAGAAAATTTCCCAGACTTACCCAGGATTTTCTCCTATTGATTTGGTATTTGAGGGGTTGTGCAAAAGTTCTCTCTCCTTCTGAAAGAGCATCACTGTTGCCTATAGGTTAAAGGCCAAACACCCCAGTGTGGTATCCTAAGCCCTCCATGACTTGAAGGCAAACAACATTTGAGCCAATCTCCCTGAAGCATCCCTCCAAACATCAACAATCATATCTCACTGCTCTTCCCACACCGAACATTGTATTACCTTTATTCCTGCTCATGCTGCTTCCTCAGCCTAAAATAAACCCTACGGTCTCATCCCATAAACCCCCACTTACCAGCTCAGTGCTGCTTCCGCTCCGTAGTCTTCCTTTATCCTTGGTCAGAACCCACTCTTCATGCCTATGCATGACTGTTGCACGTCTTCCTATCTCTTTAGAATGTTCTCATTTTGCCTTGGCTTGTTGTTGATGGGTAACATCTATTTTTTCATCCCATTGTTTGAAGCTCTTGAAGACAGGGAGGGATTTTGTGCATAAGATAGGCACCAAATAAACGTTTGTTTAAAATCCATTTTTAAAAGAGACAAACAGTAACTGTAGTGGAAAATGAGCCAAGGATGAGCTCACAGTCAGCAAATGTAGGGAAGTTTGTAGTGGAGAATTTCACTCCACCCAGGAAACAATGACACCACGCTATATGACCAAGTTGTTAGGTTTCAATAATTTGACAAATGTCCTCAGCTTTGTCTGCCTGCTGAGAATCCATTTCCCTCTCTTTTGTTGAAGCATCACCTTTTCTGGTGACAGCGCTGGTCAGAAGTAGCTCTGCCCTCCTTACATTCCCATAATATACTAAATTCCTTTTGAAAAACAATCACGTGGCACTGTAACGGTTTCCTTATCTGTTCACCTATTTGCAACCCCCCCACACACACTGGACTATGATCTCTCTCTCTCTCTCTCTCTCTCCCTCTCTCTCTTTTTTTTTTTTTCAAATAGAATCCCACAGGATGAGCACTGGGTGTTATTCTGTATGTTGGTAAATTGAACACCAATCAAAAATAAATTTATTATATAAAAAAATAGAATCCCACATACACAGAATTAAATTCAGGATCTTTGGCTCATCATTGAACTCTGCATGGTCCCTCCACTCTATCTTTTTGGTAAAGCAAAGTCCCGTGTGGCTAGTATTGTGCTAAATTCTAAAGAAAATAATACACGTTTCCTGTCTTCAAAGAACCGAAAGCTAACCTCTTTTCTTCTTTGTAACTCCACCACTTAGCTTAGTGCCTGGCACATGGTAATGCCTCTTGTGGTGAATTTGTTTCCCCTGCCTGATTACTAATGTTGGAGAGCCCCAAAATTAGTTTTTGGAATGCTTATTGCCTCCATCAACACACTTCTGAGATTCTCATCTAATCCCAAAGCCTTCAGTACCATCCTAAATATATATCATCAGTCTCAATCCAGATGCCAAATTCCAGACTTATCCATCCAACTCTCTCCATGAAATCTCTACCAGACTATCTCATAGGCATCTCCCACTTCACGTATCCAAAACAGGATTCTTGATCCAACTCCCAGTCAGCCTGTTGCCAGACTTGCATCTCCTTTAGTACTCTCTTTTTCTTTTAATTTACCCAATTTCTTAAGCTAAATTCCCTCTCTGCAGTCATCCCTGACTCCCGTTTTTCTAATACCCCACAGCAAATCCGTCAGAAATATTGTTGGTCTTACGTGATTATAGACTTATTTTTTTTCTTCATTGTCTGTGTCTCCCACTAGGAATAAGCTCAATGAGGGTAGAAATTTTATTCATTTTGTTTATTATAGAATCTCTGGCACTTAGCACACGACAGGTGCTTAATAAACATTTGTTGGATCAAATTTAAACAAATATTTGTGGAAGAAAGGACAAATGAGTGCATGGTATCTCAAGCCTGCCCTCTAGATAAATAATTTTAGAGAGCAATAGCCACAATGCTTTCATTCAGAGTGAGCACAAAGTTGTTTTCTGTTAATATTTTAGAACCCGGAAATCAGACATGCAATACTTCTTTAATAATAAGAAAACAAAGAGAAAGCTGTTTTTAAATTTTTCCATCTTACAAAGACGTAAACTATGTCAGAGGTATTTTGCTCCAAAGAATGGAAGAAGCCATGAATGGATAAAACTTCTCTGATTGAGTATTCTGGTCAAATATTGGCTTCTGCTACAAAATAAAATACTACCCATCCCAGTGAAATCAGACATTTTTTTTTCCAGAAAAAGGAAGGAGAGAAAAACACAGAGATTGGAACCACAGCCCTATCTGCATGTCTGTTGTTTCATGCAATGATAATAAATGGTAAAATATCAAAAGAGATATGCAGAGCAGCTAACAGTAGTACCTTGGATTCTCCTGTAGGATTCAAACCAAAATTGGGTCATGTGTGGTCTGCAAAGGTTAAAAGATAGCATTGAAACTGGTGCATCCCCAACTATGCCAGATGGAACACCTACCACAATTCCTGGAATCAATCCAGATTATTTCAACTCTGGATCTAGGGAAGTGTTCCTGATAAATAAGGTTGGTCCCAGATGCTGGACCAGGATAATGTTTTCATGACCCTACAGTGTTTGTATGAATTTACTGTTTACCCCGCCTCACCAAGGAAGAAGATTGCAACCTCTTTCCGGCACCTGTAATCTTTTGAAAGGAATAGGAGAATCATAATTGCACATATAGATAACATTGCCATTTTAAGTCTCTATATGGAATCACATCTGAGACATTTACAGTCTCCCTCAGAGTGATTCAAGAGGCAAGTTTAGCAATAAATGTCAACTCCTGTTACCTAGAGTGCCGTACACAGATCACATGGGGAGGAGTTGAAAGGCAACACATTTCCGGAATAAAGTGAATTCTGCACACAAATAGAAGGTTCCGAAATCCAGGGAAAAGTCTAGGACTTCAGCAGATTCTTTGGTCCCTGTTTCATATTTCAGGTTGTACGTTTACATGCAAAATGAATAATATCACCTGAACTCTTGGAGCAAATAGAACTTTAACCAAGTGAAAGAGATATGGTTCTCTGGTGCCTGTGACTATGTCTGTTTATCCAGGTCCTGTGAGGAAGAGACACCAAAGTGATGTTAAACAAGGGGAAGGAATTTTGTTAGAGAAAATAGGAAGGGAACTAGGGAGCCATCAGATCCTGCAGCAAGTCTAAGATTTCCAAAGGAAGCAGAGAAGAAGGAAGTGTCCTAGACCATCATCTAGTCTCTAGAAGGTTCATCAGAGTCACTAAGCCCAAATCAGAAGAGTCCAGTATCTCCCAAGGCTCAACCTGCTCTGGCATCCCTGCCACCTTCAGTCATTAGCTAGGAGCCACCTGTGGGAGATGTGGCCTTAGCATGAATGCAGCGAAGGAGCTCAGAGTCTAGCAGTTGGGACTCTTGGTCAACCACACTCCCTGGAGCTGGGGATTTGCAAGGGACATTCTCATGGTTGCTGCATGAGAATTCTCATGACGCAGGGATAGCACTAATGCATGTTAGTAAAGACAGTATTTTCCAAGTACATGACAAATGTTAACGTTCTCTTTCTGAGCAAGAAATTATAATTAGCTAATTAAGGCAAGTTCCAAAGAAACTATCTCCAGCTTCTAGCTCTCAAAGATTTGTGCTTCTTTCCAGAGGCAACTCATCCGAGAGCACAAGGTACTACAGGGTGAAACACCCTGCAACTTTTGAACTCTAATCACCATCAGGAGCCTCGGAGCTAAATTTCCAAGCACAATATCTCCAAATCCTCAAAGGGTTTCTGGATTAATCCATAAATCTTAGCATTAAAAAGCATGAAATGTCCCCTTATTTCTAAAGGCTGAATAAACTTGTAAGATTCTGGCTGTTTGATCCCCCTCTCCAGTGAGACACCCCTGGAGCTTTTGGACTGGGAGAAGTGACTGAAAAAGCAGGAAGAGGAATCCCAGAGGGTCTAGAAAGGGTTCATTCAGAGTGGGGTTCCCCAGGCAAAGGTCGATGGGAGAGAAAGAAGTGACCTCATGTTCCACAAACACAGCCAGTTGCAGCTACTTCTGGCAAGATGACAGTCTAGGGATCAGAAATCTGCACATTATCATTTGATTCTAAATAGGCATTTAAAGGAGAGAGAGAGAGAGAGAGAGGAGGCACATTTCAGTGGAGCAGAGCACTTGTCCTTTATTTCCTAGGACAAGCTCTAAGAGGAAAGAGAACTGCCAGGTTCCCTGCCAGGAAGGGTGCAAGTGTGCCTCTGGAGGCCAGCTCCGAGCTGCCAAGCCTGACCAGCTTCAAGGCCAGGCAACACCCAGTGAAACCAAGAAATCCAGAAACTAAATGGAGGTCAAGTGCTAACTTTTTTTTTTTTAATTTTTTTTTTAATTTTTATTTATTTATGATAGTCACAGAGAGAGAGAGAGACAGAGAGAGAGAGAGAGAGAGGGAGGCAGACACATAGGCAGAGGGAGAAGCAGGCTCCATGCACCGGGAGCCCGACGTGGGATTCGATCCTGGGTCTCCAGGATCACGCCCTGGGCCAAAGGCAAGCGCCAAACCGCTGCACCACCCAGGGATCCCTCAAGTGCTAACTTTTGATGCCATTTCCTTGGACCCTTCTTCACCCTCCTTGGGAGGAAAAGCCGGGCTAAGGAGTCTGAACTGGAGACAAGGAGAAGACATCACGGCCTCCTGGCAACCAATCCGGGGCTGGGCTTTCCTGGCTCCTCCTCCTTGGGGTCCTGGGACCCCATCTGGAGAACCAGCTCATTTGGATTGGTTCTGCCCAGGGCACCATAGGGCTGTAGCCAGCAGAGCCAGAGGGGGGAACCTAAAAACAGTAAACAAAACAGACTCCACAGTGTCTAGGATGACAGCAGAGGATAAAAGAAGGCAAAGTGGTCCCTGCTCACAGGGGAGGGGAAGGATGGAGACGGCTAATACATCACCTGCTCCCGCTGAAAGGTTTACAAAAATCCGGTTATATTTTTTAATCATCTCGCATTTTAGACCTTTAAAGTACAAATATGGATTTCAAACATATCAGGAACAAATTAACTTAGAAAAATGGTAATGCTTTCCAAGGTTGCACCTGCCATGAAATCGCTCCAAGTTTGCATTTTCCCCAGGTCTCGGGTGTGTCATTAGGCCAGATTGATTGTCCTCCTCCCCTGAACAGCTCCCCCATTAGAGGGTTATTGTATGGAAATTAATGGAAGGTTGGGAACATTTTTTTTGCAGCTGCAGTAGTTGGAGTCAGTTTTGATTAAGCGATAGAAAGCGGGCAGACGGGGGAGATCGCTTGGCGTTAGCGGCCTCCTTCATTATCACTGAGTCAGGCTTCGCGTGCGGATGTTTTGCTGCCTTTTGGCCACTGCTGTATACATTGATCCCTCTCTGGTTTTCAAATGTGTCCCCACTTGATGTCCCCCATCAGGAGGCCAATTGGATGTGAAACTTAACACTACTCTGTTCTTTGCTCACTTTCTGTTTCCCCGGCCCATGACCCTGTCTCCCCACCCCGGGCCCCATCACCAGATGCAGCAGGAAACTGGGAGGCAGGTCCACCCTCCATCCTTCTTGTCTACTCATCTCCTAAGAGAAACTACTGAAGGGGCCTCAACCAGCAATCAGAGCCCCGATGGCCTCGGGGGATTTCAAGGTGCAAATTAAGCGTTGGACGGGCTGCTCAGAGAGCTGACAAGTGAGAACTGACAGTTTGCCTCTCCTCCGGTTCAGTCAGGAGCTTTCAAACATCCCAGGGAAACTGAGGTGCTGGCAGATTAGGGGTTGATCTGCCTGCCATGGGGGGTCAACATCAGATGAAAGCAACTGAGGGCAACAAGACATGATGGAACAGAAAAAGAAAGGGCTAGGTGCAAATTGCCCAGGGAGGGGTAGGGAGGGCCACTGATGGGGGTGGGGTGGTGTGACCTTCGGTGGGTCCCTTCCGTCTAAAAATGCTAAACCTCTGTGTGAGCGTCCCACTTGCTACATTCCCCCAAGCATCCATTCATGTTCTCTTCCAATATTTCCTGCGTATCTTTCTGCCAAGTAGCGCAGTAGGTGTTGAAGCTGGGGAAAAAAATGTGGCTGAGGCTGGGTTGCTAGTGGTCTTAGAAAACACCCCCTCCTGATGACCCAGTACACCCCCGTGTGGTGGAGAAGACACATGTGGAGAAGACACATCTGTAAATGCAAAATTACAATGTAGTCTGTACAGCCCGGATTCGTGTTCTAGCAAAATCTGTTGGAAAGGTTTTGGGAGAACAGCAGAGAACAGGGTGAAATCTGCCTGAACGGGGCAGGGCAAGGAGAAGGGTTGGGGAGGGTTACAGAGGAGGTTTCTCCAATGAGCTAGCAGTGGAACTGGTGCCTGAGCAGAGCCAGAGGAGCTGGGATTCTGATTAGACCAGCTGAACAAATGTTTGGAAGAGAGGCACACGGGCACAGAAAAGCAGGTGGCTTCTCGGAGAAGTGACATGAGACAAGGCTGGACAAGAAAGTTGGAACTGGATTGTAAGTAAAGGGAATAGATGTGCTAAGGAATGAGGACGGTAGCAAGGACAGAAATGGAGTGTCTGGTGGTTTTTAAGCAAAGGCCTTTCACACCGCGCTGTTGGAGAAAGCACAGACTGGCGGCTGTGTGGAAGAGGCATTGGTATGGGTGGGGAGGGCTCAGAGGACCAGGCCAGTGGGGTGAGATGGGTACTGTGATGGTCCCGGTGAGGGCCAGTGAAGCCTCTAACCCAACCAGCCAGCCAAAGGCCTGTGTTAGGGCTCCCACCTGTCAGAAAACCCATACTAAGATCCTCTCAGAGCTCACATGCCAAGGAGGAGTTGAAAAAAAAAAAAAAAAAGTTAACTTAGAAAAATTGCCATCTAGTAGTTTAATAAGTTCCCTGACATACCAAATAACATCTCCTGCCTCCAGCAAGTGAGGATGGGGTCAACCTAAAATAGATATTTGCCAATGGTCAAGACTGGACGGCTGGTCCCCGGCTTGATGGATGCTTCCAGGACGGCCTCTGAGTGGGCTGCACGGCCCACACCATTGACCTCATGAATCTTCTCCTTAATCCAGGGAGAAAATTAGCTCCTGCCTTTGAAGAGTGGCGTCTGCCCTGAAGCTGTGTAGTCCCTCTCAGGAACAAGAGCAGGCCTGCTCTTTCCTCCCAGAATTCAGTCACAGAGAAGCAGAAGATCCTTGCATTCCCCAAACCTAACCCACCGACCCCGCACCCCCGGCCCGCCCACTTCACTCCTTTATCATCTTGCCCACATCTGAGGCTCCCACCTTTCACATTCCCCACACCTGGGTTAAGCGTCTGTCGTGAGAGCGCCAGCTGTTATCAGGAAGCAGCAATAACCAATTGGCCATTACTATCTCAAATTCCTCCTGCTTAAATCAGTCTGGGGGATTAACTTTGGACAACTCCAAAATGATATACTAGAAGCCAATTTCTCTCCCTCCCCCTTGGGCAGCCACCTTCCACCTGGTCCAGTAATCCTCTAAACTCATTTGGGAATCCAGCTCATCTTGGTCCCTTTAATAGCCTTAAAGGGACAAGCTGATTCCCTGGGGTTGGTAATTTATAATCCAGATAGCATCCTCCGGGAAGAAAAGAAGGGAGGCTCCATCTGAGGCCTGCCTTCTGCTGAGAGCTTTGACTGCAATTCCTACCTCCCTCTCTCCCTTTTTCTGTGTCTATCTATCCCTCCTGCAAACAGTGAGTACAAGGATGGCGAAAAGTCTTGTGAATGTCTAGCCCCATTTGGAGGTATTATTACAGGAAGGGAGTTGTGATTATTTCAGCTCCTGAAGTGCTTGGGGTCCTTATACTGTTTTTAGTTGCCAGCAAAAGTAAACTGTTGCTGGCTGCTTCGAAAGGCTGGAGTAATGCCAGGTCATGATACCTCATACGCTGGAGAAGCTAGCTCCCGTGTGAGAAGCACTCTAATTACATCATTTTGATGAAACGCTTCATAACTGAAGACCCCATCTCCATTCCCACTTTGGATAGTTTACTTCTACAATACCCTAGTCTAATAAAAGCATCACGGATTCAGGGTATCCTGATTTTTAGGCTTCTACGGCATCGACAGGATAATCTCAAATATATTTTCAACCCAAGATGTCATTACACATGACTTATCTCTTTTTGTGGTTGTTCCGTGCCCTCTGTGTGTGTAATTCTGGAGGAAAGGACTCAGGCCGTTGTTTGGGGAGGCTTCTGTGGATTCCCAAAAATAGATGATCTAAACAGCAAGCACAGACAGCCTATTTGAAAAATTCATGGCGACACTGATAACAGGGACACAGACAGACCAGGAAATGAGCATGACTTGGTGGACTGCCAGGCTGACAAGGGACAGCAGCCACAAAGATTCTAAATCAGTAACACCCAGGCCAAGACAGAGTGCCAGATGTGACCCGTAAGTACGCAAAGCGTTGAGTCCTTTCTTCTAAGAATAATCCTACCTAGGCACCCACATACTTCCAGAACTCAGTAGACTTTGAGACACTAAGAATCATGAATTCTCATGAGTAATAAACCCCGCCCCCCTTGAAAATTCCTAAGATCTACCTTAAAACTAGAAAGGCATAGACTTGTCTGAAAATCCTCAGGGGGAACAAAGCTATATACATAAGCTTCCCTTTCAAAAAACCTCACATATACAGAATCTTTGCTCATAATTTTAAGGGGTTCAGGAGATCTCTGAAGCCACACGACACACACCAGGATAGGAAGTCGCTAGTGTAATAAGCTGCAGTGGTGACACCCATCAGAGAAATGAATCCACACATGCATTCACTCAATGAAGTTGTATTAAATGCCTACGAGGCGCCTCGTCCTATGTTAGATGATATGAGGAGGCAGGGGAGCCTCTTCTCTGCCCCCAATAAAGCGACAGGTCTGAGGGAGCCAAGAGGAGATCCGAGCTGAACTAAACAATGAGAGCTGATGTTTTCCTTCCCCAGTGTTCATTTCCACAGGGCGCTTCATGTGGGAATGGGGACCATCTCCAGAAGAAAAACACCCTCACTTCTCAGTGTTGGGACTTCAGAGAGAAAGACACTTTTCTGAAATTTTGGGATGGGTTTGAGGAAGGAGCTGATGAAGGCCAAGCTGCAAGGGAGGACTATGGGATCCACTCCTGGAACGCAATCTACTCTAAGGGAAGAAAAAAAAATCTGTCTGGCATGACGAGGTGGTTCTAGCAACGTGGCGAGGGGACCAGAGAAGAGAACTCAGCCCCCTGGATGCACGGGCATATTCCAAGAAAACAAAAGCTTGTATGTGAACATGGACAGGTGCAAGCAACACCACTGTGGCTAACCTCTGAAACCTCGCAGGTAGTGAGAGGTGACAACTGGAGATCTAGAACAGGGGGTACCGCCAGGGAGCAGCTCAGGGGGTGCAGCAGTGGGCAGAGCCGCTGCATGGACAAGCACTGGCAGCCCACGTGGAACAAGTGCATGCAGCCACAGGAGGAAGGTCAGTGGCAGGGGAATGGGGCACATTAGCTTCGGGCAGACTCCCAGAAAGAATGGCAGGATGGTGGCTGGCCGTGTCTGACTGCAGCAGCAGCAGCAGAGGCAGTCACCCCTGCCCCTGATGGGTGAAGGGAGGAGGGTGGAAACTGAGGAAGGCACCAGCACCAGTAACAATGCACACGCTCATGGAGCTGTGACTAAGAGGTGAGTGAAGGCTGTGGCATGAGCAGTATGCTGGATGACTGGCTCCTGTGCTCAGAGTGCTCTGGGAGGGGGGGGGGCAAGAGAAATCTAAACAGGTATTGCTGAAATCCAGTAACTTTGTGGGTAGAAAGTCCCAAGTTGGGTGTACATACTAGTCCCATTTCCCTGGCCGCACAGGCTGGTGAGCCCTGCAGCTATTTACATGATGATCACACAACGTCATGACTGTTGTTCAAAATGTCTATTGACCCGAATGCCGGGGACATCGACCAGTAAAAATAAACACCAGCCACAGGACTGGAGTAGGGTTTGGAAGCCTCTTACTGGGCTGGGTGAAAGCCTAATAGCAAGGTGACAAGGAGGTCTGGGAAGGTCCTGGGGTGGGGGGTCAGTACAGCCAGTGGGGGCAAGTCTACTTAGGGATTCAAAGTCACGGTTATTGACACAGCACCACAGAAGCCTTTCGATATATTCACAACCTGTATGACCACGCTGGAACAATGCCAGCTGAACATCAGCTCTGGACAACGTTAACCGAGAATACAGAGCACCGTTTGCTCCAACGTCACTTGAGAATCTAAAAGAAATGAATGCAGAGAAACTGGAGTGGAGGAGTGGTTACCAGGGGCCGGGGACAAGGGAACCGGGGAGATGTTGGTCAAAGGGTGCAACCTGGCAGGGAGAAGATGAGTAGGTTCTGGGGATCGAACACACAGCATGGTGATTATAGTTAACAGCGCGGCAGTATATCCTTGAAAGCTATTAGGAGACTAGACCTTCAATGTTCCCACCACAAAAAAAAAAAGAAGTGCTAATTATGTAATGTGGTAGAGGTGCTGGTGGGAGTAATCACATTGCAACATATATCAAATCAACCCGTCGTATGCCTTGTACTTATACAGTGTCTATGTCAATAAGAAAGGATAACAAAGGATTTTTTAGGGGAGTACTAGAACTCTTTTGTATCCTAGGTGTGGTGATAGTCACACAAACCTCAACATCTATTAAAATTCTTGGAACTGTCTGATTGCTGAAGCTAGGACTTCCAGTACTATGTTGAACAGCAGTGGTGAGAGTGGACATCCCTGTCTTGTTCCTGATCTTAGGGGAAAGGCTCCCAGTGCTTCCCCATTGAGAATGATATTTGCTGTGGGCTTTTCGTAGATGGCTTTTAAGATGTTGAGGAAAGTTCCCTCTATCCCTACACTCTGGAGAGTTTTGATCAGGAATGGATGCTGTATTTTGTCAAATGCTTTCTCTGCATCTAATGAGAGGATCATATGGTTCTTGGTTTTTCTCTTGCTGATATGATGAATCGCATTGATTGTTTTACGGGTGTTGAACCAGCCTTGTGTCCCGGGGATAAATCCCACTTGGTCATGGTGAATAATTTTCTTAATGTACTGTTGGATCCTATTGGCTAGTATCTTATTGAGAATTTTTGCATCCATGTTCATCAGGGATATTGGTCTGTAATTCTCCTTTCTGGTGGGGTCTTTGTCTGGTTTTGGAATTAAGGTGACGCTGGCCTCATAGAACGAATTTGGAAGTACTCCATCTCTTTCTATCTTTCCAAACAGCTTTAGTAGAATAGGTATGGTTTCTTCTTTAAACATTTGATAGAATTCCCCTGGGAAGCCATCTGGCCCTGGACTTTTGTGTCTTGGGAGGTTTTTGATGACTGCTTCAATTTCCTCCCTGGTTATTGGCCTGTTCAGGTTTTCTATTTCTTCCTGTTTCAGCTTTGGTAGTTTGTGGCTTTCCAGGAATGCGTCCATTTCTTCTAGATTCCCTAATTTATTGGCGTATAGCTGTTCATAATATGTTTTTAAAATCGTTTGTATTTCCTTGGTGTTGGTAGTGATCTCTCCTTTCTCATTCATGATTTTATTAATTTGAGTCTTCTCTCTCTTCTTTTTAATAAGGCTGGCTAATGGTTCATCTATCTTATTAATTCTTTCAAAGAACCAACTCCTGGTTCTGTTGATCTGTTCCACAGTTCTTCTGGTCTCGATTTCGTTGAGTTCTGCTCGAATCTTTATTAACTCTCTTCTTCTGCTGGGTGTAGGATCTATTTGCTGTTTTTTCTCTAGCTCCTTTATGTGTAAGGTTAGCTTTTGTATTTGAGTTCTTTCCAGTTTTTGAATGGATGCTTGTATTGTGATGTATTTGCAAATGACGTATCAGATAAAGGGCTAGTTTCCAAGATCTATAAAGAACTTATTAAACTCAACACCAAAGAAACAAACAATCTAATCATGAAATGGGCAAAAGACATGAAGAGAAATCTCACAGAGGAAGACATAGACATGGCCAACATGCACATGAGAAAATGCTCCACATCACTTGCCATCAGGGAAATACACATCAAAACCACAATGAGATACCACCTCACACCAGTGAGAATGGGGAAAATTAACAAGGCAGGAAACCACAAATGTTGGAGAGGATGCGGAGAAAAGGGAACCCTCTTACACTGTTGGTGGGAATGTGAACTGGTGCAGCCACTCTGGAAAACTGTGTGGAGCTTCCTCGAAGAGTTAAAAATAGACCTGCCCTACGACCCAGCAATTGCACTGTTGGGGATTTACCCCAAAGATACAGATGAAATGAAACGCCGTGACACCTGTACCCCGATGTTTATAGCAGCAATGTCCACAATAGCCAAACTGTGGAAGGGGCCTCGGTGTCCATCGAAAGATGAATGGATAAAGAAGATGTGGTCTATGTATACAATGGAATATTCCTCAGCCGTTAGAAATGACAAATACCCACCATTTGCTTCAACGTGGATGGAACTGGAGGGTATTATGCTGAGTGAAGTAAGTCAATCGGAGAAGGACAAACATTATATGTTCTCATTCATTTGGGGAATATAGATAATAGTGAAAGGGAATAGAAGGGAAGGGAAAAGAAATGTGTGGGAAATATCAGAAAGGGAGACAGAACATAAAGACTCCTAACTCTGGGAAACGAACTAGGGGTGGTGGAAGGGGAGGAGGGCGGGGAGTGGGGGTGAATGGGTGACGGGCACTGGGGGTTATTCTGTATGTTGGTAAATTCAACACCAGTAAAAAATAAATTTATTATAAAAAATAAAAAAATAAAATACTTGAAACTGTACACTGGAAGAAAAAGAGGTCAATTGTACTGTATGACCATTGAAAAAAATAAGATTACCTCCTCCCTCAGAAAAAAGCCACAGGAGAGGCCTAGGCAATGCACGCTATAGGATATCATCAGGAAGAGATGTCCCCATGGGCTGCAGAGGAAGGCTGCAGGTAGACCAGATGGTGAAAAGAGACTCACATGGAACAAAAAATCAGAGCCGGGTTCTGGTCCTGACCCAGCTCCTTACCTCGCCCTGCGCTGTGAGTGCCAGGCCAAAAAGTGGGAACTTTAGAGCCATGTCCCGGAGTCCATGTTGCCCAGGGGTTTGGGATAAGAATGACAGAGAGAAGAAAGGCTTCAAGTTTTTCAGCAACATATTTCCTGAGCAGGTGTTTGGCTAGAGATCTGAATGTTGTTATTGTCATGTGGCCAACAAGAAAATGTCAACAGCAACATTTAATAGCTTTTGGTAGGAATAATGTAAGAAATCTATGCAGAAGGAGAAATAGCTGTAGTTTGAGTCCCGTCCAAGCGACTGCCACCTGCCATTAGGCAGAAAAAGAAAACAAGGATGAGAAAACAGCAAGGCGTCAGAGGAAGACGGAATACAAATCAAAGAGATGACAATAGATGGGCTGGTCTGTAGCCTGAGAAATGAACAGAGAGCAGGAGAGGGGAGCGGATGGCCACATTCCCACAAAGCTTCTGGTGCCCGGGTCAGAAGATTGCCGGGCAGATGATCACAACTCATCTTAGTACTGGATCCAAGCAGGGAGTGGCAAAGCATACTTAGTGCCCTGGGACTCGCTTCCTCTTGGCTAGAGGCTGGAAGGAAGGCAGGTCATGTAAAGAGCGTTGCGTGAACAACAGTGACAAGGAAGTGACAGGTCCACCTGGCCCGGCCAAAGGTCTCGTCCTTCCTGGAGCTGCTCCAATACTTAAATCCAGCAACATCTCCCTTCTGAGCACTTCGAAGCCTGCATTCCGACATGTCTTCTCTGAATACTGTCTTGTATTGTTCTTGAGTTTTGTTCCCTGTGCTGCCTTAATTCCCTCACGAAACTGTGAGTTCCTCAATTGGATGTGACTTTTTCGTTGTTAATGTTCTCGTGTTCCACGACACACGCCACTTTGTATTCTCCTGGGCACCTAAGTAGAAAATACATACTACACAATTATGAAACTCGTTTAAATGGAACCATCCATTCCACAAGCATGTATCGAAGACACACTGTGATCCAGATGCTGGATCAAAGCAGGAGAGAATTTAACGCACGGTAGCTACTCCGTAAATATATGCTCTGATCTGAGGAAGCAAAGGCTGCCAAGAAAGTGCGTGCAACTTCCTAGCCAAGACTTCTGGGAAAAGAAGGCAGCAGGTTCTCAAGCTGCCATCACGAGACGTGTCGCCCCAAGAGGCAGTGGTAGCAGAAACCATCACACTACCAGGGAAGCACTGGGGACCACATCAGTAGAATTCACTGTCTACTGTACCAGAACCAGACGCCTTTGGCTTTACATCTCTGACTTCCTCCAGCCCGGGCCAAACGTCTCCAAAGAGGTTCAGAAAAATACTGGATTTATAAAACAAGGGTAAGATGCTATGAAAAAAGAAGCAATAAGAAAACTATTGGAGGGGTGCTTGGGTGGTTTGGTTGGTTAAGCATCTGCCTTCGGCTCAGGTCATGATCTCGGGGTCCTGGGATCGAGCCCCATGTCAAGCTCCCTGCTTAGCGGGAAGTCTGCTTCTCTCTCTGCCTCCGGCCTCCCCTCCCCACCACCACTCTTGCTCTCTCGGTCTCTCTCAAATAAACTTTTTTTTTTTTTTTTTTTTTTTTTTAAGAAAACTATTGGAGGGAGTGCCTAGCTGGCTCTATCAGTAGGTCATACAAATCTTAAATTCAGGGTCATGAGTTCAAGCCCCACATTGGGCATAAGAAAGAAAGAAGAAGGAAGGAAGGAAGGAAGGAAGGAAGGAAGGAAGGAAGGAAGGGAGGGAGGGAGGGAGGGAGGGAGGGAGGAAGGAAGGAAGGAAGGAGAGGACAGGGAGGGAAAGGGAAGGGAGGGGAGGGAAGGGAAGGGAACTATTAGAAATTGAAGGTTGGGACAGTCTCAAAAAATGAAAAAAATGGAAAAAATGGAAAAGATAAGAGACATAGGCATTCAATCCAGGAGGCCCAGCATGGAGTTTCTGAAACTGAAATCTGAAAAACAGAGAAGAGGAGATTGTCAAATAAATAACAGTCGATTTCCCAGAAATGAACAAACACATTCATTTCAAAATTTAGGTGGGAACAAAATCCTAAGAAGTGCCAAATAAAGACTCACGCTTACACAGACCTTTTTTGAAATTTCAGAATACTAAAGCTAAAGAGAAAAGGAAATCTTCCCAAAAGGATGGAGGAGCCAAATAAGATGGGAAAATGATAAAACATCAAGAATCAGACTGGCATCAAACTTCTCATCAACAACACTGAAAGCTAGAAGATGATCAAGTAATATTTAAATTGTCCATTATATTTTATTTTCACACAAAACCTTTGAGACACTTTTCCCACTTCTGCACTTTCCTTCCATGTGGAGGAAATTCCGTGTGTAAAACACTCCTAAACTCTCCGCACTTCCCCCCCGCTCCCCAACCTCACAGAGATAGAGCGACTTAATCTGATTTGTGAGTTTGGAAGAAGGAATTGGATGTGTAATCTAGCTCCTTCTTCCGTGTCCCTTTTCTGGGGAATAAGCTTCCCACAGGAAGCATAAGTTTGCTCTGTCTCTACAGAGTATGAAGCACCCAACTGTTGTTCTCATGGATAAATTGGCTTAGCTCTATGGTTCAGCTTTTGGAAGCCTTGCTTGCTGCCGGATACATCATATTTCATCTCACGGAAAATATCATCAACTGTAAAGCATTATTTCATGTACCACAAAGAAAGTAAAACACTAACAATTAGGCAATGCAGTCCTTTCTATCACTTTGAATTTTTTAGTACTTATTGAACAAGAGTGTTTCATTTAGACATATTGTAGTGTTTATGACACATCACTCTTTTGTACCCATGAAAAGGAGAAGAAGTTGGCTATCATTTTTCTTAAAAAATTTACATTCCACATCAAGTTCGTTCAAATCACATTTGACTCAGAGTTATCTACATCTTTAATTTACAGTATAACATTTTCGTCTTTGCCATCAAGATATAGCATGTGACCTCATATTGCTCGCAGAGTGTCTTCCAAGCTGCAGACATCCATTCTGCAGATTTTAATGCTGGCATTTTACCTTTTAGAAGGTGTCAGTGGAAGGTTTCTAGACAACAACCAGGACTTATAGTCCTCCCTTAAATGGTCTTTAATAGTTTATTGACAGAAACATCAGGAGGTTCAGTGGCCTGGTGTTGCCACCAAGAATAACCTAAGTTCATGTGTGGGTAGGCGCCAACAACTCTGTCATGATCGCCACCTGGCCAGCAGCAATTGTAAGATGCCAGTGATTATGAAATGCACCTTTGGTTAAATGATGTTAAGTGTGAACAGAAGGTACATCTTAGAATCAATAAAATACGGTAACAACCATTTTCTTTAGTACCAGCTTAATCACTAAGGAAAGGGATGTTCAGTTTCTCATCTGCTTTATTATTTTGTCATGTATTCCAGTTCATTTAAAGCTTGAGCAGGAAGGAGGACCACCATGTATTAGGTCCCATCAGATGCCAATAATAAGTACTTTCATTATCCCTATTTTGCAAATTAAAAAAAGGGGGGACTCAGCAACGTGAAATAACTGGCTCCAAGGATTCACAGCTCAGGGGCAGAATCAGACTGAATCCTGGTCCGCTGGTGGCTGCAATAACCACTAAGCACATTGGCCTTTGTAAACTACCTGGGGCAAAGAGTTTTAAAGGACAGACAGGAACTGACTTGTGAGAAGGACACACCAGCATAAAAAGGCTCAAAGATATGAGTGAGCTGGGTCCTTTCAGGAACCTCTAAGGATGTTCTCAGGGCTGGGGAGCAGGAGACAAAAGGAAGGGGTGAGGGTGTGGTATGCTACTGGAGAGCTAGCATTGCCCTTTCAAAGGATGATGAGCAATTTTGTGAAATAATCCATTTTTCCCCCCAGCTTCAACACCGTTGCCCTGGGAAGTTTTCTCACACTTGTCTAGTTGGAGAGTCTCTGCTGTTTGCTCCCATGGTTACCTGAACTTCTTCTCCCTTAGAACTGGTCACACTTCACCATAATTGCAAATCTAACTCTCTCCACCCCTAACCATAAGTAAGCTCTGTGAGCAGAAGACTGAGCCCATGTAGGCCATCACTCTATTCCCAGAACTCATCACAGAGGAGGTGCCCCAAAATTCTTGCACATAAATACACAACTCAATTAGTGGGAGACTCCCAGCCCTCACTCTAGTCGAGGCCACTGGAGTAGACTAACAGAGAAGTCTGGTGCTGGCTCACTTTCGGAGACTTGTTAGAGCTTGACAGGAGGAGCCAGGGGCTCTCAGAAGGCGAGTCCCGCTCCATTCACTTGAACAGGCTGAAGAGAATATCTCCGTTTCGAAGGTGTGGGCCTAAGAGCAAACCCACTGGGCCCTATCAGGAGTCAAGATCAATCCTCATAAGCCATCCACAGGCTATATGCATAAGGCCTGATCACTGAGTGATTTCACATCCCAACCCCACAAAACGTTTGTGATTTCCAGCACATTTTTGCAAACCATTTGATTTCACTTGGAACAGATTGCTATCAGGAGGAACATTTTCCAGGTGGGGAGTTCCCCTTTGTTTCACCCTTGGCAGCCCTTCATGACATTCCCTGGCACATATCTGCATCCTTATGCTGTGAACCTTTTCCCTCTAACCTCTTTCCTGGGCTAATGGACCCCTTTTCAGCAGCAAATCATTCCTTGAGCCTGTAATACATCTCTTCTTCTCCGGGTTTGCTCCATGGGTATAATTGGCTGCATCTAGCTCCCCTCTGTCCATAACACCATAGATCATACAGGCAGAGATGGATCCCCGGTGAACCAAAACAGGCTTATGGTTTCAGGAAGGCATTAAAATATGCATATTTTATTTTAACATCCTTTGGGTATAGGGCAGCCAAAGCTCTGTCTTCCTAAAACAACCTCCCTGGCTAAATAGTCAATGGGTAAAATAATGCGTTGTACAGGTTACATCTAATGAAAACTAGAGGCCACTTATAGGGGCAGACGAGGCCAAAGCCTCCCTTCCTATGACCCCCCTCTTTGAGTGATGGATGAAGTCTGTGCTTCTGTTACAGAACACGAACTCAATTAAAATAGTTCCCATACATTGCTGCTGGAATCACTTTTGAGTGTTCCCATCCTATAAACATATCATATTATAATATTAATGTGGAACCTACTCACTTTATTGTCTCAGTCCCTTCACAGTTCATTGATTAACCAGATGCCAAGCATACATCCCTTTTATGATGTGTGTGTGTGTGTATGTGTGTGTGTGTGTATTTTATTGTGGAGGACGCATTATCAATCCCATCCAAAGTTCCTCGCTGGGTTTTTCCTATCAATTGTTTCCTTATGGTTCACAGCATATGGACAGTTTATTCTCTCATCAATCCTCAATGGGCCATTCGTGTCCTTGATAATAATAACAGCATTAATGGATGTGTTCCCATTTCAGGATATACCACTCTCTTGAGCTAATTTAATTAAGCTGCACTACAGCATTGTATCCCCGCTTCCTATTGTCCATCATGCTGCTCTCCGACACCCCAAACAAATGTGTTCCTGAGCCAGTGAGGCTCATTTTTCTCCTTTGAGAAGCGTAGAAGGTCCTTGGGTGAGAGTTCAAGGACAGCAGGATTGGTGAATGGGATGGGGATGACAAGGGGGACACAGGAAAAGACCATGAAAGGGAATAAAGATGGCTCTTGTCAAGACTCCCATGGTCTAATAAAATGAGCATTGACAGAGGTTCAAATCACAGCTCTGCCATCTACCGTCTTTCTGACCTTGGAAAATTTTACTTCTTTTAGTTTGATGTCTTCATCTATAAAAGGGACCCAAGAGTAGACTCTTTATATGACTCTTTAGAAGAAATAATAAAATAATGTATCTCCCCGTAGCACATGGTTGGAACTTCATTAATATTAGCTCCTTCAATTTCTTCTTGTTTGAAAAAAAATTTCTTCTTGTTTCTTAACTTGAGTTTCTGCAGCCAATGCTGTTAATATATATTTTGCAGGTGTGTGCTCCTCTAACAAAAGGTGTGTTTCTAAATAAAGAGTGTAAATTGGGTTGGAGAAATGAGTCAGATTTTAAATGTAGAGGAGGGTATGGCTGTTTAAAAGTCTCCTGTGTTGCATTTTTTGTGTGTGTGAAGCAAAATCATCTCCCTCCCCAAAAGGAGTATACATAAAACAATAGATTGCTACACAAGATAATTTCTCTGGCTGAGTTATGGCCCCCCTCTTCTATGTGGTCATTGAAATAATAATAATGTCACTGAATAACATTTACTGAGAGCTTACTAGGTATGCTGTGCCTTACACATATTCCTCACATCCTTTATGAAATAAATACCACATTATTTTGCCTTATTGATGAGCAAATCAAGACATAGAAAGGTCAAATGAGGGACGCCTGGGTGGCTCAGCGGTTAAGCATCTGCCTTTGGCTCAGGGCATTATCCTGGAGTCCCAGGATCGAGTCCCACATCGGGCTCCCTGCATGGAGCCTGCTCCTCCCTCTGTCTGCCTCTCTCTCTCTCTCTCTCTCTCTCTCTCTGTGTCTCTTATGAATAAATAGATAAAATCTAAAAAAAAAAAAAAGGTCAAATGACATGTTCAAGTTCACATAGTGAGTGGCAAGCCTAGATTTAAACACAGGATCTGCTGCCGGGATCTTCTGAGTCAATTCAGGGGAGAGGCTCACTCTAATAGGAACCAAGGAGTGTTTGGAAAACCTACCTTCTCTAATCCAAGAAGACCTTAAGAAGGACTTAAATTGCACTCTCAGCATTCCCTTTAACACTGCAGTTATCCCTGGTGCCACAGATGAAATCTGCCACCTGGATCCTCATCCCACCTGAGGTGCAAGATTGATGTCATTCAGCTTAAAATTGTACAATTCCTTGGATTCTTCCTAAGGACTAAAAACCTCACTCTTTCCATCCACACATGGACTTGTGCTGGCTGAGACCCTGGTTGGGCATCAGACCTGGAGACCTAGACGAGAGTAGGAAATACTGACAGGCCTGGGGTGGAGCATAAAGGTTAGGGTGTAAATCATCTAATCAATTCCATCAGCTGAAATCAAAGAAGAAGGTCGGACTCTGAATACTGATTATCTACTTCTGTGCCAAACCTCATGCTGGGTATTTTTAACAGGACTGAGAAAAAGAAATTTTGGGTGCAAAATTTGAGGAGGCTCTTAATTCCAGGCTTGTGTGTCAACCCTAGTTTTCACATTCTCATTTCACTTAACCATCATGAAAACTTTGATAGGGCAGTGTTAATAGTTCAAGAATGCTTGCATTCCATCTGGAAAGAGAGATAACAACTCAATTCCAAAGCCAACCTAATTTATCAACCTTATTCTTAGAAATTTATCTTTTTAGGTACACCCTTATGTTACTCCAAATTTAACTCCCCCCCCAAAAAAGTAAATGATTCTTGGCTTTATAAAAAGCTAAGTCATTTATGCCAGGATCCAGCCAAACAGTAAAAGTGTCTCTACTGTACCTGTCACTCAAAATGACTCATCCCAACTCTGCTTTATTGGACATGGCTCTCATTTTCAAAGAAGAAAATGCAGCAAGAACAGGCAAGAGTATTATGAGTCCAAAGAGTTGCAAAGATTTACCAGGTCGCGCAGCATTATAAATGCTTGGAGAACCCAACTTGGCATTGAGTCCCTATCCTCAAGAGACATTAGAGAGTCCAGTCCTCAACTTTTAATATCCTGGTCTACAAGAAATGTAAGTCACCCACATGAGCAAGTAAATGACCAATGGGAAATCTGAGACTCCTAGGGGATGGGGGTGTCACAAAACTGTTTTAATCTGGGCCTCAGGAGGAAGACCTCCTCTCAGCCTGATAGCCTTACACCCCCTATCTGTATCTGTTCTCTTGTGACTAGTAGCAAAAGCAGGATTCAAACACATAGTTGGAAAAGCATAACACGAGTGTGGGTTATACTCCGATCCTTGAAAAATCCTTCCCATCACTCTACCTTCCTACTTTTGATGATCTCTTTAAAAATATCGGTTCAGTTATCTACAAAAAACTGGTATATTTTATTTTATCCAAATGGTTTTGAACATGAAGGAATTACCCATACGTTCCCGAAGATCCCAGTGGTTGGGTTTGTGCCTCCTATGTGGCTGGCACCTCTTTTCTCTCTGAAGAAGCTCACTGCTCACCTCAATGTCAGCTATAGTCACATGTCATTTTCAGTGTGACACACCATGTGTTTTAGTCAGTGCTGGCACTTCACCTGAGGATTGTACTCATTGTCACTTATAGCTGCCTGGTGAATGCTTCTCCCCAGGACCACAGAAGTTCACCATGCTGAGCACTCTGAGCTGGCCAGGGTCGAAAGCCTAGCTCTACAGACAGCTTGAAATTCACATTACAGGGTCCTCAGAAGGCAGGACTACAGCTCAGGAGGCATAACTGAAAGAAGAGAAGGAAGCATTTCTCCTGAGGCAGGTTGGAGAGAAGCACGTGAAGGACAAGTAGGACTTAAACTGGATGGAAGCCGAGGGAACTCCGACTCCACAGAGGTTGCTGTTGTGGGAGCCCCACCAGGGTGCATTTCACTCAGACACCGTTTGAATGGGGACAATGATCCAGCTGGCTTGGTTCTTAAGGTCAGGCACTGTCCTCAGAAGTGGTCAGTTGTCTGAGCCATCCTGGGAATATGTTAACAAAGTGACAGAAGCTGTCATGTCCTGCTTAACAACCTGTATATTCTCATGACAAACCTAACTCATAAAAAGCCATCAAGAAAAGAGGCCATCTTCAGGTATAGACACATATTACTTGGCCAGGTCTTCTGATGTAAATATATTGGAAGACATATGAGGTCTTTAGCTCTAAGAAATCAGGTCTTAGAAGGTAGTAGCTTATTTATCCTCCTGGGACCTTTCTAGGATCTGAAGACAAGAGATGCTCAGGGTTAAAATGCAATCTCTTGGCTGCCTAGAACCCAGCATACTTATCATGAATAGTGTCAGTCTGGGACCAGGAATGTTGAGCTAACCCAGCCTACCTTCCCCATTCATGATGCAAGTCATGGTGCCCTCTAGATGAGAAGAATGGGCAACACAACAAAATTTATTAATCATTCTTTTCCTGGTTCTTTGAAATATGCCTGGTATTGCCTTGCAGGTGGCCTGGAAATGAGTCAAATGGCTCCCAAGGGGGCCTGCCTTCAGCCTTAGGTATTCATCTGGGAGAACAGGAGGCAGCCACCTGTACCCCTCGCCTCTTGGCACCAACTGAACTAAATACCTTGGCTTCTGCTTAAAGTAGTTAGCCAAGACGGCAGCTCAGTTTGGACCTGGCTGTTAGTACTTACAGCATGATTTCCCAAGTAATATTTATCCACTGGTCCCACATACTGTAACTAAAGATAAAAAAAAGAACTTCATATTATCAGACAGGCCTTCCTCTCATATGGCCTGGCCTGATAGAGGAAGAGACATTTACTGAGCAATTACTATTCACCAGTTCTGATTAGGAAATATGACTCCGCCATAGTCTTAGTTTTGAAGATCTTGCACTTTAACTGGGAAACAAGACATGTGATGCACATAATCAATGTTCACAATAGAAGCAAGAATGTATTTACATGCTAAGTTGTGAGGCAAAGACTGGACTTATTAGAAATGTCAAATGAGAAAAGCAGTGAGAGCTGGAAAACTCTATGAAAATGTGTGAGTTTTGGGGGGCTATTCTAACAAAGTACCAGAAACTGGGTGGTTTAAACAACAGAAAGGCTCACAGTTCTGGAGGCCAGACAAGATCCAGGTGGGCAGGGTTGGCTTGTTCTGAGGATTGTGAGGAGACTCTGTTCCATCTCCCCTTAGCTTTTGGTAGTTTGCTGGAGTCTTTCACATTCCCTGATTCAGAGAAGCATCACCCTGATCCCTGCTTTCATGTTCACCTGGCATTCTCCTTGTGTGTGCATCTGTCTCCCAGTTTCATCTTTTCATGAGAACACCAGTCCTACTGGATGAGGGTCTGCTTTCATAATCTCCTCTCCACTTGATCATCAGCAAAGATCCATTTCCAAATAAGATCACATTCACAGGTATCAGGGGTTGGGACTCGTGCATCTTTTAGAGAGACACAATTCAACACATAGAAGGAAGATGTGCAGTGGATATGAAACTTGAGACGGACACTGAAGGATAGAAAGGATCTGTATGGCTGGAGATCAGGAGAAAGCCTGTTGCACTCTAGAAAGTGCCATTTAAAAATGGCATTTTTAAAAAAGACATGAAGGGAGTGTCTGGGTGGCTCAGTCAATGAAGTGTCTGCCTTTGGCTCAGGCCATAATCCTGGAGTAATAATCCCCCTGATATTAATAATATAGTAATAATATAATATAGTATATTATAGTAATATAGTATAGTATATATATAGTATATAATATAATAATAATATAGTAATAATCCCCCTGCTGGAGCCTGCTTCTCCCCCTCCCCCAGCCATTCCTCATCCCTCTCTGTCCCCCCCACACACACTCACACCTCCCCTGCTCATGCTTTCACTCTCTTTCAAATAAATCATCTTTTTAAAAAAACAAATAAAAAGATATGAGGTTTAGAACAAACAAAAGCATATACAAGGGACAACAAGGAAACCAGCCCATTAAAAAGGATATCTAGAAAATCAAGTTGAATAGGGAGTGTGGATCTACGATGAAGGGTCTTGGCTGACAGGTAGAGGTTTTTTAAGTTGATATAATACGATAAAGGGACCAAAGGATGGACACAGTGAAAGCAATGTTCTGGGAAGATCAAGAGGTAGAAGGATGAAGTGGAGAGAAGAAATGGAGGGAGTGAGACCAGTTTAGGAAGGTCTTGGGGTGATTACAGTAGAAATGATGAGTATCAGTTAGGATGGTGATGCTGGGAATGAGTCATTCTTCCCTAAACCCTTCTCAAAGTGGGTACGTAGGCATTATCTCCGTGCATGGGAATTCTCTATAAAGCTCTCTGCAGGGCACCATGTGGAGGTCACGAAGCCTTGGTTGTCATAGTCATCACATGAGTAGCACTGTCACCATCACCATCCTAGTGGTCACCATCATTGCCTTCTCATCAATCTTGACCCTGGACAGTTCACTTGCAGACTCAACCAGCCTGCAGCAGGAATATGGGATGAATCCCTTTATTCACCCAGGTTCATACGTCGCCTCATTTTGTAGCCAGTGTAACCACAACAACAGCTTGGGCTCTACCAAGGGAGCCCAGCCACTATTACTGCCACCACGGCTACAACACACTCAGAAGCCCTTTCCCAGCAGTGATGCCCACACCAGTGGCCTGGACCCGCCACCAAGACACCACCAAGAAGTACAGGGCAGCTCATGCCTCAGGGGTTGAATTTTGAGTAATGGGAGGCAGACCCAAAAGAGACAAAGTTAATATGGAAGGCCTTTCAAGAAAGCCTAGCAAAGACCATCAGTGATGCTGCTTACAAAGCCGTAGCTGGTTGAGCCAATGCTTCCCTGGTATTTGCTCTTCGTCCTTTGACTATTTCAGGTTTCTCTTATCCCAACCGCCATTTCCACTGGAGTGCACTCCCTAATAAAGAGCTATTAAGTTCCTCAGTCGTCCCTAATGCCTAGGGAGCCCAAGGTAAGACAAACAATAAAGATTACATACATTGTTAATCAGCAAATCATGTTCTGGTCTGTTTTAGATGCTGGCCAGAAATTGGTGTTCCATGAAACAAATATAGTCTTTGCTTCATGTTCATGGAATCCTGCCTTCTAAGAATATAATTACGAGTTGAGATAAGTGCTCTGGGGAAGGAGAACACAGCTCTCCAGATTGCCTAACAAAGGAGCCTAAAGTAGACAAGGTCAGGGAAGGCCCACGGAGGAGGGGTGCTTGCCCCAGGAGCCCTGGTGAGTAGGTGGTAAGCAGCAGCAGTTTCATGGGGAGGAAAGGAAAGCAGAGTGAGTAATGGTAGAGGGTGTGGGCCACATGTTTGTACAGGCCCAGTGGCTGAGTCCTCAGTCGATATCACCCAGTGAGATGTTTAAAAAGTATGAATGCCAGGGCCCTACTGTAGGCTTACTAAATCAGAGTCTTGAGTAGTGCCTAGAAAGGTTCTTTTGGGGTTTTTAAAATTTTTTAAATATTTTATTTATTAATTCAAGACACACACAGAGAGAGGCAGAGACATAGGCAGAAGGAGAAGCAGGCTCGCTACAGGGAGCCCGATGTGGGACTCGATACCAGGATCCTGGGATCAGGACCTGAGCGAAAGGCAGACCCTCAACAACTGAGCCACCCAGATGCCCCACCTGGGAAGGTTCTTAAGTCTGCTTTCTGAACCTTGGTCAGATTGGGAAACCACTGAATTCATGCCCTAAATAAACAAAAAAGGTAAAGTTTGGCTCTGTGTTGGCTTTTCCTTTTGTCGGAGGCCACCAACTTTCTTCAGTTTACCCTTCATATACCCTTTGTTTCCACAATGCATGGCCATCCCGTATATGTGTGGACCCACACATGCACACACACCTGGTGCCCATCTGGGGTTTGCCCAGGGTGCTCCCTGCTGGCCCTGAGCAGAGAGCCTTCCTTCATCCCTTTCTCCAATCACCCTGACCGAAGCATTCCGTAACCCCTCAGGTCCCTGCTATCTGCCGATGAATGAAGTCTTCTGTACTTCCACACTGGTGATCACCCTTCTAGCGAATCATAATAGAACCCCCATGTAGGGATATGGCCCTGTCTGGTACCATAGCTCAAAAAGCCATTTGCAATGTCATATCCCATTTAGTATTTCCAGCAGAACTAAACCTTGTGTTGTATTATCCTAAAGAGATGATATATCACCACTGACCAAGCTAGGCAGCAAACTTGCCACCCTATCCCCAGGGAATATATTTCTATTTCACAGAGGGGCATCTAACCTCCTTCTTAAAGCAAGGGAGTGTCTTTTGGTTGGTTGGTTTTAAATTATTTATTTATTTATTCATGAGAGACACAGAGAGAGAGGCAGAGACACAGGCAGAGGGAGAAGCAGGCACCCTGCAGGGAGTCCAATGCGGAACCTGGAATTCGATCCCAGGAATCGGGGATCACTCCCTGAGCCAAAGGCAGACGCTTAACCATGGAGCCATCCAGATGCCCCAGCAAGGGCATGTTTAATATTGGGTCTGTCTTAAGGAAAGCCTTAATGGAATATGGGCAGGGATATGGGGTAACGTGGCCCTAGAAAACTTTTAGCACCACCATTCATGAAAGGCACTATACTATAGCAGTTAAGAGCAGCATGTCTAGGTTTGTGAGTGAAAAGGCTTGAATGCAAGGCCCAGTGCTGCGAGGTCTGACCTATGTAGTTGCCTGATCTCTCACGCTCGGGCTGCCTCACCAGGAAGCTGAGCCCTGAGTTACACCTCAGCAGGGAGGTGCAAGGCCTGAATGAGACAGTACATCCGAAGCACCAAACAAAGTGCCTAGCACATGCAAGCCCACTCTTGGATTGTTACTATGCTGCAGGGGCAGCTGCCCCGCTTTCAGGAGATTGGCCCTAGAGACGGAAAATGAAGGTGAGTATGTTTGTGTTGGTGGGTTGGGGTCGGGGAAGCACAGACAAGAGAGGAGAGGCGAGGGGGCACAGCAAAGAAGAGCCCAGAGCCGTTGGCTGGCCCACAGGGGCCTCTCCTGATTCTCCCGGCCCAGCCAGGCCATCTTCCAGCCCCGCCAGAAGGTGTGGAAATTGAACTGTGATCTGGAGAGCTATCTGTTCTGACCATTAGTCAAACACCGGGAGCCAGTTAGACCTAATTGTCTTTGAAACATCCAAAGACCAAACACTTTTTTGGAGGTCAGGCTGCACGGCCGAAAGGGAGGTAGGAATACCAGGGATGAAAATAAAGGCATAATAGGTTCATATAGTTGGTCTGAAAATTAGCTTTAGGGGTCTCCTTACGTTGGTTTCTTAATGATGTGAAACGCGATAATGGCTTTGGCCATAATAAAGACAAATTACTTTTTTTTTTTTCCCTGAAAATAATGCAACTTTGGTAAACATCCCAGGTTTATCACTTAATTTATCCCCAGCTCATGGGGAGAGTGAGAGACCTCCCCCCAACCCAGCCCCCATTTTTAATATTCCAAGCTATTAGATTTCAATAACCCACTCTCCAGCAACGTGTGTCTCATTTCCCTGGACAGACCAAATAGGCAATAACAGCCTCTCGGTTAGAACACTAATGTTGTAATTTAGAACTTCTGTCAAGATGAAAGATCTTTGCTAGGATCCTCAGAGGGCCCATAGCAACACTTCAACCCAGGCCCGGATAATGAAGTTTTCATTATTAAATAAAGATATTTTAGGAATGTCATAAACCATAAATCCACTCTCCTCTATTGCCCTGCCACCTTATTGTGTTTATTTCTAGCAAAAATGCATCCTCTGTCTAACACCCCTAACTCCTCCAAGCTTGGCGTTCCTTGCTTTTCAACCCTCTGATCCCAGGGTGATGCGCTGAGGTTGCTATGGTGACAGGAAAGCAGCTTCTCCCACTTTAGACCCCCGGGCTATGAAAGCGGAAGGTGTGTATGGAGGAGCTGAGTCTCTGTTCTCTCCCCTTAGCCGCTCCTTCCGCTGCGCCTCATCCCACCAACTGGCTGAGAGGCGGACTCCAGGCAGCTTTAGCTCACCTCGAGGAAATGCTAGCGTGCGCCAGCAGGTCTGGCTGCTCTTAAAAATTATAGGGCAATCAGTTTTTAATGTGAACTTAGTGCTGGTTGGAAGCATTAGACTTCCAACCCGGGGAAATGACTCATCTGTTTGTCCATTTACCAAATGTTGGGGTGCATGTCCTCTGATACCAACCCCAAGAAGACAGCCTTCCTGGAAGAGGTCATGGCAACCTCAGGAACATGCCCCGATGCTGAGCATCTCAACAGAGGGAAAGAGGGCTTGGTACTCCTGTTCCCCAAAGCCATGTGACATGACACAAGAAGTCTCCGTGGGCAAAAGGTGCTCAGACACATGGCAGCAGACTCGACAAATAAAGAGAATCAGGACGTCTAAAATTGGGAACTCATTTAGCCTTCCCCGGCCTGCTGTGGGACCAGACCTGACAAGCCAGCTGTCTTACAAATTTAGAGACAACTTTTTAGGTTATTGCAGTGAAAGGAAGGGCATCTGTTTGCACGTAACCAAATGTCTCTTTGCTGTGAGTTAGGTCCTTATTCAAAGGAGATAAAGACCCACCTGTAATAATACACAACCTTATATTCTTAGAAGGGGGTGTCAGTACTCAAGGGATAGGCTTGTGCTTGTGTTTTTGTTTATACCCACCAACCAAACTGAAATGAAAAGAACTATTAATCAAAACATTCTTTGTAGTTAGATATGAGGACAAAGATCATGACCCTGTGGCACCCAGCCATCTCTCCATGTGTGTTTACAACACGGTGCAATTTGAAGTTGAGCAGATTTAGGTGTGAGATATATCAAAAACAAACAAGCAAAAAGAAATCACCTTTTTATCTTCACTGCTCAATGGGCTTCAGGAACAGCGGGTCTCAGCAAAAAAACACTCCTCTGAAAACATCTAAGAATCCAAAATAGAAATTACCCATACGCTCACACACACACACACACACACACACACACACACACACACACACACATGCATATGTATATATGTATTAAAGTCCTTCTAAAGAACACATCAGTTTAGGATATTTATTGGGGGAGAGGGCACAACAAACCGTAGAACCCTATCAGCACTTGAATTAATTGAAAATAAATTTCCCCTCCCAGCACTAAACAAATGAGGAGCTTTTTGTGGGATAACACTCACACCCTCCTGTAATAGGTTGCTAAGATTCCACTAATTAAAAAAAATCTCATTTGAAGATAGTTAATGGTTTCTGCATTTCTACAAAGCACTAGTCAGACTACATTTCTCTGAACTTCAGGGTCTGGACTGATTACTACTCAATTAGTTTTGATTCAATTCACTGAAGAAAAATGTCCATTTCATTAGTGTGGAGAAATAACTATCGGACACAAAATATATTTCCTGGCATTGCCATGGCAACAGGGATGACACAGCTGAGCTCAGAATGTTAATGCTTTCCCTGGGACTGTGTTTTTAAGTCAGAGCATGGCCATTAAGCCTTGCTGGGTGGGGGAGGCAGATGCCGCATCGCAGCTGGGATTGGCAGGCGGAAGAGTCCAGGGGACCCCCAAGAAGGCTCCCTTCCTGCCATTCACCTTCCCTGCCACTCCCCTGAGGGCTCGGCATATCAGCAACCCCATCGACTGCTGCTTGAGCCCCGCTCCATGTGACATGCAAAAGTCCAGCTGGAAAGTGGAAACTGCAGTCCATCATCCAGATGTGTTTTTCTCTCTGTCGCCGGTTTTGTAGATACATGTGACTGTGAGGTGATGGTCTGACTTTTGAGCTCTTCATTAATACATTCCAGCCAGCCTGGGTTGGCCCACAAGGACAGAGGGAGGCGGGGAGCTGGAATTCAGTAAATATGGCAGTCAACTTGGAGAACTCTGCCCCCTTAGGGGTTGGTTCTTACACACACTCCCCAGGCCTATGTACGCAAAGGATGAAAAAGCAAATTCTAGGTTTTGCCATTAAAGCAAATGTATCAGGGATCCCTGGGTGGCGCAGCGGTTTGGCGCCTGCCTTTGGCCCAGGGCGCGATCCTGGAGACCCGGGATCGAATCCCACGTCGGGCTCCCGGTGCATGGAGCCTGCTTCTCCCTCTGCCTGTGTCTCTGCGCCTCTCTCTCTCTGTGACTATCATAAATAAATAAAAATTTAAAAAAATAAAATAAAGCAAATGTATCTGCTTTTTGGGGATGGGGGCAAAAGCACCAATACCAGTCTTCAAGAATGATAGATGTGGCCATTATTTAAGGGTTAATGAGGCAGATAACCAAATCAGACCATAACAAAAATTCCATTTGGGAGACTGAATTTCCCCACTTAAATGGATAATTGCCCATATTGTCCCTTAAGCCATGTCAGTACAATCTTGGATGATCAAACAACAATTAATTGCTGTGTACTATGTTCAAGGCTCCAAGCCTTAGGATACAATGATTAAAGATGAGAGTGCATACCCTCAAAGACCGGTTTAGTTGGGAGATAGCACATGACCTACTCATGAAAGCGACTATTTCCTGAGTACTGACCATGTGCCCAGTAGTGCACTGAGTGCTCTATATGTACTCATTTATTTAGTCTTCATCCCGTCCCTATGAGGACGATGCGAGCCCCATCTTATAATTGAGTGCACTAAGGCTCAAAAAGGTACCTGACTAGCCCATTACTCGTTTAATTACAGCACAAGATTAGTGGAACTGGATTCAAACACAAGTCTGTTGGTGTTAGAACCACCACGCACACAGCCTTTCAAGTACACATGAATCGCCAAGCGGTAAATGCTTGGTTCTCTGTGATTGTTGCAGCAGTAAATACCTGATTTGTAAGGAAAGCAGCAAAGTCCTACTGCATTTAATTAATTTAACTTCCCTTTTAAAATTTAGCTTCAAAGGAATAAGCAAAACCAGAGCGTCCCATCTCCTCTATTAACCAGATGTTCTATACATCTTCCTCCTCCTCCTCCTGCAGACCACAGGGAGCAGCAAAACGGCTCACATGAGAGCTGCCAGAAGGCAAGGACCAGGAGCTCATTCTCTCACAAGAGCAAACTCACAGTCAATTATCTCATTGTCAGAGTCTCCGTGCCCCTGCCCCACTCCACCCCCTTGGGATCCTGTGCATCTGAGCTTTTTTATTTTGAATCATCATCATGTCACCATCAAAAATATTTATTAAGCTTCTGCATACATATTGTTCTGGTCACCCCATTTATTTTTGCTCTCATGGCATATATATAATTTCCATTCTATCGTTTTGAAGTTGCTTGACATGATTTTATGTCATCCTCATACATCATCGGGTACGGCATTCAAGACACCCAGAACTCAGAATGGGTCCCCAGCCTTCTCTTTGCTCGGCTGCAGCAATAATGCTGGGTCTTGGTGCTGGAGATCTTGAATCAAGGACCAACAGAGTGGCTGCCTTTTCCAAATACAATCCAGAGCAGAATGAATTGACACATGTAGGAGCTTATAATCTAAAATCATACCACAGGTAAAACAAGCAATGGGTCCAGTCTACAGATTGGCTTTGTTGTGGGAGCAGCACTGGTCAAAATGTGACCTAATAAAACCTAGTCTCTTGGGATGTTAAAGTATGTTAATAGAAAAAAAAAAAAAAAAGACGAAGCAAGGTTATGTGGTCAATTATGTTTAGGAGACACTGTGTTAAATAAAGTTAATCAGATTTCTTCACTATGAGCGTTCTGAGTTGCTAATGGAGAGTGGGAGAAAGCATTGTCCACAGAACCATTTTTATCCTGGAGCATTGAGGGACTAGAGTTTTGCGAGCTCTGGAAAATACACAGTAGGGGTCATGTGAAGAGCCTACCCTGTGTACCTACTTGAGGAAATCTGGAAAACAGCATAGTTCACTGGGACTTCTTGCATGAAGACTCCTAAGTTTCTTGGACGAAATGTTAGGGACTCTGGAATTGATATTTGAGCCCAGGAAACAGGAAATTAAGAATAGCAAGGAAGCCATAGTGAAAACTATCTGGTCCCAAATTCCAGAAGTTGTGAACCAAATAGTCTACAGCTGCTCAGTCTGAGGGGAGAAAGAGCTGAAGTGGTCACAGTTACCTTAGTGCAATGATTTCATTTCTAGAGAAAGCCTCTGTACATAATTAGATACTTTGAGATACAAGTGACGGAAAATCCTACTTGACGAGTCTTAAACTATATGTGCATTAACTATCTCCCCTCATAAGAAGAGACCTGGGCTTGGATCTTTAGATTCTCTGTGATTCTCTGAGCTCACAACACACCTGATGTTTCCTGGACTCCACCTCCTTCCTGATTTGTCTTCAATTTGCTGGAGTAAATAACTTAGGGAGGTTCATAAAAGGTAGATCTTAGTTCTTGAATGTCTAGATAGACCCTTGTTTTACACAACTTTTTGTTTTACACAAAAAGTCGTTTATCACAAACGACTGAGAGTTGGCTATGTACAGATTAAAACCTATGTTGAAAAATGTTCTTCCTCAAAATATTGAAGTCATTGCTCTATTGCCTGTTGGCACACAATGATGCTGCTGAGAACCCCAAAGGCAGTCTAATTCTTTTCCCTTGTCTATAATCTGTTGTTTCATGCATTGACTTTTAAGGTCTTCTTTTTAACCTTAATCTTCTAAAATTTTGCATGTGCATATCTCAAGTTTGGGCTTAGCCAAGCCTCATTGATCCCTTTCAGTCTGAAAACTCAGGCTTTAGCTCTGTGATCTTTTTTTCTAGTATATCTTTGATCATTCTCTCTACAATTTTCTATATTATCTCTTCCTGAAACCCTTTTTAGTGCTTAGAGGTTCTGGATCAATTCCTCATGTCTCCTATATCTTCTCAAGGTTTTTCTTTCTCTCTCTAACTGTTCTAGATTCTAGTGGATTTCTTCAACCTATCATCCCACCCTCCTACTGATTTTTTAAAAATTAAATCTTCTCAGTTGTATTAGCTGGGGCATTATCTGCTGCTGGGATTTGAATGGCTTCCCACAATTCACTTCATGCCCATGGAACTCTTTATACCCGGATGTCCCTATTCATCAGGTACCTCCTCCCCATTGGAAGATTCAAGGATCCTGAATCCTTCCACACTTTGGGATCTTCCATCACCCAAGACCTAACAATCCCTTGATTACAGAAGAAAGAGGGAAAGGAAGCAAAACTGATTCTCAACAGCTTTGACATGCAAATGTCATAAAGCACTTCTAAATTTTTTGGGGGTGAAAATAGTCATTTGGTCTCACCTTGTTGCAATCTTAGGGGTTGGTGAGGAGAGCACTGTAAAACGCAGTTCCTAGTTCAACAACTGCTTCCCACAATAACTATATATTTTGGAAGGAGGAACACAAATTTTGTGCTTAGTTGACGACCACCACTGGTCTTGGTTGTAACAATCACATTTTTTATTCCCTTGAGATCAGTCATATTCTCTAATTGTTCCTTTCACAGAGCACATCTATCTCTTTTGTCCATGAAACAATCACCCTCTCCGTTGGGATCAGCTATTCTTTATTATCTTGGCCATTCTCATTCATGCTCTTGTTTCCTTCATTTCTGGCGATCCTTGTGTGTTTCTCATATTGAGAAAATGAGGAGTAGGCTGATTATTCTGAGTGGACGCAATAGATTTCATGTTCTCCCTACAGGCCTCTCTTGAGGGGAAGGCAGATGTCTTTGTACCTGGGTGGGATCCCCCTCCAGAAGTTTCCCTCCAGGCTATACAGAATGAGAATGGAAGAGTTGGTAGCCAATAGACTATGAGCTCTGTAGCTGCTAGTGTAAGAAAACTCTACCTGGGCCACCACTCTCAACCAAGAAGGCCTGGTTGCCCCAGAAAGTTCAGTGTTAGAGCAGAGCATCTAGATGTTTCCCTAGAGAGTAATACCAGTATGCCTGCCACTCTGTGAACAGGAAAGGAGAGGGGAGGGTAAATGCCCCTGGCATAGCTTTCCATAGATACATCTTGGGGATTCCTGTCTGCAATCACTCTGCCCCTTCCACCCTCCTTTACCTATAAACAGCAAGCTGCAAGTATACCCAGGTTCTAATCAGCAAGCCAATCTCACCTGCACTGCAACCTCATCTAGCAAATGATCAAGTTGAACAGCTTCTCCTACCATTTCATCTGTCAACATTTGTCCATGTATCCTGTCTAATGCGCTGAAATCTCTCACCCAGAGAACCCTAATTTTTGCTTTTGGGTGTTCCTTGTTTTGTAGACTTTCAAGCTATAATTTTGATGTTATCTTATGAGGAGAAAGGTCTCAGTTTGCTGTCTCGAGCAAGATTAGAAATATACTCATCAATGTCCTTTGGAGAATGTGCGCTAAGTTTTATGAGAAAGGAGAGCTATAAAAAAAAATTAAAGCAGTGGCTAATAGGGTTCTAAGAGAACCTTGATCAGTTTTTGGAGAAAATTACCTCCCCATTTACACAGCCTGACTCAGTGGTTTATTTATTCCTTTTTTTCTCAATACACTGAGAGCTTTTTATATACCACTGGCATATAAAAAGTAGCTTTTTATATACCACATAGCAAAGCTATCCATGAACAACATGGTAGTCTGGTCCCTGTCTTCAAAGAACTTATAAGTTATGGGTGGAACTAGCTTTTAAAACTTGAAATATGAGTTTATTCTTTACTGTTAGAAGAAGTTCAGGACACAATGGAAGCACATAAGATAGGCCTGGAAACCACACTTTGTGTGTCATGGAAGGAGTCACCTGAGAAATGAGATTGAAGGAGCCAAGTCAAGGGATGGGGTGTGGGGAGATGAGTGCTCCAAATAAAGGAAACAGCATGTCAGCGTCTCAGCAGCGGCTCCCACTGCTTATATAAATAGCTTCGTATATGTCTACTGACTGCTTGGAATGCCCTTCCAAATACCACTCCAAATCCACCAACAGTGGCAAAATTTTCAACTCAGACACTCATTCATTCTTTGAAGAGCTCATGGAAACTTCCCCACAGATCTAGGCATTTTTCCTCCACTTGTCCTTTATACATTCTGCAATTGTAGTGATAGGCACACTTCGTAAAATGTTTGCTTCCCTCCCTGTATCTACCACCAGTCTGAAATCAGGGGCTGTGTTTCCTTTATACTTATATCACTTACACTGTACACTGGCAAGTGTTAGGTATGCAGTTAATATGTATTGAATGTTGAATGATGAATGCAAAAATGAAATGGAAGAATTGTGATAATATATGGGTTGCCCCTGGTTGTGCCCAAGTTTGAAGTGACTTAGTAAACGAAAGTTGGAAGTTGAATGAAGAATGCACATACTCATACTCACTTTTATAGGACTTTGGTGCAGTACTTATAAGAAATAAGATTATGGAGAACTTCCCACCGATCATGGGTACTCACAATAATACAAGCATAACAAACTCTGAGATTATGATTTTTCTGAACTCACTGTTCTTCTTACTGTTATCAGTGAGTTCATAAAAAAATAATTTTGTTCATAAAAATTGCTTTTGCTACAATGGACACACATGATGTTATGACAACACATGTCAGACGGAAACTTGACCTAAGTGTGAGAAGATGTAAGATCAACTGCAGGAAAGCAATGGGTAAGAGCCCCAGCTCATATCATGCAGGCACCAAATGAAGACTACATATTTACAGGAAAGCGTGAGAATACTGCCTTCTGAGTATTTAAGAAAGCGCAAGTATAGCCAAAGCCATAAACAACTGACCTCAAAGAGCACAGAGGGGCACCTGGGTGGCTCAGTCAGCTAAGCATGCCACTCTTAATTTTGGCTCAGGTCATGATCTCAGGCTCTTGAGACTGAGCCCCACTTCGGGCTGTGCACTCAGTCTGGAGTCTTCTTGAGATTCTCTCTCTCTCCCTCTCCTTCTGCCTCTCCCCCTGCTCTTTCTGGCTCTAGAATATTTTTTTTTTAATCTTTGCAAAGTAACACAGAACTGAAGGGCAACCAAGTAAATAGGGCTAGAACTGTAAACGACTGAATAGACTCCAAGAGACCCTACCCTCCTGTCAAAATCCTTGCTTCATAATTATTGCTCACTTGTTTAGTACTCAAATCTGTGTCCTGAGCACAAGTAAATCTGAGAACCACTGAATTCAACTATAACGAGCCTAACATTAGCCTTCTTCTGCTAATTATTAATTTGGGTAGATACAATAACTCCTTACATTTCTAACCCTTTATTTCATCTCCAATGCTGGATAATTATTAAACTTCTACAGTTGAAAATAATCCCTATCATTCGGGTGACCATACTTCCTAGTTTTCTTAGAACACTCTCAGTTTACGTCATCCCAGACTCTGCCTAGTTTAAAAGGTATCCTAGATTTTTTGTTTTTTTTAACAAAGCCTTATGAAAAACTAAGGTGAGTTTGGTCCTTTCTACTTTGTACCTCTAACTTTTGCCACAGTCTCATCTGACAGTATGTAGTCAGTATGAGGTGCATAGAATTCTCATTAACATATCGTGAAATCTGAAAGATGATCTACTTTTCCTTTCCCTTTAGAGACGTATGCTACTAACCCCTTCCCTTCAGAGACAGATTTGGAATATGTGAAATATATGCAAGGATATATAGATTTGTCTGTCCTACCATAGTTTATAGACATAATACTCTGACTACATTTGTTGAGTGGTTTTTATTATTTATCATATGATATAAATCTACAATTATGTATTTATTATTTAGTAAAGCTTTCTTTTATTTGGCCTTTTCAAGGCATTGACTTCAGAAAATGCACATTTAGTGAAATATTAAATACTGAATTTCCATTCCTTAAGAAACTTGGTGATGAAGATGAAAATTGCACAAAATGTTGGTTTACTTTTGCCATCTACCTGAAGATACAAATATCCTGAAGACACAAGTATCCTGAAGAAGCATCAGCAACTACTTAAAAAAAAAAAGATGTCAATATAACAAGTAGAGCTGCAGAAAGTTCATTTACAATACTGGAAAGCATGACTTTTCATTTGGATGAGTATTCTTCTAAATTAATTTCACTCGATTCCAAGTTTTTCTTGTCAATGTGTGAAAGTCGAGTGATAGCTATTAAAAGTATTGGCTCCATTAGCTAGAGAACTTCACTGAGAGATGATGTCAGTTTTACATTAGTGTCATGAGGTCCTTCAAATAGAAAATCAGTTTTTTTCAATAATGTCTTTCAAATCCAATTCATGAAATCAAAGTAAAACTTTTAGAAGTCCCTTCTGTCTTGGTAAAATACTTAACAGCATTGGAAATGCTATTATACATCTAGATAAAATGCTCAGCCTTGAAGATAAAGCTACTTGCATTTACAATGATAATATGAAATAAATTTTGGTAGAGCCCAATACCAAGGTAGAAAAGAAAATGTTCTGATTACATTGAGAAACCTTCAGAGCAGAAATCTAGCTGGAATTGGCAGTAGTGCACATATTATTCATGAGTGTGTCCAAACAAGCTTTAATATTCCTCTGTCAAAATAGAAGCTGTATTCAAACCCAACTAAATTATAAACTTTTGTGACAAAATTCTTGTTGAATTTCTTTTAAAAAATGTTTCAGTATGGCAGGGCATGCTTTTATCTTCGAGTTCTATCGTCGTCAGATTTTAGAAATGTTTCAATTTTTAAAGAACATTTGGTAGGTCAATCCAAGAATCCAACGGTGGCACTGAACTTTTTTTTAAAAGCAATCCTCTAAATTGAGTTGCATTTTGCTTGAAAGAAGGGCAAATCTTTAATCAAAATTTTCAGCTGATGGAACACAAACTTCAGCTTTTGAAATGCATAGTAAATTGTAATTATTGAAAGAAAATCTTGAAACCAGAAAGATGGTAAAATGTAATCCCATAAAAGCAAAGGAAAAATAAATAAATAAATGATAGGACACCAAAAGCATAAAACATTGAATTTTGAAATTCTATAATTATACTTTGAAACATCTTTACCTCTGGGGAAAGTCTTCTAATTGAGATCCCTTGTGTTTTGTCTTAATGTTGTTGTGTTTTTTTTTTTTTTAAATAAACGTATGTTCTGTACTAGAATAGAACTATAGGGGAATAGACTTCATATGTTTCAGATCATTTATTGATAGGTTTCATAAAAAATTTTTTTGAAGAAATGGAGGCAAAAAGACAGGAGACGTGAAAATAATTGACATAAAATATTTCTATATTGCATATTAAAAATGGAATTAAGAATTACTTCCTGTCAGGTTTTTTTAGTAACTAAATGGAAATGAGACCGCCAAGGCAAGCGAGGGTCCAAGAACAGATTTTATTGCAGCCACCCTCGGGCGAGGTTCCACGACTCACGGGGGAAAGAGAGTGAGTCGAGGAAGTCGCGCCAAGACAAGGTGGTCGGGGGTTTACATAACGTTGTAAGGCAGAACGGTTTCCTATTGGTTGGCTCATATGCAAAGGAAGGATTGCAATTCGACCAGTCAAAGGTGACTTCCTCCTCTGGGGTTTGAAGGGCATTGGGTTCGGTTGGGGAAGTCCAAAGGAGAGGTGTAAGGGTCTGCTCAAGCTGTCAGCAGGTCATTGGTCCATTGGCGTCCCAAGTGGAGGTGGTGACAGGAACCTCAGCCATTTTGGCGTATCCGCCATCTTGAGGAGTTTCCCTTCCCGCCTGGCCCCAACACTTCCCTTCTAAGAAAAAGCCAAACAACCTGATTTAAAAAAAATTTTTTTTTTAATTTTTATTTATTTATGATAGTCACACACAGAGAGAGAGGCAGAGACACAGGCAGAGGAAGAAGCAGGGTCCATGCACCGGGAGCCCGACGTGGGACTCGATCCCGGGTCTCCAGGATCACGCCCTGGGCCAAAGGCAGGCGCCAAACCGCTGCACCACCCAGGGATCCCCAAACAACCTGATTTAAAAAGATGTAGAAGATTTGAACAGAATGATCACAGAACTGGAGATACATGTTAATTTTAAATATATGAGATGATGCTTATAGCTATTCATAATAGAATAAATGCAAAGTAAAACTACATTAAGGTAGCTTTTTTTTAACCTAACAGATTAGAAAAGATCAAAAAGTTTACTCACGTACTGTGTTGGCAATGCCCTCATGCATTGCTGGCCAGAGTGTAAACTATAGAACTGCTTGTAAGGGTGATTTGTCAGCATTTATCAAAGTTAAAAAAGAAAGAGAGAAAGAAAGAAAGAGAAAAGAAAGAAAGAAAGAAAGAAAGAGAGAGAGAGAGAGAGAGAGAGAGAAAGAAAGAAAGAAAGAAAGAAAGAAAGAAAGAAAGAAAGAAAGAAAGAAAAAGAAACCCTTCCACCTAGCAGAATTTACTCAGAGCTTACCAGATACCTCAATATATAAGGTGTGTTCTCAACTATAAAAATAGTGCTCCTTACAGAGAAGTCAATTGAAGCTATGAACAATTCTAAATATATCAACCACAAAACGTAGCTTTTAAGGAGACTGCAAAAAATCCTATGGGAAAAAATTGATTAGTAAGTCATATTCAAAATTTTACTCTTCAGAAAAATATCCATGTCATAGTATTAGAGACAGATACAACCAAAGACTAAAATATGTAAAGGTATACCAAGAATAATTTTTATACCAAGATATACCAAGAAAAAATGCTTTTTAATGCTTATGTAACCAATATGAAGAAATTTTATTTTACTTTAGCTTATATGATATATGTTACTCTTTTTAAAAATGCTTCTAGTTTTGCAGGTAATTTTTAAGTAGGGTTAGTTCATATGTTTATCCATATAATAAACACATTTACAATCTAATAAATAATCCTGGCTACTTTTGTACTTTCACCCTTCTGATTATGCACTTACCTCAGGGACAAGTCTTGCTTTCCAGGGACTAAGTAGTAGGCCACTTCTTTCTCAATATAGCAGAGAAAGCCTTAATCCCAGAGCTCCTGCCCCCAGTGGCTGTATTTTCTTGAAACACTCTTGATTTAGAGAACTCCTCTCCCAAAAATAAGAGACACTAGGTACAATCTTGCCCTAGATTTTAGAACTTGAACACATAGAAACATAGAGATTTCAAGCTGGAAAGAAACTAAAAAGAAAAGGCAACTCAGACCCGTGGTATCTGCACCTCTTGTTCTCGCATCTATAGAGCATGCCAGAAAAATAATCCTCGACTCTTCTTCCAAACAGTAGATCTTAGAAACTAGAGGGAGAGTACTCTCTTCATCAAGGGATCTCAGTAGCAAATGTAATTTTTATGGAGACTCTAGTCTGAAAGTGAGTGCCCCCTTCTTAAAATGTACATTTTGTACATATGCAGATTTTGCAAAAAAATGAGTATTTTTATGTTTTTACTGTTTTTTGAATTTTAATTTCAATGTAGTGAACCTACAGTGTTCTATTAGTTTCAGGTGTACAATATAGCAATTCAACAGTTTCATATATTACTCAGTGCCAGTCAAGATAAGAGTACTATTTTTTTTTTAAGATTTTATTTATTTATTCATGAGAGACACAGAGAGAGAGGCAGAGACACAGGCAGAGGGAGAGGCTCCTCCTTATGGGGAGCCCAATGCGGGACTCAATCCTGGAACCCCAGGACCATGCCCTGAGCCAAAGGCAGATGCTCAACCGCTGAGCCACCCAGGCGTCCCAAGGTAAGTGTATTCTTAATCCCCTTCACTTATAGAGTCATCTGTAAACTACAGAAACATTTTTAGGTAACTCTAAATATAGTCTCTGAATCAAGTATGGTTAGAAAAATGGGTATCCATCAGCGTGATAAACTTGAATGAAAATCTTCCTTTTTCTATAGATGGGCAAGGAAACAGGTAAGAATGGAAGATGTGGGATTGGCTCAAGTGAGAACATCTTGATTCAGAGCTTTAAAATGATACCCAAAAGTTATATTTAAAATGTCTATTATGGGGATCCCTGGGTGGCTCAGCAGTTTAGCCCCTGCCTTCTGTTCAGGTTGTGATCCTGGAGACCCGTATCGAGTCCCACGTCAGGCTTCCTGCATGGAACCTGCTTCTCCCTCTGCCTATGTCTCAGCTCTCACTCTCTCTCTCTCTCTCTCTTTATCTCATGAATAAATAAAACCTTTAAAAACATAAAATCTTTTTTAAACATGTCTATTAAATTCAGAAATAATAGTTTTTTAAACATGTTTGTAAAATTTAGCAGTGAATGTAAAAATAATGGACTTACCATTTTCAACTCTTTTTATTTGGGACCTTAAACAGCGTGATTGCATTTTTAAACAGACTATTTTTAGATTTTTCTCTTCATTGTGGCATATCCTATCTATCAATTTTTAATTTTTAACAGGACTGCCCTCCTGCAAATGTGTGGGCTTCTGAATCTGGACCTGATTACATGTTAAGAAACTACCAGAAACGATAAGCATTTTCAACATTTTCAAGAGCTATCGGATGGTCTAAACGTTGATTCTTCCACTTTCTGAATAAAGTTAATTGTCAACTCTGACACATACGGAGACAGGAGGAGCAACTGTGGATATCAAAGCTTTATCCTTTGGAAAGCAATGATCTCTCCATAGCAAACATCTTAATGTAGTGTTGTCTACAAGGCAATCTCTCCATAAGGAAAAAAATAATACGAAGAGCCAACTGCACCGAATGATCCACATACCTAATTTTACTAATTCCTATTGAAAGTTCTCATTTTAAAAATGAGAAAATCTCAGTTTAGTGAGACCGAGTAGCTAGCCTAAACTGTCTGTCGTCTAGTAAGTGACAGAGTCAGAGGGCAAAACCAAATGTACGTGATCCCAGGGCACAACTGCCTTATTTCATGACACTGCCTTCTACTTAGTGTCACTCATATCCATCATTCAACTCTCAACTTGAATGATAGTCTGGTGCGGTGGAAAAGGGAAAAAGAGCCTTTATAATTGGCAGCCTGCAAGATTCAACCGCCCACATTCACTAGCCTGTGATGTGAGCTCAGGGTGAGGCCGCGTCTGGATTATTCACCACTGTATACACACGCCTCATTCTGTACCTGCGGCATACAGAGGCCAAGGATATTTACAGGGACTCAAGAATTTTGGTTAAATGTTGAATTCATGAGTAAAATTTTAGTTGGTGAGGGGAATGGGGAGGAAGATCAACACTGGATACTTTGACCCTAGTGGCTGGTAATCAAGTTAATGTTTCCAGGGTTTTTTGCAATCATTCATATTCAATTCATATCCGCTGGTTAAATAAATATTTTTTTGAGCCCGAGGCATTTGGGATGTGTCAGGGAACATGTTCTTGTCCTCATGAAGCTGACATTCGGACAACCGAGGAATTTCACCATCAGTTTGAGTCCTCACTGCAACCTGTGAAGTGGGTGAGGTGGGTGTTAGGTGTAATCTGCTGGCTCTCTAAATTGTTGCAAAAAATGTCTAATTTGTGCAATTTCATCTAGCAAACTACATTAATGACAGAAATGATATATCCATCTGAACATGTGTTTTTAAATTCCAGATTCCCTTCTGTTCTCAACATAATGTGACAATTTTGTATTATTTTATCAATTTTGCTAACAGTAACACACACACACAACCCATCACCCTATGCCATCTCCTTGCACCTGCCCCCCACACCCCTCCCTCCATAGTCTTAACAGAGACTTATCACTAAGGTGTATTTTATGTGCTTATCATGTCCTATCCACCTCACTTTATATTATTTCAGATCTTTCCAATAATCCCAAGAAGTAGATATTGCTATCTTCAATTTATAGATAAGAAAATTTTGATTCAAGAGATTTTACCCAAGATCACAGGGCTAGTTATTAGCTCTGTTTAGATGCAGGTGCATACCTGGCTCGCTCCTGTGTTTTCTCACTGTATTATGGCTCTAGCAGCATTTCCTTGATTCCTTTCTCTTCTGCTTTTAAGCCATTCTCCAAGCTCACCAAAGTTAGAGTCACAAAACACAGGCTGGATCATCTAGCTACTTTTACAAAGTATTACTGGACGGCTTTGGCTTTTAGGATAATATGTACAACCCAGTGGGAATACAGATTCCTTTGCTGGGCTCTCCCAGACTGCCATTGCCGCCAAGCGTTTATTCTCATAACACAGCATGATCTCTCATGGCTGTTGGTCCATATGCTTCATCTCTGCCCTATTTTATTTCTCTCCGTAGCAAAACCTCGTCTTTTTTTCATCCCTACCCCCACAGGGCGCCTCCTTTGAGAAGCCTTCCTTAGCTTCCCCAGAGAGTCAGTCCCTCCTCCAGGGACCCGTGATGCCCTAGAGTAATCAGAGTCATTTGTCACCTGGGGCTTGTTTACTTGCTATCACCTCTGTTGACCTGTCTTCCCTTCTCCTTGTCCCCCACTATACTATGGACTTCCTGAGGGCAGAGCCAAGGTCTCAATCACCTGTACCCTGGAGCATCATCCTGGGCCTGTCACTTAGTAGGGTTCAAGAATTCTCAACGAACAGTAAATAACTGCCTTCTCCTTCCTGTGCCTTCCCTCCCGAACACAAACCCAACAAGGCAAGAAGATAAACCAAGCTGAAGCATGGCCACAAGGGCTTCCATGCAACCCGCAACTCCAAGGCGGCAGCCACAGCAAACCCACTGTGATATTATCCAGTACAAATGTCATTTTCAGATTGTCTTGATGTGACTCGATAATGCAATAATTGACGAACTGATTTTATAATGTAAAACAGTCTAGCTATGAATAGGCCACTCTCAGAGATGAAACAAAAATGAGTGTCTGCATAATCAGTGTGTAAATGCAAGCAGAGTATTAAGCATTCCTTTTTATTCTTAAGGAGCTGAAATGAGGAGACTTCTCCTCCCCAAAGCAATCTGTCTGTCTCTCTCTTTCCTCTCTCTCTCTCTCATATGCTTTGAGCAATTTGGAGGAAAGGTGTGATATTGCTCTCACAGATAAATAATAGCTAAAAAAAAAAATCATAATGTTGATGTGATTATACCTCACTGACTAAAGGGAATTAAAGGTAGATTCTTTTTTATTAGTTTACTGATCCTGGGCACCCGACTCCTCATAACTGCTCGCTATATCACGCTAGTTAATCATTCTTGTCATTATTTTAATGTCTTATTAGAGGGCTTCATTCATCTGGTTTTTAATCTGTTTCATTGGAAGCAGTTTTAATCTCATCTCGGCGGCTCTGATAAGCCTGTTAGTTTGCACAAATTGGTTTCGGTGACACCGTGTAGATAGCAATAATGTGCGATTTCCAAATGGAAAAGAGAAATCCATACGGATCCCAAAAGGCGGCAGCAGGTGAGAGCCAAGGAGCTGGGGACAAGTGAGGACGGTGATCTGGGCTTCCCAAAGGAAAAACGGAGAAGATGGAAAATAGGGTGGGAGCAAGAGAGGACGCAAGTCAGAGATGAGGGGTTGCAAGCCCCCGCCCCGCCCCGCCCCGCCCCGCCCCGCCCCGCAGAGAGGACCCGCCAGCGGCGATGCCCCCGTCCCACCACTAGATGGCCCAGGTGAGTCAACACGGTCCCAAGGCCCCGGAGGGAGGAGGTGAGCATCTTTGAGGGGAGAGGGCCCACATCAGGTGCTTTGCTCCTGACACTGGGGTACCCGAGTCTCACACTCCACTGAGTCTGTTCCCAGCACAGCCAGAAATCTTCCTTCGCAGACCTTCTCGCAGGTTCCCTCCTGCTCTAGGGCATTTAATATCAGGCTGTCTTTGGGCCATGACTCTGGCTAATGGAGCAGCATTGATCACTTCCCCCGCCTGAGACTGGCCTGACTCTGGGCTGCTTGTAATAAAGCAGACAATGAGCCCATCAGGCCCAGCGACTCAAAATTGCATTAAGTGTAGATGTTAAGGTAAATACAGTTTCCGTAGGTGCCCCGTGTGCTTCTTGTGAGGGCAGAGGGAAGATCAATAGGCTGTGGATCTGAGCAGCCAAGCTGGGGGTGGGTATATGACTGAAGACAGCAGCCTCTTGGATTCCTTGACTCCCCCACTTCTCAGGGCCCTGGCATGAAAGCCGGGAAATGAGGCTTGTCTTTTAGGGCCGTGGCCCGGTTCTGGGGAGCCTTGATCTGGGGGTGGCTGCCTGGAAACATTTAAAACCGAAATCACCCTCCTAATGGACTAAACTCTATCTGATTTATACTTCACACACAAAAATAATAGCAATAAGGGAAAGAAGCATTTCAAGAGAGATGTTGTCTCATAATAGGCTTCAAAAAGCCCTTGTTTCGGAGGCAAACAAATAGCAGCCGAGTAGAGGCAGTCAATTGTCTGGTGGTGTTTGGGGTGGGAGGGTGCTAATAATATTCCGAAATCCCAAACTGCCAAAACACTTTGCAGTTCCATTTTCAGCCCCTCTGCTTTTCTAGGAACGTTTGGTTGATGTTTGTCTGCTTCTTTCTCACAACTCCAAGTGTTGATATAAAGTCTGCTGGTGAAATTCTGAGATTCTTTTTTTTTTTTTTTTTTTTTTTGAGAAACCCAAGAGGCCATACTTCCCCCAAACCTACCCAAAGTATGAACTCCCCTGTATTTTAGAATCGAAACTCTCCACCAGACATTTCAGACCATCTAAGCTAAAAAGGTTCTTACAATCCTTCTTTATCCCGCTTTCTGGTTTTCCTGGTTTAGAAACATATCCATCTTGTAACTACTCTGTGGAGCAAAGAGGCGAGGATGAAGTTTAATGCCTCGCTTCTGATTTGAACCTCCAGGGTAGAAATGGAATCTCAAGCCCACAGTACAAAGAAACCGATTTCCTGCAACTTCCCTTTCGCAGACCATGGAGAGAGCTGAGCTTTCCCTCTCGAATGAAGTTGCCATTGAGGGATCTTTGCCAGCAGGAAGGTGAAGAACCCACAAGACAGCCAGCACTGGTTTGTGTTTCTCTTCGACCCTGAGTTGTTCCTCCATATGGAAAGGAAAGATAGGGCAACGGGTGCTTGCCTAGGACCAGATAGGCCCAGTCTCCATAATCGCCCAGTCCTGATGGGGTACAGAATCATTGTGCACATCTGACAAGAGGATGGCCTCTTGAAGCCAGGGTTGGTGGGGACCACCCAGAACCTAATACCTCCACGACGTAACCAGAGAGAGCCCTGGAGCCTGATGTCAGGGTCAGCTGTTCAGGAAGCTCGTGTGGAGATCTAACATATACACGTGTGTCTCTGTTTCTGCTCTAACCCATGCCACTGTCTCTGGAACCGAATGTGCCTCGCTCTAGCGAGGTCCCCCTAACAGCCAGTAGGAACCATCTGTATTCGGATTTGTCGCTTTGTGGTTTTGGAGATGAGCTCAAAGCCTTTCGGTGTCCATCCTCTCCTCCCCCTACCTCTCACTGTGACATCCCACTCCTGCAGGTCGGGGTATGGATCTTTGATTTCTGTCTGCCTCCCCAAACTGCCACAGAATGCACTGCTACGTGCCCACATAGCACCGAGAGCCTTTTGAAGAATCTGCGCCAGCAGCTCCAATGCCGGGCCAAGCCTGCTTTAGGGGGACAGAAGGTCACCCTACTGGCTAGAGTCAGGACCTCATCCCTTTACTCATTCATGTCCTTATCCTAATAACCAGATAACTGCGTGTGTGAGGACGCATATGTGCGCAAAGTGCCGAGTGCATAGGAGTCAGATCTGTTAATAGCCTGATCCAAGTTAGTAAGGGCTGTTGGAAAACAGGAGCCAGGAAAAGCAGACACGTGGCAAATGGTCCATCTGCCTCGGCCTAGAATCCAAATATTACAGACCTGATGTCAGGAACGCAGATGTAACTGCCGGCTGGGGTTCCTGCCAAACTTCTTCAGAACTTTCCCTGGTGCAGCTGACACCTATTTGAAAGTTTCTCTCTCCTTCTACCCACTGAGATAATGTCCGTTTTCTCTGACTGGTGTGGAGGGGGAAAATAAAAATAAAACTTAGCTGTGTTTCCTAGACTCCATTAGCCTGTTCTAGGGCAGTTACAGAAGAGCATGTCTGTGCCTCTCCCCATGTGCTCACAAACATCTCTCGCACTTCGGGTGGTATCTGCTGACTCTCTCAACCCTTCCAGGGGTAGCTGCTGCTGAGGCCACGGATGCCGGAGACCAAGCTGTCTGGGAAGAGGCCTCAGACCTCCTATCACCTCTGCTGCTGAAGTGGGCTGTGCTGGTCAAGAATTCTTGGATGTTGGGCAGCGCAGGTGGCTCAGCGGTTTGGCACCACCTTCAGCCGGGGCCTGATCCTGGCTGGAGACTCGGGATCGGGTCCCAGATCGGGCTCCCTGCATGGAGCCTGCTTCTCCCTCTGCCTGTGTCTCTGCCCCTCTCTCTCTCTCTCTCTCTGTGTGTCTCTGATGAATAAATAAATAAAATCTTAAAAAAAAAAAAGAATTTTCGGGTGTCACCTGGCACTTGGTGACATCCAATGAAGCCAAGGTTTTAGAGCAGCCCCCTCATGCCAGAGTTTGGGCTCATTGTCGGGTGTGGGTCCTGAAGGACAGACTCCAAACTTGCCCTTCCTTCCTCTTTGCTGCATGTCTTTGGCCAACATCATTCCCCTCAGTCTTTTCTCCCCTGGGGCACGTTCTTTCTCCACATATCCTAGGGATCTCAAATGAGGAGACCCCGGGTGCAGTGAGGAAGTCTCCCCAGGTGACTCGCTTTAGTATAAAACAGGATGGGCTCATTGGGGACTTCCCAGAGCCCCTGAACACATACACAGACAGACCCCCACATGTCCACGTCCCAGGGCTTAGGGTACTTAGAGGCTTTTTTTTTCCATTTCCACTTGATAACATCTATTACATCAGATTAAATATTTGGGGAGACACAGGTAACCCAGTTACAACTGAGTCCGAGTCACAGCCCACTCCATAATGAGAATCACAATCAAAGAAGCCCGATCTCCTCACGTTTTTAAAGAAGTTTAATACTTACCAGTGCCTCTTTCAACAAAAAAGTCAAAGGAACTCAATTCACAGGTCCCACTAAGAATTTAAGGTAATCTTTCCCCATTCCTCTGATTTTCAATATCCCCTCACATACCCCAGTGTGTCTGAATCCTTCCCCGGGAAGAGTCCCATAGTCATTTGTGCGAGTTCTCAGCTTTCCTTCCCCCTTCCTATCCATCCATCTCTGTTCTTTCTTCCTTGCCATGAGTGAATGAATCTCTGCTCATTGGATATGCAATGCGTGCATCCTTGCTTCTGTCTGCCTCTCACCGCCCCTCGTTGGAATTCTGCATCACCCAGTCCAAGGATTGAACCTCAGGGAGATTCAGTAACCTGCCTCTCAGGCTAGAATTCTTCACATAAAATGGGAGACAGAGAGAAGTTGAGCATGCCAGACTGTGTTCCCTAAGTGTTTGGGGCTGGGGCCTGCGGGGGACAACTGTGACGCTGTGACTCTCACATTAATACTTTTTGTCTCCAATACACAAAGATCAAGGTTGAGGGTTTGTGGGGTTTTTAAAGATTGTTTATTTATTTGAGAGAGAGAGCATGAGCAGAAAGAGGGGCAGAGGGAGAAGCAGACTCCCTGCTGAGCAGGGCACCTGATATGGGGCTCCATCCCAGGACCTGAGCTGAAGGCAGATGCTTAACCCACTGAGCCACCCAGTCCTCCCCTAAAAGGAGGATTCTAAACCACTTGAGATCTAGGCACTACAGGCTTAGGGAAATCCAAATATGAATTTGTCTGCTGACCAACCTGGATGGCAGGACCGCAGTTTTGTGGTCAAGATCATGCTTCATACTACGTCTTGTCGCACTTAGTCTCAAAGGGCTTGCTCAGATGAGGGAAATGGGGTCTTAAGAGTGGACTTTCTTCTGCCAACCTCCAGGAAGAGCCTGGTCTGCCACATACCTTGCGGAGCTCAGAGGGTTCAGGGGCCCAAGGGACAGATGGATGTCTAGACCTTCCTGCAGGGGATCAGGGTCAGAAGGAAGGAAAGGGATCACCTGAAGAAGGAAGGACTGGGAGTAGGCTTGGCGGGGGCTGAGCTATGCCTGCCCTTCACCTCCTCTCCCCAGTCAGGTGGCAACCTACCCTCATCCGCCAATGCAAAGAGAAAGGTGCAAGACCCCTTCCCAGGACTTACAAGGCTCAACAAAGCCTGCTGGTTGCTAAGCCAAGTCATAAGTATAGAAATAGGAAGAAAATCATCTGCCATAATTAATATGCCATAGTTTCTGTCCACCAAAAGCCCATTCCAGAGATCCATTTTCTAAAAAGATTTCATTGTCTCTCCTTATGAAAAAAACAAAAAGACTTTGTGTGCCTTTTTTACATAAATTAGTAGAAAGAAAAATAGAACAGCAAAGAGTCAGAAAACAGTGTTCTAATTTTGACTCCTCCACAGTTTGGCTCTCAAGTTGGGATTTGTCTGCAAAATTCTGTGTGTCACATACCCAGCAGCCCACTGGCTGGGGCAGCCCCTCCATCCCAGCCTCCAGCCTGATCGCCTAGAGCCTGCCTGGGTTCAGCGGCCCAAGCTCTCAGATGTAGGAAAAGAGGACACTTCCTTCATAGTAGTTTTATTTAAAGAAGAAGAGGAAAAAGAGGAAGAGGAGGAGGAAGTGCTATAATCTGAGGGCTGACAGTAGTAAAGTGGCTGAATTGTAGAGAGGCGCTCTCAGAACCCCTAGAACACTGACTGTCTCTGTTCCAATCTTGGCAGGCCAACAGCTGAGTGACCTCTGGCCAGTTACTTAACTTCTCAATTTCTTCACCTGCAGTATAGGTGATCTCCAGTGTAAACATTACAGTGTTGTTTTGGGAATCCAATGAGTTAGTGTATGTAAAACACTTGGAAGTGTATCTGGTACATCTCAAGTGACAGGAAGTATTAGGTAGCATTATTACGGTTTAGTAAATTCCAGCATAGAAACAAACAGACCATTATAGCCTCATCACAATAATTTTTTTTTAAGATTTTATTTATTTACTCATGAGAGACACACACAGAGAGAGGCAGAGACACAGGCAGAGAGAGAACCAGGCTCCATGCAGGGAGCCCCATGTGGGACTCAATCCCGGGACTTCAGGATTGCACCCTGAGCCGAAGGCAGGAGCTCAACCACTGAGCCACCCAGGCATCCCTCATCACAATAATTTTATGAACCTTTCTAATGACATGGAAATGCTTTCACCTAATTGCTAGCCCTCAATGTTAGAATTAAAGTGTTTATGTGCCATTTCGAATCACATTTAAAGATTACAGAAAATATATAGAATTACAACAAAATGCTAATTGGCTATCTTTGATAGTCAGATTATGAAATATTTGAATTTTTCCGTACATAAGTTTTCCATGAGAGCCTGTATTCATCTTAAAGAAAATGTCTATTTTAATTTTTTTTAAATAATTCTAGTGTCTGAGTTGGATGTTACCAGGCAAAGCGTCTCTATCAAAATGTTGCTTTTCCAGTCTGGATATTCCACACATTATACAGTAAATTCTATTTTTGATGGAAGAAAAACATTCTTTTGTCAGCCATAAATTACTCTATCCTTACCCCACCCCACAAAAGTTATAAATGCTTCTCTCCTTGGTAGGTGTTTCTCCTGGGGCTGCATTCCACAACTCCATGGTAGGTATCTAGTTTTGCTATTCCTCTGAGGGTCCATCCATCCTGAAGACAGCTGTTGCTTGAAGCAAGAAGCTTTGTCAACCCCACCTGCTTCTATCACCCAGTCCCGCAGATCATATTTACCAAAGTATTAAGTATTTGATGACAGAATGAGCTAAAGGCCAAAAGATGACAGGTAAGCCTCTCTTCTATTGCCGGTCCATTCCCCCCCTCAAGGTAGAAAACTTCTTGGAATAACAAAACCTGAACAATTCTGGCCCCATGTTTAAGCCTCAGCCTCCCTATCTCCCTATCTGCAATTCTCTAGAACATTCCTGGGATGGAAGCTCCCACTTTGACTCTCATCTTTGAGGTTTATTGCCAGTTTCAAGGAGTTGGAATTTATTCCAGTATTTATGAGTTTACATTTCTGTAGGTCAGAAGAGCTTATCTGCTAAGTATGTCACAGGACTTGATCTCTTAGTTTCAGCATCCAACCCAAGACAAATACCTGGACAAGTGTTGTCATCAGAGGCCTAGGTGATAGCACCATCAGGAACTCACATACTCTCTGAGTCTAGCACCACAGAAGATAGAGTTCAGCTGCAGGCCACTCACACATGAGCTCTACTTTGTCTTGTGCTTCTTGTTCCCCCATTTCTTGGACTTTTTCACTTTCTCTGGACTCATCAAAGTCATGCATTATTATAGCTGGAAAAGAGTTGAGCCCTGTTCAACACCACATAGCTGATATAGCTGGCTAGAAGTAGTAGTAGTAGTAGTAGTAGTAGTAGTAGTAGTAGTTGTAATAGTAGTAGTAACAGCAGCAAATACAGACAGCATTCACTATGGACCAAGCACTGTTCTAAGCTTTTAAATATAGTAAATTATTTAATCTGCACAACAACCTTATAAGATAAATATTATTATGTTCATTTCTTGAGTAAGAAAACCATGACCCAGAGAGGTTAAGTCACTGACAAGGTTCAGAACAAGTCTCTCCAAAGCATGCCATTTGGCATGTTGATTATTTTGAGCTTGAGTCAATCAAGTCCCAAAAGACTCAGGAAGAGATTTTACTTTCTACTTAACTGTCTAAAAGAACTTGGATGAATGATCTGCTCCTGGAAGGGAGTTATCAGAAGTAACCACAAAAAATATGGGCTAGGTGTGGTAAGCTGGAGGAGGTCAAATTCTTCTTTGTGGCATGGCAAACACTTGTTTACCAAACATTTGTTCTTCCCAACTTCCCGTGAACTGTGTTCCTCCCTTTTGTAGTCCCAGACCCCTAACTGCTTCTCTTTAGCTAAGAATGGCATATAAATCTCAGAGGCCTCACTGCCTATGGGTCTTATATTCTTAGAGGTCCCCATATGTACATAATTAAATTTGTCTCATATAATTTGTCTTACGTTAATTTGATTTTTGGACCAACTAAAGAATCAGGAAGAGTAGAGGAAAAATTTTTTCCTCTCCGACATAACTTCTCCAAGGTCACACAGAGTCAGAACTCAAGCCCACTCAGGTGATTCCAAGACCCTTGGTCTCTCAATTCACTACTCAGTGTTCTTCCCAAAACACCAGGCTGTTGCCTAGAACTCAAAAGCTAATATCAGCAGCCAAAACTCTCGGAATCTTCCACCTGAGTCAGCTGGGCCAGATGAAAACCAAACAAAATCATCACACAGGTACAAAAATGAGTCCATTTAACTCTATCTCAACAAAATGTTCTGACCCTCTGTTCTGTGTGCTAGGTGCTGGGACATTTATTCTGAAGTGAATAAAAATAGGGGCACTGCTTTGAAGCAATTTACAAAGTAATAGGGAAAGCTGGAAGAAGCTAAGTGTTGAACATCAAACCACAATGAAACAAAGATTCCTGGTCCTCCACCAAGCTCTCCTTCAGCAGCACTAACTTTCAAGGTTAAGATCTTCAGGTGAGGCTGTAATTAGCAAAAAAGGGGAAGCGAATTAACCTTGGCCCAAAATCTCATCAGGGCTTACAAGAACAAGCCAGTATTAATCCCATTTTAGAGATAAGGTCTCTGAGGCTCAGGATGATCACTGATTTGCCTCTAAGCTCCTATGTTGCCAATATAGAATTTGAAATCCCTTTTGGCCCCAAAGCAGATGCACTACCCACCCAGTATATAGCACTCACTCCTTCCACTCCCTCCATTCCTTAGACTCATCTCCCAGCAGAGCCTTTACCCATGGGTTCCATTTGGGGAGTGATTGATGAGGATTTCTGAGCAATGTCAGCCCCTCCTCCAGGCTGGCCTGGCTGCTTCGCCATTCCAGAACAAACACACGTTTGATCTACGAGGCTACTTTCTTGCCATGAAAGGATGTGTCTCCCAAGTGACCTCTTCCTTGGTAGTTGGAGAGAAAGTGTGATAAAAAGCAAAAGCCGTGTCCTTTGAAGATAATTCATACATTGGCCAAGAGATGCGATAAAGTAGCTAGAAATCCAGCACAGGCTACAAACAACTCCACATTAAAGGCACCTATGTTTAATAAAACTAATAAATCAAATGCTGTTAGGTGGCGCCTCCTGGCTCTGTTTTAGGCCTATAATTGGTGCACATGGATAATACAGGAATAAAAGGCATTGAGTCAGCAGAGGGACCGCTAACCTCTGGTGTGCTCCTCGAGTATTTCCAGGATTATCTCCATGATTTGTTAGGGGAGGTTTATCGAAAGTAGAGTCCCTTTCTTAGAAAAGTGCCAGGCTACCAATCTATGCCCCTAAATGGGGACGATGCCCTCTCTCCAGGATGTCCAAGTGTCATGAAAAAGTCGGAGAGGAAGTTAAAGGAAAGGTAGGAAAGAGGAAAAAAGTAATTTAAGTATATTGCTTTGTTGTGCATCTCATATGTGCACTTCCTGTGCATTTTCTGAGTTAATCCTCACAACAACCCTGCGAGCTATGTGACATTATCCCCTATTACAGAAGAGAAAAGATGTGTCAGTTGTCCAATGGCGGAACTGGCTGACTCCCAAGACAGTGAAAGAAGACACCAAAGAGGCTTGGTGTATTGAGCCTGGAGAAGACGACTATGAGGATAGCTCTACAATTGTAGGTCAGTCTAAGGTTATTCTTTAAAGGATGGGAACCCATTTGCATCAGACCAGAGGAGAACAAAGGATGAGGGCTTGGGTGCAGACAGGAGGAATCAGCAGTAGCCATCCATGGGGGCTGGTGGACCTAAAAGGAAACGGTAGAAATTTCCTTTCCTGGGGAAAACCAAAATCTGCCAGATAGCTTGTTGCAGTAACGGTGTAGAAAGGACATTTGACAAGGTCCATGCCTGGGAGCTGGCACTTACAAGCAGCGTGACTTTCAGCTAGTCCCAACCTCTCTGACCTTCAGTTTGCTTTGTACAACAGAGACAGTAATAACTAATTTGAAGTATTTGGGAAAAGCGGTAAATGAAATGATGTATATAAAATGCTTGGTAAACACTAAAGTGCTCTCAAGCATAAGGATTGTTATGACTATACCTTTCTGGAACTTTTAATACAGAATCCAACCCAGAGACAGAGGGATGGACTAAATGACTTACTGTAGCTTCTTTTTACCACCAGAAGTAGATTATTCAAAGCTTCAGAGTAAAGTCAAGCTGCTTCTAGGGATCATTAGCTTTATAGCTTTCAGAAAACCTCAGCCTAAAATAGAGATTGCTTATTCTTCCCCCTCTCCCCAGTGAAAGGTTTCAACGACATATTCAGCTCCAGCTCCATAGCATAGCAGAGTTGAGAGTTATGGAATGGGTCAAGGTCACCCTCCTTCCACAAGGAAGAGGGAGTTCGAATCAAGAGTTGGAGGGTTGTAATGCTGAAGGGAATTCATGATTTGGGGGTAGGAAAAAATGGCCTTTTGCCTCAGAAGCCATTTAATGCCATGAGATGCCAGGGCCCTTTTCAGAGGCCAAATTAAAAAAAAAAAAAAAAGACTGTAGGACTATGGGCTTAATTATTAGACCAGATTGATTAGTCAAGGACAGATGGCTTGAGGTCTATTCCCTACTCTTCCTGAAACGTACCAGATACACTACACGTTCATCTCTTAATCAATATTGTAAATAGTTGTCTCCTTTCATTAAATGAGAGAGTGCATCAATCTTTAGCGATGAGCTATTACGATGTCAGTTGCATCCCTTGTATGATGTCTATAGAAAGATCTCTACAAGCTGGTGGGGAGGCATCACTGAAAAACTTTAAGAACTGCACAGAGGTAGCATGTAGAAATAGAAATTGGTATAGATACCCTTGGCATGATGAATTCTAATGACAAAGCAGTCCGAGATCTGATCTGTCATCTGTTTCACCAGTGAGAAGCCGCAGGGACTTCCCAACTACATCCTTATTTTCTCAGTACTCCCATCAGAGAGCTTTCTGATTTTTATTTTTTATTTTTTTTACATTCATTTTTATCCAAGTTCGATTTGCCAACGTATAGTATAACACCAGTGCTTATCCCATCACGTGCCCTCTTCAGTGCCCGTCACCCAGTCACCCAAACCGCTTTCTGATTTTTAACAGGAGAATAGTGTTTTGGCTTTTTTTGAAAGAGTTTTGTTATAATTTGGATAAACTGTTGCATACAAGTCACCAAGAATCCTTTACATGACTAGTGAAATCACCAGGAGTGGTTGCATTTATTAATAACTTTGCAGATTTAAGGCTACACTAACATCCATCTGGCAGAGGAAACACCATCCTCTGATGGTGGACTTGAGCTCAGACCACACAGGGGCACTACCCGAGGGTCATTCTCCTACCTGGCTCCTGGCTGTTAGGTAGAGCCTGCAAAGTTGGAAGGGGTGGGCTCACTCAGCCGTCCTTCCCAGTGCCAGTGGTCTCTATGGGGTCCTCCCTGTACAAAGCACTGTGCTGAGTAGTGGGTGTCAAATATCTACCTCAACCCCTGCTTCCCCTCGGGGAACAAAGCTATGTTTTAAGGTACAAATGGCAAACCAGATTTGGCTGTTTCAGTGCCATGTGACTTTTTTTCTTAAGATTTTATTTATTTATTCATGAGAGGTACAGACAGAGAGAGGCATCGACATAGGCAGAGGGAGAAGCAGGCTCCTTGAGGAGACTCAATGCGGGACTTGATCCCCGTACTCCAGGATCACGACCTGAGCCAAAGGCAGATGCTCAACCACTGAGCCACCCAGGCAATCCTGCCATGTGACTTTGATGGGTATTAAAAGTTATAAAAGTTTAGATGAGGGAGAAAATCACCTTGACATCAGGGTGATCAAGGTGATTCTGGAAAAGTTGAGGAGAACTCATTGTATTTTGTTAGCTATGGGGAAACGGCCTGCCCATAGAGCAGTATTATGTAGTTAATTTTCTCAGTGTTCTAAGGGATTTCCCATCTGCCTCATGGACCTCTGACCCCAGTTTTAGCAGCAGGAAATTCCAATGCCTACAAAGGCATATTATTTGGTATAGCACTGGATTTTAAACTTGGCCTTACCTGTCTCAATGTAATACTGCCATTCCTTGCATTGTGTGCTTTTCCTCCTTTTTAAAGTGTGTTTCCACTGTGGGACTATTTCGTTCTCATAGGATATTTGAGGTCAAACAGAAATTCTTAAGCTGAAGTAACTGAAGTCCAGAGAAGTTGTTCGGGACCACACAAGAGCAGAGGCAGGCCCAGGACCTGGGGCCTTCCGACCCCCTCTCCAGGTGGGGAGACAAATGCATCAATTGCAGTTATCTGGCACCAAGGCAAGCGAGTGTGATCAATGATTGTTTGCCAAGGGTCCACAGATCCTTGGAGAAAAAGGCACTATCATAGTAAAACATATGAAGCTAATTAGTACCAGGGCAGTTCCTCGAAGATAGCATTTCATCAGAAGGTCTCCTTGAGAGGCTCCTCAAACAGTAGGTGGCTCTGTAAAGCCAGCTTTTCCTGTGGTGCAGAAATCATAACCACAGTGTGGCCATGCATCTCTTTCTCGCAGCAGAGATGAGAAATTGCTCCCTCAGCTTACAGGGAGTTGGGTTGTGGACTGAACACTTGCCTTATACTTGCTCTGTTGCAAATGAAACCAAGCTTTCACTAGAGCTAGCCATTCTGGGCAAGAAAGGTGACATGGAAGGAATCAATGCAGACTTCCAGCAGTGACGGGGGAAGGAGGCAAGCAATATTTATTGAATGTCTACAATGTGCCAGGCCACTCTGCATGTATGCTAGCCTTTAAGACTCATCACACTCTATGAGGTGAGGACAATGGGACCCTTCCAACAGATGAAGAGGACTTGCTGAGGACAACAACAAATGTGCTCCATGGGTGGTAAGTGGCAGGCTCCCAATCAGCATGCAAGGATGTCTGACCAAAAGCCCATGCTTTTGCATTCTCAATTCTAAGTCAAGCCAGTCCCTGAAATGAGGCTGAGAAAATGGAGTCAAGCCTTAGAGAGAAATCTACCTCTGGTCACACTTCTGCACAGGCAAGGACTGGCTACTTCGTGCACGGGGCTCACTGCAAAGTAAAAATGCAGGAGCCCTGTTCAAAAATTATTAAAAATTTTAACCCAGCAATAACAGAGGATTAACCAAAGACAGGAACCTTCTGAGTGCTGGCCCCTGTTCAGTTGAACAGGTTGGGTGTCCATGAAGCTGACCCTGCTCCACTGAGTCCAAGGCATAACAAAGGAAAGGGTCTTGGAGCTGGGGGCAAATTTGGAAATATAGTCAGTCCAGTGGTAGGAAAAATGGACCATGTGGTCCTCAGGAGCCTTACATCCCATTATGGACCAGTTCATCTCTCTCTCTCTCTCTCTCTCTCTCTCACACACACACACACACACACACAGAATATGTACATACTACCAGGGGGCGCTCACAGATCAAAACTTATAAAAATTACATGGCTAGGCCCTGGGGGCAATTGTAATCCTTTTTCTAATCTCGGGAAGATTCGAAATAGCATCCTGGTGACACAGAGAATGAGAGCACATCACCCCTATTGCAGCTGTCACTTGTATCTGCAATCGGGTGAATTATAGAGATTAGCCACGTCCAAGAATTACTGCACTTTTTGCATGGTTCTGTGCATGGCCCTTCTTAAGGTGGAATGGCTCAGGTTTGCATTCAGACTCTGGAAGGAGTTTAGGAAGTTCCGTGCTGCCACCCAGTGTTGGGAGCGCAAGCCCCGGAGAAACTGCTGAAGGCCCTGCAACCATCCTTCACTGTGTAAGGAACCCAGAACCTTCCCAAAGCTACAGAGAAGGGTGCGGTAAATCTTCCCTAGGCCCCAGGCAAGCCTATTTGAGCAGTCACATTCCATATCCCATTAAAGGTATGAAAATGTACCCACATACCACACTAAATGAATTGACGTGTAACTCAGACTTGAGTTGGTTTCGAGTTGGTTGACGTGTTACGTTCTGCAGAAATTAATTTATTTTGATTTCCCAATTGTGTTTTTGAATTATGGCTCCAACATGGGGGCTTCGGGGGGAAAGAGGAGCTCTTAAACTTTATTCCAAGTCAGAAACTTCTGAAAAGTTCTTAGGCCCCGGGCCCATTGCCTTCAGCACCTGCTACTGTGGGTAGGCATGAAAACAGAGGAATAGCACAGAGGAAGAGAAAAACCCAAGGAGTATTAGATCTGATTACCTCTGACAAGCTGTGCACTACAAGTATTAGTCCTTTTGTTATTTCCATGTCAAATGACAACCTCGGTCTAGTGAATCTATCTAGAAAAGTCATAGGCAAACCACAGTCATAGGCAAACCACAGCCAGGATCTACTCCACTCTAGTGGCAAGATTTCGCTGCTAAAATAACAAAAACAAAAACACTGGTAATCGGGTGTGCTGTCCAATACAATTCCCAAATAAGGCCCCTGCCCTCCCACAGCGATGGGTGTAGCTGCTAAAAGGCAAGCGGCCAGCACAGAGCATCATACTCTTGAGTCCCTGAATCTTCCCGAGGTGTTGCAAGTGGCTTTGATTTTCACAAGACAGTAAGTGGTCAAGCCCCTCGTACAGAGCCCACCCACACCCACACCTCCACCCCCACGCCGTGCCTCCCACCTGGACTGTGTCCCTGGTGAACAGGGTCAGCCAACTCCTTGGTGTGGGAGCAGAGGAGCGAGAGCAGAGGAGGCGGAAATACAGCTTTGTATAAATGAAGCCACATTGGACCAGGAACAGAAGTGACAAATTCAGGCTGGAAGGAGCCATAGATAGAGCTTATTTAATCTATTCCCCTGCTCCCTGGCGGAACTGTAATGAAGCTGTTTTGAACACCTTATGGACTGAACTTCACCATTCTGCACATTTGTGGATTTAGGATTTTTATGGATTTAGCACACAAGGGTTTTTATTCTGTGAAATCATCTCCTTTTATTGTATCCCCTCTTATCCCCTATTCTTTGAACTCTTAAATTTTATCTTCAGCCACACTGGTCAAGACCCTGTCTCCCCCACTAACTACATGAGACTGCGTTTTCCCACAAGCCTGCTTGAACCGGCCTAAATGGCAGGATTAGGGCATCACGTGATTCAGCGTGGGCAGAACCTTCGGGAAGAGAATCTAGCTCCAGTCAGAGCTCGTGTCTTCTTTAGAGTATTGCCAGTAAATGTTTTCTGCGACTCTGCTCAATACTTACTACTCAGCAAGGGAGTTGTATCTTTCTGAAGCAGCCCGCTTCCTAAATGTAAGGAGGAAGTGAGACCTGCAAAACCCTTCTTCCTTTTATTATCCCTTGAAAGAATTAAACCATGTGACTCGGTGCTATTGAGCCCAGGAGTCAGCATTTGACACTTCTCTGCCATAGGACACCAGCGGGAGCCCTACGCAACCTCTGGGGACCCCATAGCAAAATGGTGACATTCTATGGAGGGACAACACATGCAACCAGCCCCACTCCTTCTCCTCCAAAGGCCTCCAAGGATCCAAGAATCCTGTGAAAGAAGTTGATCTATTGACTCGAGGGACAATCAAGCAAAGAAGATCATGGGCAAACCTCTTGTACTTTTGTCAGGGTTCAAGCCTGTTCTAGGAAACTGGAATTCTTCTTTGTAGATGTCATCCAACAGCATTCTTTTTTTTTTTTTAAGATTTTATTTATTTATTTATTTATTTATTTATTTATTTATTTATTTATGAGAGAGAGAGAGAGAGAGAGAGAGAGAGAACACAGGGAGAGCCATAGGAGAAGAACAAGTAGACTCTCTGCTGAGCACCAAGCCTGATGCCGGGCTCAATCTCACAACCCTGTGATCATGACCTGAACCAAAATCAAGGGTTGGACACTTGACCAAGTGAGCCACCCCGGTGCTCCCAACAGCATTCTTAAAATCAGGATCCTACAGAGGCAGGGTCCCCACACAGGATGGATCTTTAACTACCATTTCCGTGTCATGGTTGTTACTTGTGGCTTGAAATGTGGGTGCGTGTTTGTCCAATTGCTGAAACCTCAGTCTGGGCTTCTGAAATCTAGAAGGAAAACCCATGCAGATGTGAAGGAAAGACCACAAGTGGCTTTAAATTCTATACCGTGGGCATAAAAGAAGAAGGAAGGAAATCAGCTCTGAGTGCCTGCAACAGGTAGAAGGTGTGCTTCAGAGGGTAGACAGTAGCTTTTGGAATTCATCCATTTTTCTGTCCATCTGGGAGCTGGTGACTGTGGCCAAGGAGCCCCTGAGCCATGGGGCTAATGTGAGGGATGTGGGGATAAGTGAAACAAACACACATCCCTGACTTGTCAGAGTTTAAAGGGAAGGTAAAGAGTTACACTACTAAAAATGTTCCTTTTTTTTTTTTTTTTTTTTTTTACTAAAAATATTCTTGAAGCCCAGTTGAAGGAGGAAGGACCTTCTTATGGAAAACTTCTCAGTCTACCTGTAATTACATACTTTATTTCACTTTGCCAGCTATGGCCCTTTTGCCATGTAACCTCACATATTCACGAGTTTGGGGAACCAGACCATGGACATTTTGAGAAGGGGCTCTTTATTTTGCCTACCATATGTGTCTTGTCTGTTTTTTAGTACAAATAACCCATGTCCCTTGTAGAAAAATCAGAAGATATAGAACAGTTTAAAATGAGAAAGTACAGAATGCAACTGCTTTTAAAATATCTCCATTTTGTTCCTTAAAGAAAACACTCGACCGAATATTCTTTACCGCGCTTTCTCACTTCACAATATAATGTCACCGTCCTCCCACAGGGAGAGACATAACTGTATATATCAGCATTTTAATGACTCTACGATGTTCTATTATGACATTGTGCTATAATTTCTGAACATGTAGACTGTTTCCAGTTTCCTGTACATACCAATAATGGTGTCATAACATTCTTGTTCATGCACATTTGTATATTTGTCTAGTATTTTCTGAGGGTGAGTTCCCAGAAATGTAATAGCTAAGCCCACGGCTGTGGTTGCTTTCAAGGCTTGAGATACATATGGCCAAAATGCCCTGCAGGATGCTCGTGCCAATTCACACACTCCCCTGCGGAGCAGACTGTTGCTCCACATGCTCAGAACCCCGGCCAGGATCAGGCTTTAAATCCTTTATCAAACTGATAGACTGATTGAAATCCCACAATTGTTTTAATTCATATTCCTTTAATAATCAGTAAGGGTTGAATATTTGTCATATATTCTCAACTTCACAGTTTTTATTTTTTTGTTACTTGCCACTTTATGTCCTTTTTCTACACTAAAGTGCTTATATTTTTTCTTACTAGGCATTGATAAGGCTATATGTGAACCCTATGCCATTTTGCTGCAGATAATTTTCTCAGTTTAGAGCTCTTTTTTTTTTGATAATTGACTTTTTCAGGCATAGAGCTGTCGACTTTTTTTTTTTTTTTTTTTTTTTGCAGTTGAATCTACCGGTCTTTTTATTTATAGTGCCTGCCTTTGGTTTCATGCTTTATACCTCGGCATTGGAAGTGTCACGGGCCTCGCCCACCTTAATATTGTATAAATATTCGCTGGTGGGGTTATTAATCCGTCTTGATTGTTCGCCTAAAATATATGTTAGTGCCTTTTGCTAAAAGAATTCTGTTAAGGCAGCCACTTGAAACACAAGGATGCAGCTCCCTGCAGGGTTGACATCAGGCTTTAAATAACGGGCATGTCCTGTGGCTGTATCCAAAGGCTTGGCAGCAGTGTCTCTAATTGGGGTTAGACTTGAGGTCCTAATTCACTGTGATTTTTAAACCAAGTGACGAGCCTTCAGAGAGAGGACCTACCACCTCTTTCTATTCGGTTGAGAAAATATGACTCAGCTCTTGCTCTTCATGGTGGAGCAGTTTAATTTAATTTCCCTTGTTTACTTCCTCTGCTTGTTGGATCACTGAGGTGTGGGCAGAGATTTTACGATATGGGGTCCAAGCCCATGGAGTTCTCAAGCCTGGCTGTCCTGCTTCAGGCTATGACCGAGCAGAATCACGGAGTGAAGAGCTTTAAGAAGGTAGAACTTGGAGAAATTGTTGCAAAAGATCCACGGAATACTGCCCACCTCTCAGGGGAAGATATTTCTTTGTTCTCACCTCACCTGGAGGGGTAGCTGTGGACTCATTCAGCAAGTGTTTCCTCCTGAGTTTGGGCTCATGCCAGATGGAAGCAGGAAACCCAAGCTGGCATGGAGGGGCTTCTACTTACCAGACAGGTTTCACCATCTTCTGTGAACTTAAAGATTTAGATGAAAGTCCTTTCATTGTCCTGAAAATCAAAATGAGTACCAGAACTTTCCACCAAACAGCTTCGCCTCTCCCTGGGTCTGCAAGAGTATGTGGGAGTAGAGCACCCATGGAGGACAAAGCCCCACTTCTTTTTTTTTTTTTTTCTTTTTTTTGATGCAAAGCCCCACTTCTAAGGACGTCCTTGGTTCAGGTAGGAAAGTGACCACGCCCACTATCCAGTCCCTTTGCCCAACAGGCAGCCACTGAGGACCAACTTCCACCACTTTGTTTGTGCTGCACCCCCGGCTTAGCAGACCTTCCTCCACACCCACCTCCTGAAAGCATAATCATCAAGGCCCACCTCAAAATCTGCCTCTAAGTCAAAGCTTTCCTCGACATCTTTCCAACCCTCTAGCCCTCCGACCACTTCCTCCCCCTGCCTCCCCACCCCACCCCCATCACCACCAACCCAACAGTATTGTGTGGTGGCTTTGGAACCAAATAAGCGCGGGTTTGCAATGATTCTCTCACCTAATCACTCCGTGCATTTGGAACCTTTGGAATATTGACTTAAGAGTTCTGAGCCTCGGCTTCTTCATCTGGAGGATGAAATCCACCAACCTTCTCAAGGGTGTTGTTTGGCAGATTACGTGAGATCACACATAAAATGAATACGAGCAGGTCTTTGGCCTCTAGGTGCTTGTATTAAGTGGTGAGAACCATAACATGAGATAATATCACTCTCATAAAAGGGACACAGAATGCTTCAGCAGTACAGAGAAAAAAGAGGTTTTGTCATCTGGGAATGATCTGGGAAAGTAAATGGAAAGAAGGCATTAACCCTCTTGAGGAAGGGGTAAAAGTCCACTGGGTAAAGCTGGGAGCCGAAGATGAACAAGGGTAAGTCAGGCTGTGTCCAGAGAAGAGAAAATAGCAGGCTCTTGCAGAGCTATATTTTTTTTAAAATAGATTTATTAACAATACTGAAGTTAAGATATAACAAAATAGGGTGCCAGAGTGGCTCAGTTGGTTAAGCATTGGGCTTTTGATCTCAGCTCAGGTCTTGCTCTCAGGGTCTTAGTTTCGGGTTCCATGTTGGGCTGTATACTGGGTGTGGAGCCTATAAATAAAATAAATAAATAAATAATAAATAAATAAATAAATAAATAAAGTTGGTGTTTTAGTTTCAGAGCTTCAGATATCAAAGCTTTCTGAGCATAGACTGATAGCATTAGAATTATCTTTAGGAATATCAATTTGGTGACTGTAGGCTGCAGTTTAGAAGAAATCCATTGGCCAGTTGAGTAGACAATGCAATCACCCATATTGAAAAGAACAGCCTTAAATCTGGAGCCAATAAAGCTGACCTAAATTGTGACTTGATTGGATGGAAGACAGGGAACAGACATGACAAAGAGGATTTATTCTTGGTGAATTGGAGTATGGTGGGGCCATTAAAGAAAAAAGAAACACTCAGAGGACCACTTTTGACCTGCTTAGATGGAGATACCAGGAAGAAGGACCATCCCATAGGAATTAGAAGCAAGAGAATGAATGTTAAGAAGAAAATTGTCACCCTAGATCAAACTTAAGGGTACATTCATAAAATGAGATAGTGAAAACTGTGTGGGTGGATGAGATGCCCAAAGACAGCATAGGGAGAAAAGAAAACCAAGGACAGAAGCTTACGTGAGGGATCCCTGGGTGGTGCAGCGGTTTGGCGCCTGCCTTTGGCCCAGGGCGCGATCCTGAAGACCCAGGATCGAATCCCACGTCGGGCTCCCGGTGCATGGAGCCTGCTTCTCCCTCTGCCTGTGTCTCTGCCTCTCTCTCTCTGTGTGTGTGTGACTATCATAAATAAATAAAAATTAAAAAAAAAAAAAAAAGAAGCTTACGTGATATCAAAGTTTAGGGAGTAGAAACATGAAACAAGATCAGGATAGAACAGTCTCATATCTAAATGTGATATTTTCTTTTCATCTGCAATATTCTCTAAGGTCCCCTTCATTTAAATTACCATCATTTTTCAAGATTTAACCAAATTCTTACACAAAACAATTATTAATAAGCTTGAATTTACCGAGCATGTGCCAGATGCCATTCACTGTATTAAAAACTCTGTACATATTATCTCTTGCCCATAAGCATATGATGCAGGTACATCAATGATACCCATTTTACAGATGAGGAATTAAGATTCAGTAAGGCTTAATAGTCATTAAGGCCAAGGCTTAACAGGTAATAAACAAACCTGGATTGTCCGACTCCACAAATGAAACTTTAACTTCCTTGTTGTACTGTCATTAAGTCATCTCCAGGATATTTGGAGTGAAAGCCAAACATCTTAATTTTTGAAGCTCCGGAGCACCCCATTGGAGAACCTTGCCGTATATTGTAATAATTAATAGCAAATCTGGCCCTCGTGTTGACAACATGGCTTTGCCTCTTAGGTCTTAGTTACCTCTTCTTCAGAATGGAGATAGCATTTCCCTAGCAGCGTCGGTATAAAGGTCACATACATGAAGCACTAGTATAGTGTTTACATGTTTTACTATTACAGTTATTATTGCTGTTGGGGGTGGTACACACTCCCTTTGAGCTCCAGCCTCTCCCTGAATTTATTCCAAATTTCCCTCTGTAAGTCCAAGTTCCCTGGCATCACTTACCCAGGGTGTTCTTGATTTAAGGTAGTGCCCAGCCCAAGAAAGCAGCATCTCAGAGGGGACTCGCTGGTGATGGAATGTCCCGGAGGGTTGAACACCTGAGGAAAGAAGACCTGAGGAGATAAGCCATATAGCTGATCCATGAGATAGGTCTGAGCCCCTGTTCTTTCCTCATAACAACGCCAATGCCTTGATTTCTGCTGTGGGGGGAGGTGAGCTGAGTGACGGACAGCATGCTAACAATTTAGCTTCAAGACACTGGGTCATGCCAGCCGATATTTCCCCCACACCAGCTAGTTCCTGGTCTTCCCCCAACCAGAGCTGGTGCATCTGCTTTGCTCATATTTGGGGCCTATTCCCAAGCAAGAGGCTAAATCCCCTGAAGCACCCCCTCTACCAAGACCTTCCCTTGGATTTTACAGTCACCTACTCCTGCCAAACCTCACTACCGTGCTCCACTTCCAGGAGGGGAAAGCATATGGACCACTATTTGTTGCCAAAACCGATCAGAGAACAAAACTCAGTTCTCATAAAAATTGCACAGTACCTGCTTGCCTCTCTTTGCTGACAATAAAAATGAAGCTCATGCTCAGGAAACTATCTTTCTCGAAGGAAATATTTTTCATTCAGATCCAACTCCTAACTCAGTCATTTCTCACTTGTTCAAACACCCTGATCACCGGAGGAAAGGACTATAAATAACCGAAATGATAATTTTCTTAAGGATTGTGTTTTATACACAGTAAAATCCAGATCTTTCCATTGAAACCCATTGATAATTTTAGAACTTTCCTTGCAGAGGTGGGAAAGAATCCACATTATTTTTTAAATTTTAATTACTCACTGAATGAAATCTAAAAGTATTTAATTATTAGATTTGTGCCTCGAGATAAGTTCAATGGTAATTACAGGATGTCTTTTTTTTTATTCTAATTCCAAATAATTAAATCCCAAACACGTTGAACCATTATGATTATAATTAGAATAAAGGTGTCTTCTATTTGAAACCAAAGTTTGGCTTTTTGTTTAACCTTTTTGCACCTCATCAAAGGGGGATGCTTTGGAAAGAAATCCATCTCCATCTCTCTAATGCTACTTTAAAACAAAATTAAAAAAAAAAAAAACATAATTGTCTACAGGAATGCTTTTCCATTACAATAGCGGCACAGAGAAAGCAAGCCCCAAGCTCTCAGCTTGCCCGGAGGCTCAAGGGTGTACTGACTTCTCATTTCCCTTTTGTCATCCTCGGACACAGGGAGCACCCAGAAACCGGGCAAGAAGATGAAGCAGATACAGCGAGATCATCAAGTCCATGGGGTGGGGTGGGGGAAGGATCTGTGAAGTACTCCTCCCCGCCCTCCAGTTTGTCGATCAGTTTTGGGGTCACTTTTCTGAGCTCACCTTCAGTTAAAGGTGAACGAAGGGCCATTTGGGGGATTGAGTAGACACCTCGCAGGGAGGTGTCTGCAGACTAGGAAATACAAAGCAAGATGCACAGAATGAGATCTAAGGAAGATCTAAGATCTAATGAGATCTAAGGATCTAAGGAAGCCTTGGAAGGTATCGAACGGGGGACCAGGCAAGAGTCACGGAGAACAAATGCACCTGTCCTTCCCCTGGGTTGATGGGGCTGCCGAGGAACCCTGGTTAGGGTGGCTCAAACACCCCACAAATGGAGCTTAGGGTCCTGTGCACGTCTCCACCCCGTCGTGCTCTGGGATTTGGGAAGTGGGAAGGTGATGGTTTGTGGTTTCCAGGAGGAGGTGCAGGGTGGGGGTTCAGGAAGGAGAGGAGACGCGTGTCTTTAAAAAGTAAATAAACCCAGCGCAGATGTCCTCTCCTAGCTGGTAGGCAGAGAGGACAGCCCTTGCTCATTGGGGAGCATCTGGAGGCCAGGGGGGTAAGAGCCTGCAAGGAGGGGAAGCAAAAAAAAAAGCTATAAAGAGAAGGCCAGAGAGCAATCATAATACTTAGAAAAATGTCACATTAAAACCTCCGGCTGCCGACGGCTGGAGGGAAAAAGAGTTCCAGACAATAGCTGAGGGAACAAGTCGAATCTTGTGTTCATTCCTGTGGTTAAGACAAGTCTGTACGACCACACAGAAAATTCCATTCGCCTCCGACCTTAACTCCCTGCTTCCCCGAGCTGCAGACACTCTTCTGTTGGAAGGCCCCTTGAGAGGACCCAGGGCATCTCTCCCACCCGGACCTTGCTCTCATCTTGCACCCTCGCATCGTGCAGATCACCTGCTCTCCTCTCAGGGGCCTCTTACTCCATTGACTCAAGCCTAAGGAATGAAGCAGGATTGGGGAAAAGGACACATTCCCTCACCACCCTCCCTGCTGCCCACCCCCCACCCCAGTGGCATTCATTTTAAACCTTGAGACCCATGGATGTCCCACGAACTTATTCACCAATTGAATAAATGTTTGTTGAATGCCTGCTAGGCCTCAGGCTCCAGACTAGACATTAGGGGAGGACAACCAAGGTCAAGGTATGGCTAAGAACATCCAAGGCAGGGGGCATGAGAAATATGAGCGTCCGTGTGCTGCTAATCGTGTGTCCGACTCGGTGACTCTTGTACCTTGCAAACGTGGGGCATCACATTCTCCTTTCCTTCTTTGGGGTTTTCGTGGGTCCAGCTGACAAGTGTCCTGCCTGCTGGAGTCGGTCCTGCCAAGTATCCCTCTTCCTCACCAGTAACCCCAACATCTGCTCCTTTTCTTCCCCCGCCCCCCAAGACAAGCCTAGGTCTGCTTGCTCCAGGAACTGTCCCATTGGAAGAGGAAGGTTATCAATAATAGTCTTGGGTCTAAGGGGCTGAGAGGAAAAAGTTCTCAATTCAGGGAAGTCTCTTTTAATTCAGGGAAGTCTGAGGACCCACTCAGAGAGGAATAGGATGTGGGATCCAACATGTCCCCAAGCGAGAAAGTGTAGCAAGTGATCTAATGCTCCAGGAAGGGGGCAAGGTTGGTAGACTGGGGTACCTAATGGAGATTATACCTTCTTTCTAGTCAAACTGGGAAAGTTCTGTCGCTTGGCATATTTTCTGCTGCCCAGCGCCTCCAGGGAGCTTGTGATAGTGGTATGCTTACAATTTAAATAACCATTTCTCCCAAGGGGGGGAGAAAAAAAGCCCTGTTTTCTAGCTTTTGCCAATCTCCATGGTGTAAACACTCCCACAGTGGCTGAGTTTAAGGTACCAATATAAGGAGTTGAGAGGCAATGCCCACAAGCAGCTCTTGCTCGTTGATACAAACTAACACCAGACCACTAGAAGCTTCCAGTCTAACACACATCTACAGATAAACATAGGACATAGTGACAGAGTCTCCTGATCAATTGGCATATTGGCATCAGCAGGAACAGCTTTAAGCAAGCCCCAGAGGGGAGTATGATTTAGGGGTAGCAGGAAAAATGACCACGCAGCCACTGGGCAATAGAAAACAGTACCTACATTTCTCCTTTTGGTCCCTTGGAAGCATAGAAAACCAGGGGATGTCAGAGCCAGCAAAGACCGTGCCAATAATCAAGACCAATCCCCTCATCCAGGCCCTTCCAGAAGAGGAACTAAATCATGCAGGCACGGAATGATCTAGACAGCCTCTGCTTGGGACATACTTCCGTTGACAGGTCAGGTCTCCCTTCCATGACACTGGAGTATTGAGCAGAAATTTAAGAAACTAGGTCATTAAAAAAAAAGAAAAAGAATTAGAATTCTCTGGGGCCTTCTGAGCACACATAGAGGCCAAGTGACTGCCTCTACAGCTGGTGGAAAGTGGATGAAGGTGCCACCAGCAAGGAACCACAGACTCTGTTCAAATTTGTTACTCAGAGACTTGTCCCAGACACAAGATTTTTGCAGCACAGAAATGAACCCCTATGTCTGCCAGGCTCTGGCTGCCTTGGCTTTTGAATCAGAGGTGAGGAATATGCTCTATCTAGGAAGGCCGGAAAAAAAAATTCCCACATGAAGAACCCCAGCAATAATTTTCTGGGCTACATCTCTTGGGCAAACGTAATGGGACGGCAAAGTCTTTGGTGCTGAGGGAGCTCCAGCTCCTTTCTGCCGATAATTCATGATCCCTGAGACAATTATGAGCAATGAAAAGGCGTAAGTCAAAGGAACATCAAGTAAAGCTAGATTTAGGAAAATAACACATTACATTTAAATATCCATATATATTTAATCTGTGTTTAATAATGCAAAGAATACATTAGTCAAGGCTTAGGCAGATTCCACGTTGACGTTAGCTGCAGAACAGCCTGGCCTTCTGAAGTTTCGCAGCCTTGGTGCCATAGGAATGAAAACTTCTGGAGGAATGGAGCATGTCATTGCAAACCTGGGGCCTGCAGAAATGCTAACGGAGGCATTGCAGAGGTCACCACAAAGTCAGGTTTGCTGCAAAAAAATAGAACTCAGGGTGAGCCTAAGAAATCCAAAGCTCCAGTCTCTAGACTGACTGACTGCATTAGCCACCCTCTGCAAGGCAGGGCAGGGAGCAGGAGGTCACTTCATGGGGGGGAGGGGGGGAGGGGAGTGGGCAGAGGGACCAGGATTGCTGTTGCCATTGTTATTTTATACTAGGTCTCCTCTCCTGTCCTCGGGCTTTAATTCTAGACTACCAGATGGGGAATGGCTGCCTGGGTCCCAGGGGAAAATCAGAACATGTCCCCAGTGGGCAATTCCCTGGGCTCCAAGGCTTTGCTGCCATCTGGAGGGGTGAATCAGGTGAGTGTACTCAAGGATGAAGGGGGAATCGCAAGCATGGCCAGCCTTTAGTGTAATCATGCTTCTCCAACAGCTGGAAAGGGAACCAGTGGGGACACCATGCAGTATATGCCAAGTGGCATCTAGGACCTGGAGACAAGAGGCTGGACTGTCAAGAAGTAGGAGAAATCCTCATGCTTTGGTTGACCATCACGCAATTTAACAATCACCAAGGCCCAAGTACTTTGTGTTTATTGCACTTTGGACAACTCCTCCCCTAGACCCAAGAGTCTCTCTCTAGGCCCACAGTTCACTCACCATCTCAACCGAGGCAGTCTCAAGAACAAAGCTACAGCAAGAAGGTATCTCAGAGACTATCTAACCCAATCTTCACAGATAAGAAGACTGAAGCCCAGAGAGGCAATGTGGATCATCCAAGCTTACCCAAGCAGTAACAGGATAGCGAGGAGGGAAGCCCAAGTCTCTGACTCCACGGAAAACACTGCCCCCCTGTTAAGCCCTGTTTCTAGTTCTGATGGTCTGTACTGAAGGAAGGCAAACATGCATTAAATGCCAGGCACTCTACTAAGAGCCTGAATATATATTATCTCCAAAAGAGTAAGCACTAGCCTACCTCAATTAAGGTTTACAGTCAGATAGGAAACTTGGCTCTCGTTCTGGCTCTGCCATTTTTCAACTGTATGGTGGTTAGATCAGCCATGGCACTTCCCTAGGTATCCTTCTGCCTCTGGCACCTCGTGTGACCATCCCCGTAGCTTGTAGAACCTCCAAATGTCATTAACCAAATTGCAAAATGAGTTCTAGTCTAGTCCAGAGCACAAAGGAAGCGATGAGGAAAAAAGAAATCGAGCCCGGGAAGTGAATGAATGTGCCTCTCACAAATGCCTGGGAGAAGCAGCATTGTGATCGGGTTCAGATATGACCCAACCTATACTCTTGAGTAAGCCCTGGAACACCCTGATATCCCCCCTGCCTTGTACTCGGGAACTACCCATCCCAACTCCATTCCCTGTGAAGTCATTCCACCAGTAGAAACAGTCCAAGCTTTTTCCCAGCAAAAAGACGGTGGGTGGGGGATGCAAGGACCACCTCCCTAGATTTTGTTGTTTCAACCTTCTTTCCAAGAACTGAGCCCCTAAAGATTTCAATTATCTGAAATTTCCTCATCCCACACGGGACTCCTCCCTTGGAGGGAAAGCCAAATTACCTCTCAGTGTCTCTTCAGGTTAAGCACGACGTTGAGGAGCATGCTCATTCTAGCAGTGGGCACTTGGAAATAACATGAGCACTGACTCACCAGTCTTTCTGAGCCAGGTATTTTGAATTTGCTCAGGGCAGGAAAATGGCCAGGGGGCTGGGCTGGGGAGGGAAGGGGAGGACCCACGCAGATGATGGCTAACAACTATCCAACTCTGTTCCAAAAAGGCGAGTACAGGGGAGACTCTCAGAACATATGCTTCTGCTCTTGTTGTTTCCCTGCCAGGAGTCTCCTAAATCATCATGAAATGGCTGCTTTCTGCCTGCCTCGATCATGTATTATGGGGCATTAATAAATAATGGGAGGTTGTAGGACCAAAAGGCGGGAAAACCCAAAGGGAAGGTGATGGAGAGGCATAATTTAACAAGTAAATGAAAGAAGCTATTAAATCATAGTTAAATTATGCTGGCACCGGCAAAAAAAAAAAAAAAAAAAAAAATGGGGGGTGTGTGTTGGAGATTTCTCGCTGCAAAATGCTTTCGATAAAATATTGAAATTTCTCTCCTGGCTGACAGAGGCATCTCCCGATCACAAGGATAGAAGTCTGTGGCCTGTCTGTGGCTCCCATTAGATACTGAGCTCGGGCATGGGCCTGGAAGAGGGAGAGTTTCTAGATGTTTCTCAGTCCATATTTTTCCTAGGATGGGTCCACAGGCACCACTTGATACCCCGTCTGGGACGCATTTCTTGCTGGTGGCCTCAGTAGCCAGGTCACTAGTCTTATGCCTATTCTCCATTGGCTCCTTTTGGCATATTTTGGGGTTCCCACCTTAGAGGAGGGGAAATACCGAGTTGTGACTTAAAAATAACTCTTGTTATGGGCAGCTTTATACTTTCTCAAGTACCGTCATAGCCGTGAACACTTTGACATTTACTATAATTCTGTTAGGTAGGAGGTCAACTCTTCCTGTGGGGAAGTCATATTTTGTTCTTATTTGTGTGCTCAAAACCCAGAGAAGTGTGCATTTAATACATACCGAACTGGATGCAGCATGCTTGGAGAGGTGAGGGAACGAATGAACTCCCGTCTTGTAGCTGCGAGGCTCAGAGAGGTTAAGTGACTTGCCCAAGACTGAACTAGACAGTGTGGGAGTTGTAACCAGCAGCAAGGCTTTCCGAATCTCAACCTGTGCTCTTTCAACACAACATGTTGTCTCTCTTCAAGGTCACACAGTAAACTAGATCAAAGCCAGTCTACGGGACCCCTGTAAATTCACACAAGCAAAAGGCAGACTCGATTTTCTCTATTGGGATTGTGTTTTCAACCGGGGTATAGACTGTTGTTGAGCATCTGAAGGACTTTGGGAGTCTCTGTATCTAAAGGAAGTTTCTAGAATCCTCCGGCAGGAGATCCACACAGAAGCCAGAACACTTCACAGTAAGTCTGTCCCTTTCCTTGTTTCCAGGGATGTGTGCTATGGTCTTGGCAGAAAAACTTACTGCCATCCAACTTCTCAAATATGCTTGGGCCCCAAGCCCCAGTGGGAGAAGCATGTGTATCGACATGCCAGGGGAATAAAGTCACAGCAGAGTAGATTTGTTTGGACAGGCGGGCTTAGTGGTCTGACAGGGTGTGCAAGCTCTCCACGCTACCCTGCATTCTAAGATAGAGCTACTTGGCAAACATATCAGAAAGCTACGGGATAAATCTATGTGGGGTCCCTGAATGGTCAGGAGTACAGAGGTTTGTGCAAACATCTTTCAAGACAGCAAAGGGACCTCTGAACCCCTTTTCAGACAGTGGCAGCTCAACCAAACTGTGAATGCTTAGGATCGTTAGACCAGGAGAGGAGATGGGAAGTTCACTTCAGCAGCCGGCGCTCACTAGCAGGATGAGACTCTGAGGTGGGCTTTGGAATCAGAGAGAACCGGACTCGACCACTTACAACTTGCTACCTATGCAACTGTAAGCAAGGTAGCTAAATTCTTTGAGCCTCAGTTTCTTCCTCTTTTGAATGGGAATATTTGAACCTGCTGAATCAATCGTATCGGATTCAGCTACAAGTGACAGACACACTAAAACCCCAAGTGACTTACACAAGTTGTGAAAGGGAAAAAATAATAATCATTTGGTTGCAGGCAGGTTTTGACTAGTAGGGTGGTTCCGCAAAACCTCAGGAATCCAGGCTCCTTCCATCAAGCTGCTTTCCCTTTCTGGAACACAGTGCTGAGATCACACGGGTCAAGATGGTTTTGCAGGTTCCAGAGACTTTGTCCAAAGTCCAGCCACCATGCGTAAGGGGAATGCACTAGGCCTCTTTTAAGGACATTTCTTAGAAGTTCTACATAACCCTTCCTCCCATAGTCTGCTGACCAGAACTGAGTCAGCTGGCCACATCTGTGCACAAAAGGGAGCTGAGAAATTTCGTTTTTATTCCCAGTGTCCGTGTGCCCAGCTGAAACTCAGAGGTTCTGTTTTTTATTAGAAGGGGGGATGAATATTGGGGGACAATCAATATAGTCTCTCATGTCTCATTTACAGAATAAAATGAGGTGATGGTTGTAAATCATCTACTTTAGGTCCTAGCGCATAGGTAGTGCTTGGGAAATGCTCATGACTGTTATGCTTAGGGTTGATATACCTCTACCCAGGAACAGATTTCTGTGGAAAATCTCGACAATGCCTGACACTTGACTTTATCCCTGAGACACCATGAAATCCTGCCAGGTTTCTTACTGAGTTGAAAGTGAAGGTCCCAATGAAGTTGAATAGTGAGCTTGGAGAGGACTCAGGAAGAGAAATAAGGGTGAGTAAAGCATTACTAAATGGGACCCATGAGGGCGAGAGTATGAAAACTGTGAAGATTTCAACTAGAAAGCAAGTGACTTCCAGGTTGCCATACCTGTTTTGTCCATCATGGTAGCCAAACCGTTTTCCATCACCAACTGCAAGAGCAAACGAACAAGGAACAAAGCAAAAGCGGGATGATATCTGGGGTTCTCATGTATGTAGGTTTTCGTGCAGGGGATGAGATGGAGGTAGAGAGTGTATTGTCAATTTAAAGAAGATTTTTATTGGCACTTTATGGATAGCCTATGAGTATTGCTTGAATAGAAGAAGAAATGGTAATCTTGCTGGAGGAATATGGATATGAAGACTACATCAGTCAGGGTTCTCCAGAGAAATATAATCAATAGGATATACATATAGGAAACACACACACAAAGAAAGAGAGAGAGATGTATTTATGGTAAGGAATTGCGGAGGCTGGCAGGTCCAAAATCTGCAGGGTAGGTCTGCAGGCCGGAGATCCAGGGAAGAGTTGATGCTGTGGTTTGAGTCCAAAGGCCATCTGCCACTGCCTGGAGAATTCTCTCTTCCTCAGAATAGGTCAGTATTTTTCTTAAAATACTCAGCTGATGAGATGAGACCCAGCTACACACGACAAGATCAGCCCTTGACATTTATGAGCTCCAAGCTATTAGAGTCATGAAGGACCCTTCAGCACACATCCAAATCCTGAGCACAGTTCAGGATGACGCCTCTAAAAGCTGGGTATGATCTTGCCTTGCTCAGCTCAGAAGACTCCAGAGGCTTCATGGCCAGACAACTTCAGCACTGGCATCTCTTACCCTCACATCACGGCCCTAACTTTCCTTTCTGGCTTTATCTACCACTCTGCCCCTGCCCATGTCCAGCACTCCAGCCAAACCTTCCTAGACTGGCTGCCTGAAT